>NW_024096718.1:2110000-2655000 GCF_016545835.1 Crotalus tigris
AAAGCTCCCATTCTGTTTCCTCCATGCTAAGGAAGGATGCTGCCGCCCGCAGCTCTCTCACTAGGGGGTGGGGCGATCCCAGTGAAAGCCGGACGGGCAAGGCTGGGGGGGTGGGGCAGGGTAAGGCAAATGAGCTGCAGCTGCTCTTACCATTTCCTGTGCGTGTGCTGGGAAATCGCCCAGCCGGGTTGGGTTGGGCCAGGGCTGGGGCAGCAGGGGCCGGTTCCTTGCCATTTCTGTGAACAGCTTCAGGGGCCAAATTTGAGCTCTTAGTGGGCCATATCCAGCCCGCGAGCCTTGTGTTTGACATGTCTGCTTTACGTTATCAACTAAAACCAATCCTGGAGACATTCTTCTTTCCACCTCAGTAACTATAATCTATAATTACAGTACAGAAACTGCACTCTAAAGGCAAAGCTAGGACACGAACAGATGCCAGTCTGGATATGTATGGAATGAGTGAGCACTGCTTTTCCTCAAACTGAAGTAGATTCAGCCTCTGTCCATGTCTTTTGGGCAATATTGCCATTTTTCTTTTTAACCTAGTCACCGGAGTAACTGAACCCATTTCTGGAGGAAAGAGGAAAGCTTCTGGTGAAAAGCAGCAAAAGATATTTTGTCCAAGGATAAAACATGTTGGAATCCTAGCTCTGACAACTATTTGATAACCCTAGCATGAAAGAGTTGTATGGAATTTATCAAGGATATTTTTTATTAATTTGTCTTTGGGTCCAATAGCTTAATATATAATCAAATGATATTTTGTGTGTACAATGGAATAAATGAGGAGGTGATAAGCCACCTGGGAAAGCCAAGGGAAATCATCAAACAATTAAAAAATGAAAATTAGAATATGTCAGACACCCAGAAAAATATGGCATACTTCATTTAATCTTCCAAGGAAAGATTGAAGGCAAATGAGGTGCAGGCAGGAGAAAAACATCGTGGTTGTAACGATAATTAAATAAATCAATTGTCTTGAATTTAATTAAAGTTTCTTATAATCTTAACATGAGTTTAATCAAACTATTTTTATATTTGCTGAACATCTCAGTTGACATTTAAGGACTGTGCATAAAACATTTATACTAGTAATAAATCTGAGAAAAACCAATAAATGCCTTATAGTCATCCTGTTTTGGTTTAATAATTATGCAATGGCTAATATGAATTTGGAAAGATACATAAGGTTTAAAAATTGATACAAAGTTGAATATTGAAAACTTGAGATTTATCGATAAATTTTAGCTACCTCGGAGAGGAACCAAAATAATTTTGCTATGTTCAGAAAAATTATCATTCACTCTCAATCTCTAATGAGAAAATTGATATATAATGTAATCAAGATGTAATGTGTTGTTTAAAACTGAGTTGCTTTTACATACTTCTTGTAACATGTTAGCTTCATTTTATTTATATTTCTTTTTTGCTTATACTGTAGTTATACCATTAAGCAATAAAAATAAAATTTCTGAACTCAAGATATTTGTTTAGCGAATCAGAATGGATTGAAAGCTATAATCCGGCAACACAAACATTGATTCCTAATTACTTAAAATATTCTAACTGAGCAGTATAACTAGCTTAGGAGAAGAATTAAATATCTGAAAAACTGAAACAGTTGTGCTCCCACTGAAAATGATCTAAATATAACAGTGGATGACTACCAACACTGTATATCACTTATATGTACCAAACCATATGCTGTGGTGAAAAAATACCCTTTTAAAAACTATTTCTATTTTAATTCATTAGTTACTGAGCACCTCAGAAGTTCATCTTCCATCTATTTAGCAGAAGTCTTAGTTGCAGCCTCCAAGCAATCACTGATATCAATTTTTTTTAACATAAGAAGCAAAAAGATTATCTTTAACAGGTTTTGGGGGAAAAGTTTTGTAAATCAGTTTTTTTATGCATTTTAACCATAGCACAGAAAGCTCCTTTGAAAAAATCAGTCAAGCCTAACAGGTCAAAATACAGTAAAAAGGATGGGCTGGTTTCCTTCTGACAGTTCATTTAGAGATGTACATATAAACAGGAGTTACACAAAATGCCGCTATGGGAGTATGCCCTCTTCCCCAAACTTCCTTTACACTTCCCTTTTCAACAGCACCAAAGCATGCCGTTCCTTTTGACCCCGACCTGATCACAGATGCAGGAAATGTTTTACGTGTCATACCACCTGTCCCCATTCCGGCAGACCAAGAGGCGTCCGCTTCAAACGAATGCAAAACGTCTCAGCCCCAGGCCCCGCCCGAGGTCTGTGGGCTGTTGCCCCGACGTTATTTGGAAGATACCCCTCGAAGCAAGACTAGTTCAGCCAGCGGCCTGACATCCCCCCAGCTCAGCGGGATTTCCGTCACTCCCCACCCACCCATTACAGAGGTCCCATAATGAAATTTACTCTGCTCTCAAAGCAACATTATAGTTACCGCGACTCAAATATTTTATTTCTCTCCCTTACCTTTCCCCCTTCCGGAGCTGCCATCTTGGCTACTAATGTTTATGATGACGTTGATTCACGTGTTCCCAGCAGCTTCACAACAACCCCCACCCAACCGAATCTCACCGTCTCGGCGGCTCAACGCATGCGCAGGCAGAGGATGATTAGGAGTTTGCGCAGTAAGTAGTGGCAGAAACCAACGAGGTTAGTAAAGGGCGGAGCTTGTTTTTACGCTGCTTCTGCTGCCGCCGTTTGCTGCATGTTTGGGCTGCTCCTATGATAGTCGTTTTCTTGTACTCCGTCCCTTTATGCATTGGAGTAGAATGATAATATATACCAGCAGGGCTTTTTTTCTCATAGAACGACCAGAATGGAGTTCCGGCACCTTTTTTGGATGGTTGTATGACTTGTGTGAGTTCCGGCACTTTTTTTTTTTTAAAGTACTGTATACCATTACCACTGTTTCTCAACCTTAACCACTTTAAGAGATGTGGACTTCAACTGCCAGAATTCCTCAGCCAGCTGGCTGGGGAATTCTGGAACTTGAAGTCCACATTTCTTAAAGTGACTAAGGTTGAAAAACATTGATTATAATAATAGTCAGAAGCACTGTTATACCTAGGTGTTTTTAGTACAGCTCCCTGGAATAATAGCATGCTATTTCTAAGCTAAAGTTGACAGAAAACTTGTTTTTCAAGAAGGCTATATCTTAATATTCCTTTCTCTAAATATATTTTTTCAGTCAGCAAATCACTTTGATTTCTCCACCTTTACATTGGTTAGTTACTCGTTTCCAAACTGTTAAAGTAATTGTATCTACTATTAAAAGCACAAACAGAATGGAACAAACTTACCTTCATTATTTGAACCTCCATTCAGAGTAGGGTGCCACAACTACATTCCAGAAAAGGCTAAACAGGATCCGATGTTTACATGTGTATCTTGTTAAGTCATTTAATCTTACTTTTCATTGGTATATTTTAGTAGGGCTTTTTTCATAATAGGTTTTTTTTAAATATCAGGAAATACAGTATCAGTCTCTTTCACAGATGCAAAATCCTAAGTAAACGAATCATGAGTTGTATTTGGGTTTTGTTCTGAGAAGCTGGTCTTAGAGACTCTTGATAAAGCTTGAATAAATTGCATGACTAAATGCAATGGTGGCAGAAAAATAGTGGCAACTTTACCACCAAAATAAAACTGATAAAAAGGTGACATGTTAAAACATACAATTGTGTAGGAGGAAAAGATACTGGTTTCAGTGAAAAATCGCTTTCATTATATATGCATTTAATAATAATAAAGTGGGAAGGGATCTTGGAGATCATCTAGTCCAACCCCCTGCACAGGCAGGAAACTATACCATTTCGGACAAATAGCTGTCCAGTCTCTTCTTAAAAACTTCCAGTGTTGGAGCATTCACCGCTTCTGGAGGCAGGTTGTTCCACTGGTTAATTGTTCTGTCAGGAAGTTTCTCCTTAGTTCTAGGTTGCTTCTCTCTTTGATTAGTTTCCATCCATTGCTTCTTATCCTGCCTTCCGGCGGTTTGGAGAATAGCTTGACTCCCTCTTCTTTGTGACAGCCCCTGAGATATTGGAACACTGCTATCATGTCAACCCTCGTCCTTCTCTTCATTAAACTAGACATACCCAATTCCAGCAACCATTCTTTATATGTTTTAGCCTCCAGACCTCTAATCATCTTTGTTGCTCTTCTCTGTACTCTTTCCAGAGTCTCAACATCTTTTTTACATTGTGGTGACCAAAACTGGATGCAGTATTCCAAGTGTGGCCTTACCAAGGCATTGTAAAGTGGTATTAATACTTCACGTGATCTTGATTCTATCCCTCTCTTAATGCAACCTAACACTCTGTTGGCTTTTTTGGCAGGTGCAGCACTGCTGGCTCATATCTAAGTGATTGTCCACTAGGACTCTGAGATCCCTCTCACAGTTGCTACTATTGAGCAAGGTACCCCCTATACTATACCTGTACATTTGGTTTTTCTTGCCTAAATGTAGAACTTTACTTTTTTCAGCATTGAATTTCATTTTGTTAGATAGCGCCCAGTGTTCCAGTTTGTTCAGATCCTTCTGTATCTTAAGCCTATACTCATAAAGATGAGTTTGAGCTCTTAACACAAGATAAAAACATGATTTAAAAATATAACACATCTGGGCACATCTCCCTTATATGGAATACAGCAATTGAAAAATATTCAAAAGGAACACAAGCGTAGCAGCCTGTAAGATTCTGATGTCATCATCGTGCATGTGTCACCATTTCCCCGTCTCTGACAATAGAAAGGGAGTATCATGTATGCTAATATCAATTCTTGCTCAGAATTCCAAATGAAAGAATTTGCAATACTGTACAGTGATTTGAAATATTTTGAGGAATAAAAAGTTTAATTGTCAATGTCAATATTATTGCCTTTCCATCCAAGAAATGTTGTAATTCATACCTTTTAAAGGCAAATTTCAGATACAATGGTGCTTATCATTTGTGAACCCTTTTGACTTTCAATATTTCTGCATAAATATGATCTAAAATGTTATCTGTTCTCTACACGTCTTAAACTTAAATAAGGAGAATCTAATTAAATAAGTCAAAAATACTTGTTCATTTATTTATTGAGGAAGATGACAAATTTAAATGTTTTGTGTGTAGCAAAAGTATGTTGACTTAACCAAATGTTTCCAATAACTGTTGATTACATTTGTTCATCAGTTTGAAAAAAATTTGGCTCATTCCTCCTTACAAAACAGCTTCAACTCAGCAAATGTTAATGGGCTTCTTTGCATGAACTGCCCACTTCAGATGCCTACATAATATTTCTATTAGATTAAGGTTAGGACTTTCCGAAAAAAATTAAATCTCTCCTGCTTTAAACATTATTAGTTATATGAGTTGTGTCATATTGTTTTGCCACATGACCCATTTTCCCTTGAGCTTCCATTCATGAACAGATATCCTGACATTCCTGTAGAATTTGTTGGTACAATTCAGAATTCAAAATTCTATAAATGATAGCAAGTCATCCTGGTCCAGGGGCAGCAAAACTGGCCCAAACCATGTTACAACCACCACGTTTCATAGATGGGATAAGGTTCTTATACTGGAATGCTGGAATAAAGTATTTGTTTTTCACCAGAGTTTTTCATTCAATTAAAAAAACTATTTTGGTGTAATCCATCCATAGAATATTCTTCCAATAGCCTTGGCCTATCCATGTGGTCTTTCACAAGCAGCTTGATGATGAGCAGAAGTTCTTTTTGGAGAGTATTGTCCTTGTTCTTGTAACCCTGCAATGCACATCATTGCTTTTCAGTGTTCTGATGGCAGTCTCATGAACACTGATACCAATGCATAAGCGGCTTTTAGTTCTTTAAACATTACCCTGTGGGTTTTTTGTTTTTTGGAGATCTCCCAGAGTATTACATGTCTTGCTCTTGATGTGATCTTGGTAGGTCGACCACTCATGGGAGGATGATACCACACTGCTGCCATTGCTGCTGCACCAAGCTCTGAACTGAATAGGTTGGGGATAGTGGTGGGGTTGGCAGGGAGGCAGTGGTAGCTGAGGGCATCCCATTTTCACACACACCACCACCCCTGACCTCTTTGGCCCAGAGCTCGGCAGCAGTGGCAGAGTTGTGAAAATGGGAGGCCCCTGGCCGCCATTCTGCAATCTGCCCTCCTGCTCACTCACCTGCCTGGTTCTCCCTCCAGCCATCCACGGCAAGTTGTCCCCGTGGCAAGTTGTCCAAGTGGAGTTGTCCTGTGGCAACTTGGCAGTAGTGATTTGGCAATGGTGAGCTGGCCATGCTGAGCTGGCCACAAGTTGTCCCAGCTCCTTGCTGGTAGATGATGGCATGTACAGTATTATGTTAAAGTAAGAGCATGTGAAGATATCTTTAATCTTAATTATGAAGTTGTTGGAAAATATATTGGTTCTTTTGATACAAATGCATGGGCAAAGAAGACATCTGGATTTGTTGGATTGCTTCCCTTGTTAGCATCTTTGTCCTTGTCCTGTTTCTTGTGAGACACTTCTTCAGGTTGGATGGTTGTCTGTATGTAAGTATAGATCTCTACCCAGACTTGAAAAACTACAATGTCATTGGCCAATATAGACTGTGTTTGAGTGGTTTGAGAACCAGCGCTGTTCTATTCTGTTTTTGTGGTCAGTTATTTAATGGTTGCTGGGAATCAAATTGGATCTATGATCTCATTGTGTGGGTAGTTACACTATATTTCTAAAGCCTCAGGAATAACAATATCATAAAGAAACAACCTGACAAAAAAGGGACAGCATTCTTTATGAGCAAGGTGTATTATGTCAGGAAGCCAAAAAGCAACTAACATCAAATTCTAACAATTTCTATCCTAAGGGCATACAAATTGCCACCACATTGTGTAATTCTATACTCAACCATAACTACTTTACCTTTAGTGGAAATTTATTCCTGAAAATCAACAGGACAATGGTGAACTTTTTATCAACTCTTATTCCTTAAACCCTTCATTATTTTAGATTTATTAACATATTCATCATCTGAATCCATGGAAAATAATATCTCATAAAATTCCATTAAAATCTCAGCAACTTCCACCTCATCATCATCCTTAGATTTGATCTATATTCAAAAAAGCTCACCCAAGGACTTTGGTCTTAATTTTGATCTGCACATCTGGCGAGAACTATGGGCAAGAAACAAGCTTACTTTGGCCACCTCTTACAAAGAGAACCTCTACAAAATGTTTTATAGATGGCATCTCCCACCCACAAGATTGGCTAAAATGTGTACCAATGTCTCCCCTAAATGTTGGAAATGTAATCTGACAAGTGGAACATACTATCCTATGTGGTGGGAATGCACACGAGCTCATAAAGTATGGTTGGAAGAAATATTAGAGCGAGTGGTAGAACCAAAACCAGAACTCTATTAGGTTTAACTACACAAAAGCATGACAAAGGCGTACTTTATTTAATGTTACACATTTTAACGGCTTCCAGACTGGTTTTTGCTCAAAACTGGAGGAATAAGGGAACTCCAACAGAAGAAGAGATCCTGCATAAAATTTTATCATGTGCTGAGATGGACAGGCTTACAATGATTATGAAAGACAAGACAGAACACGAATATTTCGAAATCTGGGACAAATTTTACCGTTGGTATGAATTAAGGAGAACTGCTCGGACTTCAAGTTAATTTTAGAATTAAAAGATATATATAACTGTACATATAATTATATATATAATTGTATTGTATAGAGCACAGGTCGGCAACCTACGGCTCCGGAGCCGCATGCGGCTCTTTGAGCCTTCCCCTGCGGCTCCCAGCCTCCTCTGCCTTTGCAGAGAGAGACAGAGACAGAGAGAGGAATTGCGCTTCCCTGCTTCTCTCTCTCTGTGTTTGTGTGTTTTGTGTTTTTGTGTGTGTGTGTATGTAAAAGAGAGTGGACTCACAGTGTTTTCCAAGGAGCTGAAAAGCTTACTGGGCAGAGCTCCTCCCTTTGCTGCGTCTCTGCAGGAAGCAAGAAGGGCAGGAGAGAGCTAGCTAGCCTAGCTAGGCTGACTCAGGAATTCCGGGAGTTGAAGTCCATGAGTCATAAAAGAGACGAGGTTGTCTACCCCTTATCTTGTTGGACAACAGCTTGAAGCTTGTCAGGTGAGCAGCAGATAGGAGAGGGGGGGGGAGAAAGAGAGAGAGAGAAAGAGAGGGGGAGAGAGAGAGAGAGGAAAGAGAGAGAGAAAGAAAGAGAGCGGGGGAAGAGTGGCAGGCAGACCAAGGGCAGATAGAGAGGGAGGGAGGGAGAGAGACAGAGAGAGAGAGAGAGAGACCCTTTTGACATCTAAAATGAAGATAACACTGCATATATCCTTTTTTACCTGTGTGTGTATGTATGTGTGTGTGTGTGTGTGTGTATATATATATATATATATACATACATACATACATACATATACATACACACACACACACATACATACACACACAAACACACACACACCTATAATAAAGGTAAAAAAGGATATATGCAGTGTTATCTTCATTTTAGATATCAAAACGGTTTTGCGACTCCCAGTGTTTTGTTTTTGGTGGGAAACGGGTCCAAGTGGCTCTTTAAGTGTTTTGGGTTGCCTACCCGAGTATAGAAGGATGAGGCTTATACAGAGGTTAAGAATGATGTATTAAGTTTTTGTACCATGAGAAACAAACTGTTAGGAAAATTCATTCTGGAATGTCATGTTTGTCCATTTTTGTTTTAATTGTATTATGAATAAAAAATTTTAAAAAAGCTCACCATAAAACTATTCTATGGATGTATAAGACTGCTTCAGAAAAGTCAGCAGCACAATTGAGACTCCTGAACTCGCATACATCAGATTTCAACCATTCACAATCTGAACAAACAAAAGGAGTGGTTGACATATTACTATTCACTGAAGTATTTGATATGTTTCACATTAACTTGCATCTTCATAACTTACAGTATTTTCCTCTCCATTTTACCACCTCATCCCAATTTAAGTTCTACGTCAGTTTAGCTACTTCATGCATCAAGGTAAGCTCTAGGTCATGAAAATCTATATTTTAAACCTGAAAAAATGCAACCAGACTGATTTTTGATATTTATTTATTAATATTATTTATTAATAAAATTTATATGCCACCCAATATCATAGGCTAACAGTCTTCCTTCTATAATGAATTAACAATGCATCTGTTAATAGATTTATAGACCACCTTGCTTAAGTTTATTGTTGACTGATTTTGAATCTAATTAAGTTTTTCTTGCTAAATCAAAATGTGAATTGTTGGGTTTTCTGGTATGAATGAAGTTACTGTTTAGGAACTGCATTTTTCCTTTATTTTGGCAGTAAAATAAAAATATATAAAATAAGATCACTGAAAGGCTATTATAGCAGTTGAACTGATAGAACGTGCTGTACCATAATATAATATGTTTGGCTTTGCTTAGCATCATCTTCAGTGCCATCAAAAATATTTTATTCCCATGATCATCAAACTTTCAGATCTGTAAGTACTTTTGAAAAGTTGACATTCCATGGATAGTTACAAAATAGCTCCTGGAGTGTGGCACACCTATTAATTATGAATTTATTTCCTACTTATTGTTAGGAATACTCTCTGCCATTGTCTTGGAAGATTGGGGGGCAAGAAAGCAAAAGCGTGCTTATGGTGCCTACTCTTTATTCTTATTTTCAATAAATGCTTGAAGGATATGTCTGTGTTCCAAAAACATTTTGGAAATAAAATGTGTATTTTGTTGGTACAGTATACTGAAATATACTGTATTAATTAATATAAGCGACAATGAAATTCACACTCAATCATAATAATCTAACTATACAATTAAATGTAAATGTTTCCCCTGTCCGTTCATGTCCAACTCTAGGAGGTGGTACTCATCTGTTTCTTAACTGAGAGAACCAACGTTGTCCGAAGATGCTTCAGTGGCCAGCATGTCTATACACCAAAGTGCACATAACACTGTTACCTTCGCAACTAAGTGGTATCTATTTATCTACTCACATTTGCATGCTTTTGAACTGCTAGGTAAGCAGGAGCTGGGGAAGGAATGGTATATACTATACATCTATATATCTATCCATCCATCTTTTTATTAATAATGTTGATAATCTAACTAAAATTACTTATGAAATGAAGCTTATCTTAAATAAATTGAATGTTTCACTGTTTTTAAAATATGTGCTCAATATTATACAAAAATTGTTCCCAATAATGGATTAGTAACTAAAATATCTAAAACTGTATTGGACCAACTAGCAGTTCTGCATTATGAACTAATACTTTAAAAGCAAAATTTTACAGGCAGTCCTTGACTTACACCGAAAGGTGTGACCCTTTGAACTTAGGAAAGGCCCATGAAAGGTACTTATGATCCGATTTTTTTTGAAGTTATGATGGCCACCTACTTTATCATGGTCACATGATTGCACTTTGGGCACTTTATTTATTATTTATTTATTTATGAGACTTATATATCGCTTTAAGTGCAAGCACTCTCTAAGCGGTGTACACCAGTAAGCAATGTATATATATATTTACATTGCCCCCAACAATCTGGGTCCTCATTATACCTACCCTGGAAGGATGGAAGGCTGAGTCAACCTTGAGCCGGTGAGATTTGAACTGCTGACCTGCTGAACACAGTCAACTAAAGTGGCCTGCAGTACTGCACTCTAACTCTAACTGCTCACCTTTACAGCCAATGCCCCATTCACATGACCATATTTTACTTTTTTTGCCAGTTTCCAGATTTTGCTGCTTGGATATAATGGTTCATTTAATGTTTGCTTACCGGCCACAAAAAAATGTAAAGTCAGGTCTGGTCAAACGATGACCCATTTAACAACCACAATTACTTGCAAATCTAATTCCAGACTCAATTACGATAATAAATTGAGGGCTGCCTGTATTAGGACTGTTACATGGAACAAAATAACCAACTTTGGTCACAGATGCTGGAAGGCAGAAGTGGCAGTTTTTCTATTACTCATGAACCACAATCTGTTAAAGAACAGATAGTAAGTCATTCTACCCTGGTCTCTTAACTACTCTCTTCCATAGTTTACATGAAGAGTTATAATTCTTAGTGTTTTCTGCTTCTTGGAAATACAATACATTGAATGAATTGAACTTACTTCAAAAATATTCCATAATAGCCATGTGAAAAAAGTATACCCTCTTGGAGTTCTATGGTTTTATATATCAGAACATAGTGAAAATCGTCTGGTACTTAGCAGTTCTTAAAAGTAGGTAAATACAACCTCAGATGAACAACAACATATGACATATTACACCATATCATAATTTATTTTACAAAAAGAAAGCCAGACTGGAAAAGCCATGTGTGAAAAATTGAGTGCAACCTTACTGCTTCCATAGATATGAAGAAACTATGTAGCAGCCACATGTTGCTAATCAAGTGCCCTTGATCAACTGATCATCAGCAAGTGCGAGTACGCCTATAAAACCCAAAATTTTAGGAGTTTGCTGATCTCCAGCATTGTGGTTTGGGTTAATACAATGCCAAATAAGAAAGACAGCAGCAATGTTAGAGAAGCAATTGTTGCTGCTTATCAATCTGGGAAGGGTTATAAGGCCATTTCCAAGCAATTTAAAGTCCATCATTCTACAGTGAGGAAGATTATTCACAAGTGGAAAACATTCAAGACAGTTGCCAATCTTCCCAGGAGTGAATGTCCCAGCAAATACACCCCAAGATCAAACTGTGCAATGCTCAGAGAAACTGCAAAAAAAAAGTTACATCTGATTCTACAGGCCTCAGTTAGCATGTTAAATGTTGAAGTTCATGACAGTACAATTAGAAAACGACTAAACAAGTATTATTTGTTTGGAAGGGTTGCCAGGAGAAAGCCGCCTCTCTCTAAAAAGAACATGACAGCGGGGCTTAGTTTTGCAAAGCTGCATCTGAACAAATCACAAGACCTCTGGAACACTGTCCTTTGAACAGATGAGACCAATGTGGTGATATTTGACCATAATGCACAATGCCACGTTTGGAAAAAAACAAACACAACATATCAGCACAAACATCTCATACCAACTGTCAAAAACAGTGGTGGAGGGTTGATGATTTGGACTTGTTTTGCAGTCACAAGATCTGGGCACCTCATGGTTATTGAATCGACCATGAAATCCTCTGTATACCAAAGTATTCTAGAGTCAAATGTGAGGCCATCTGCCTAACAGCTAAAACTTGGCTGACATTGGGTCATGCAGCAGGACAATGATTCCAAGCATACCAGCAAATCTACAACAAAATAGCCTAAAAAGAAAAGAATCAATGTGTTGCAATGGCTCAAAGTCCAGACCTCAACCTGATTGAAATGCTGTGATGGAACCTCAAGAGAGCTATGCATAAACAAATGGCCACAAATTTCGATGAACTGTAGCAATGTTGTATAGAAGATTGGGCCAAAATTCCTCCACAAAGATGTGAGAGACATAGAGAAAAAAATTACTTCAAGTTATTGCTGCTAAAAGTGGTTCTGCAATCATGGTGCACTTAGCTTTTCACATATGCCCTCTTCATTTTGGCTTTCTTTTTGTTAAATAGATGACATGGTGTAACATGTCATGTGTGGTTGTTCACCTACTTTTAGATAAATGATTTTTACTATATCCTGATATCTAAAACTGCAAAACTCAAAGAGGGTGTATTTTCTGTTTCAAGACTACAGCATCCACTACACAAATTATGAAAACATTGATAAAGTTAACATACCAGTAAAATCTGTTTACTAATATACAAAATACTTCCATTAGTCTTCCAACTTACACATATATCAGAAACATAAATAAGGGACCATGAATTTAAAGGTAAAAAGAGAATCATATCCTTAAAAAGTTAAATATTTCAAACACATGTGTAAATGGCCACTATGAAATAGAAATTGAATAAATAAAAAACATGCAATTATGTCATGAGTGCAAAGTAGATTAATTTTCAACGATGATTCCACGGTAAGATTCTAAGAAGTCAACTTGCAGTTTGCTTCTATTGGTAAGCAGTATCTACCTCCTTACAAATATTAATTGGGAAAATGCCCATTTTCACTTTTTGTCTCTCAATTTCTATAAAGCTTTCTATAAAGTGTTTTTAATAGAAAAACATTATTACATGTATAAAATAAGGAGGAATATGAATTAAGCAGCTTAAAAGTACAATCAGACTATTTTCATTACGTAAGTTATGTTCCTGTCTAGAATAAGGGTATCAATTTTAATATGGAACTATCCTCAAATTTCAGCAATATCCTGCTCACTTAAGAATTTTGAATGTGGGTGCTCTCTAAATCAGTGCTTTTCAACCTTTTCAGATTGTACCACTTTTAGGTCATGACAATATTCAAGTACCATCAGTGCTTAGCAGGGTGTCAAAAACTTGATGGCCAAAAGAAAAAAAGGAAAAAAGTACCGGTTTTAATTTTGGTGGTGGTTCCTTTGCTGAATCACTTTCTCTTTGCACTGACAAACGAATGATGAATTTATCCATATTTATTAATATGCATCACTACCTTGGTGGTCAGGTGGCTGGTTGACCATTCTTACTCTGTTCTTCTCCTTTCTCCTCACTGCGTCCTGGGTCCTTCCACAGCCTCTGCTCCTTTACTTGATCCCTCTGCTTGTCTCACAGAAGCCTCTCCTCTTCTCTCTCTCTCTCCTCACTGCTTGTCTCACAGAAGCCTCTCTTCTCCCTCTCCCTTTCTCCTTACTGTCTACTGGGCTCTTTCCACAGCCTCTACTTCTTCATTTGATCCCTCTGCTTGTCTCACAGAAGCCTCTCTTCTATCTCTCTTTCCCCATCTTTTTTTCTCTTCCTCTCCTGCCAAAATCTCCTTTTATATCCTCTCCTCTCCCCCCCCCCCTTTCCTCCTCTTCTCTTCTGGGTGCGCCACTGTCTGGGACTCAGGGAGAGCT
Organism: Crotalus tigris; assembly: GCF_016545835.1. NCBI lineage: Eukaryota > Metazoa > Chordata > Lepidosauria > Squamata > Viperidae > Crotalus > Crotalus tigris. The sequence continues at coordinate 2,123,944 of NW_024096718.1, forward strand.
GCAGCATTGGTCGCTACCCGTCTCACTCCCGCATGTAGTCACCCGCTCCCCGGCTGGCCGTTGCACATATTGCTGCTCAATTGGAGCTCTGTGTGCCAATCCTGGGCCTCTGCCAAGCCCCAGCAGCTCTGCAGCTCAGCTGACTCTCACCTCAAGGCCTGTCTGCTGCTCCCTGTGATAACAGAGGCTGCCAGAAGCACCAATCAGTTGCAGCTGCATGCACCAATCCAGGACCCTCAGCAGAGCCCCAGTTCCAGCTGACTCTCCACCCGAAGACTGCGTGTGGCTGCCTACCACCCCAAAAGACCAGAAGCACTAATCAGCTGGAGCCACATGCACTGATCCTGGGCCCTCAGCAGAGCCCCAGCTGACTCTCTCCCAGGCCTGGGCGGCACTGCCATCACTTCAGTTCATCCCCCCACTACACTTGTCTAGGTCACGTACCACCTGCCAGGTGCCAAAGTACCACCAGTGGTACACGTACCACCAATTGAAAAGCCCTGCTCTAAATCATCCAATATCCTATTTGTATTTTACAATAATGCAGCAAGGCACATTCCAAGAGCATATCAGATGAGAAGGAGAAAAAAAAGGACAAAAACCAAGGATTGTTTTTATAGTAGTGAAGATGAAAGATGAAACCTTTTCTAAAATCAGCAGAGGTATCATTTTTGCCTTTGAACAGATACTCATAACTGTCTATATCAAACACAGTTCAGACAAATAGCTGTAAAAAGATACTAAATATGAATATTTAATGAATATAGGGTAGCTTACAGCAGCACATGATAGAAGTCACAGTAACCAAGCTACTTGAACATATGTATTTTAACAAATCATTTAATTTACAGTTTCAATCGGGGTTAAGGTAGAGTATAACGTATATATTACCCAGTTTATGGCCATGTGTGACAGTTAATTTCCTCCTGTTAACTTCCACTGATTTTCATACATCAACTTTAATAGTATTATAAATGCATGCAGTCTTCTAAAACGCCACTCTCAAAGGTTCTGTGTCAGTATCTGGAAGGTGACCCTTATGGGATGTGTATCCAATTTGCAGTGTTCTGTGTTTGAGCTTGCATGTTCATTATATTCATCATAGTACTGAAAATTCAAGCCATCTGAAGTGAAGTTAGAATCAAACAATAAAATTCTAAAAGCAAAATCATGTATATTCCATGCTAAAATACTCTCATTTATTATATAACCATGTGGAATTTCCTTTAGGAATTCAACAATATCATATTTTATGTAATATAATTTTGAAACAAAAACACTTTCAAGTATGTTATCTGTATTTGTTTTTTTTGGAAAATACCTTAGACATACTTGATAATTAGAAGCTCTCAAAAGGTGGATTTAAACAAAGCTGATTGAAGTTTAATAATTCCTATCCATTTTTAATGGATTTTTATGTGTTGCAGCTAAATTATTTTAATTTCCGTTTTTAACACTATATATAAATGGAAGCAAGACTATAAAGACAAATGAAGTTTTATGAGCAGGTCTTTCTTAGAGATGATCAAATAGAAAAGGCCAATTCACAGTTATAATTTCTGTGTGTTATAAGCAGTATTTATCCATTTCAAACTGTATTAATAAAAATAAACGTAACAGTTCACAACATTCCAACTAGATTTTTTGGGACTTAAGAGTGTTATAGATCAATAATTGCTAGAAAAATATTCAGAAACGTATGTAAAGTTTAGACCAACAAAAAATAATTATCATAATCTAACAAAGAGAAAGTCAGCAGTAAGTAATAGAACTTGTATCTTTCCACCATTTTTTCACCTCACAATTACTGACAAGACTTGTGTACATATTTCTGCACCTGCATTTATAAAAGCAGATAAAATATTTAATGTGTGATTTACCATTTATTTTACCAGCATGGAGTACAGGATGAATATATCAAAGTAGTCAAGCAGTTATATATCAATGGTACCCCTGCAAAAATAGTATCCAGGTATCTGCTAATTAAAAAGAAATGGATTTGCAATTGTGAAGAAATACAACTTGATCTACCACAAAATACAAAGGGCTGCAAAAAATGTCTAATTCCAATAAGGTGTATAAGTTATTAAATAATGATCTCATTTAAAATATAAATGAAGCCATAAGTCTTTCTCACATGCAATATTATTCATTATTAAAGAAATATGTAAAAAGGCCATTGGTTTGCTTTGTTAATCATTGTAGAAAATGCCAATTCTCTGGCTCTGCTAGTTTAGCACTTAATGGTATTGAATTGAATTGTTACAAGTGATTTTAAATACTGTTAATTCCAATTCCCCACTGATAAAGAATGAGACTCTGAATGTGGCAGTCTTCACTAAAGGGCAAGAAGCACAGTCTCTTGTACAATTATCCAGAGGAGCAGCAACCTCCACTACTCTGAGCTGCTGGCTCATCATCAATTATTTGTACTCCCCGCCTTGCAACTCCTGATTGACTAGAACCATTGCCTCGTGCTCTCTCATCAACTTGCACAGTTTCTATCATTCCTACAATACAAAAATATTGTATTAGAGAATTTCTAATCATTGAACAAAAAAGCAAATTGTATTTATACAAATGTAACATATGCAAGTTTTGTAAAAAAATTATTTAAATACACATACTACTTATAAGTTAATTTACAATCAGAACCTAATTTAAATACCCAATATTATCTGAAACCTATGTGTATTACTAACAACTAAAATTAGAGGCAAATTGTCTCCAAAGAATCAAATACGATAGCAAAGATAATTATCCAAATCAATTTGAATATGTCACAGTTACAGAGAGGTTATCACTTTTCAGATTGTAATCATTCTATTTCAGTTATTACCATCCCAGATTATTCTACAGCAGCCCATTAGCTGACAGGTACTACCATTTTTCTGTATTTTTGAACTCTGATGCGGCTAATAAATTGCATGCACGGTATTAGTAATAAGCAATAGTCTTCAATTTCCCTGGCACATCTTCCTATATGGTTACTGTAAAATAAGAACGAACAACTGCAGGACCTATGATTATGACTTCAATTCAGGAATCTGAAAGCAGATCAGAAGGAAATCCTTTTCCTTCTAGTCCATAAACTGTATTATAATTTAAATATCAGCATTGCCAGTATCTCATCCTTGCCATTCTTTTGAAATGCTTTTTGTTACAAAGGCTACCTGTCAGTTATAACACTTTTAAGATGTGAATTTATATGCACATTCATCCAATTATTTAACAAGATTTAACTTCTGTAGAACTGTATTTTGAAGCCCCACATTACTTATCATATGTATTTTTTTTCTGTCTTATTTTTATATATCAGGCATTAAGTTTAACCTTTCAGTAGAAATAAGCAGAAATTGGATCACCTTCTTCTCGTATGGAATTAAGAGGCTATATCTTAAAGAATATCACACTTGCCAAGCACCAATTTAGCAAGTTAGGCTTATATTATTTGTTCATCTTTTAGCAGACCTGCGATTCCTGCCTCTCTCTATATTATCCAACACATGTTCCAGGATGGATCTAGCAGCCAGGAATCAAAGTACATACTACTGGAAGCATGGCTTCATGCTACAAATTATGAGCTTTAATAAGCAGTGCCATTTCTGATCTACAATTGTCTTTCTCACAATTACTGCTCAATCTACTATCCTCCTCATCCTGTATTATTGCAGAAAACAAAGACAAAAATAGGAAAATTATGCCACTGGGATAAGATCATTAATCTTATAAATATAATCTTGAACAGGAACAGACATTGGAATACCTCCAACTACTGATAAGCCCCTAAGTACCTACCTTAGTAGCTACCAAACGTACTGCCCTAACTGACTTAAATACAGGAGCAGAAATAGTAAACAAAATGATGACAGGTTGCAAAACAAAATACTAAAGTGTTCCCCTGAAAGCCCTACCCCGAAAATAAGCCCTAGCTTGATTGGGGGGCTAATATAAGCCCTACCCCCAAAATAAGCCCTAGTTTTTGGGTGAGGCATATGCCAAAAAATCAAGCTGGGGGGTGGAGGGGGGTGGAGCTGCCCCACATGCCCTGCACCCGCTTACCATTGCAGCCAGGCCTCCCATGAATTGACACTTGCCTCTCTTTGCCGGCCCACTTCTCCTGCGGCTCCCCCCAGCCTGTATTTTGCCATCAGAGGCTTTCCGGAAAGGCCTCTACAGCCGAGAACAGAACTAGATTCAATCCATAGCTCGGTTCTCAGCTGCAGAGGCCTTTCCGGAAGGCCTCTGATGGCGAAATGCAGGCCAAAAGGCGCCGCGCACATCAATCCAGAGCTCCATTCTCAGCTCGAGGCATTTCCTTCGGCTGCAGAAGAAATGGGCTGCCTAGCTGGTACCGCCATCGCGAAATGAGACCATGGAAAAGACACCCCCCAGAAATAAGACCCGGTGCCTCTTTTGGAGGCAAAAAAAATATAAGACGGTCTTATTTTCAGGGAAACACAGTAGCTCCCTCTATACATTGTTCTGGTCTAAAAAACTTAGCTACATTATTTTATAATTCTGTATGAAATTCTTAGTAAGTCAAAATAGCATTACCAATGATATTAGTATACAGTACCTCCAAAATCTTAACAATGCACATGCATTTTGCTGAAGATAGAAATATTCAACAAGGAACTAGTTATGTAAGTGGTTCTCAACCTGTGGGTCGGGACCCCATTTGGGGTCAAACGACCATTTCACGGGGGTCGCCAAACGCAGTCCGCCATTTTTCCCCCCCTTTTCCTTAGCTGTGCTACTCCCTTTTATTCTATTGGCTTTTGAAAGTCAATAGAATAGACTCTCTTGAATAGAGTCTAATTCTATTGGCTTTCAAAAGTCCCATTCTGCAAACGGTGCTGCACCAGTTGAGTAGTCCTCGACTTACGACCGGTTGAGTAGTCTTCGACTTATGACCGGTTGGGGGTCACGGCATTCAAAAGGTTGAGAACTGCTATGTCCTTAAAATATTTTGTGTGCGTGTGTGTGTGTATTTTAAGTTAAATAGTTTATAAATGTTGTAGCTCAATTTTAAATAGTAATAACATTTTAACATTCAATGACATCCGACTATATGAAAATATTCAGAGCTGCATAATAACCACTGTGTGATGTCAGAATACTAATGTGGACAGGAGATTCTGCACTATTGTGCTTAACTAAAATTACATAATTTTAATATGAAAAACTTCTATATCACATGGTCATGTGATAATTTGATATCTTATTGGGATAATGTATAGGTAGGGAAAAATTTTAGATGTTAAAGGTAAGTGTGATGTTGAATTATATACCAAGGCTTTGGAATTTGATTAATGATCAGGAATTATGGTTATATCAAGAATGGGAAATGGCTAAAAGTATCTTATTGGCAAACTGGACATGTGGTATTATTCCAAATGTTAAGGAATGGTTGTCAGAAATGTGTGATCTGTCTGTTTGGAAAAGGCAATATTTTTTACTAACCAAAGGATGTAACAATATGTGTTTACTATGGCAGAGAGTTTGTGATATTTTATGATAATGTTTTGTAGTGTATTTACAATAGTGCATTTATTAGTAATGAGTGACTATTGTTAAGTATAAAATATAAGGTTTTTTTTTCTTTTCATTCTTAGTTTGGATGTTGTTTCTTTCCTATTTTTTCTCTTTGAGTTTTGGTTTCTATTCATTTTTTTCCTTAAGTTTAAAGATTGTTTTGTTAATTGTTTATGTTAAGAATGTTAAATAAAAAATTATAAATTCATAATGCAAATTGTCTTACATAGCTTAAATCTAGCGCAAATGAAACTGGCTATAAAACAATAGCTCATCATTGAGGAGGCATTAGCTTTCATAACAGAAACATCAACCCATATGTTAGACAAACCTACGTTTACACAGATCAAGAAAGAGTTCTTCTATTCCTTTGTTCTGTTTGGCAGATGTGTGATAGTGTTTTGCTCCCACTGATTCTGCATATCTGCAAGAAAAAACTTATCTTATGACTGAAAATTGCATGCATTTTTTGTTATAAGCAAATTATACAGACCATGTAAATTTGAATACATTTAACGCACAGAAAAAATATCCCATTGCCTTTTCCTCCCTGTAATATTGTGACTGAATCATAGTTACATCTGGTCATTGATCGTAATAAAATATTTGGATCTTTAAAATTAGCTAGGAAAATAACATTAAGTGACAGCAGAACTGAGGCAGAAAAGGTAGATTTTAAGTTACACTAATTGCATAGAATGTTTTAATACTTCCTAATTTAAATGTGTATACAGGCAGCCCTAATTTAGCAAACTTAATTGGGACTGGCAACTCATTGTTAAGCAAAGCAGTCACTAAGTGAAAAATCATATGATCATGATTGGCCTTACAAGTTTACTTCACTTTCCTCTCCTTTGCTTTACAGTGTCAGAAGGAGGAAGAGAAGGATAATGATGTTGATGATGTTATCCATTCAGTTATGTCCAAATCTTGGCAATTCTATGAGCCAGGTCTCCCTACATCTGCCAATCTTGCACTACTTTGAATTGTTCTATGCTCTGACTCTGTCAGCTTTGATGGTGTCCAGCCATCCTGTTCTTTGGATTGACTTCCTTTTTACTGCTAACTGTTCCTAACATAAGTGAATTTCCCCACATGACATGGCCAAAATAAACGAGATGCATCTATTGTCCGAAGGATACAAGCACAAACAGCCAGATAAGGCCGAACAGTAGGGAAGATTTCCAGAACTCAACTCATGAAGAACCTGGAGAAAAGGACAATTCTTATAGCCTTTTCACCCACTCTGGGATCCTTTTAAATAGTCACTCCAGCGCTGGGGTAATTAGCAGAACTGATGCTTGTATTTATATTCTTTGGTGAGGAAGGGACTATAAGACAGTCAGCAGGCACTCAATGGGGAATATTCAGTGAAAGAAATGTGCTTTCAGGCACGGGGCAACAGGTTACTGACTGTGTATGATACACATGTGAAAGAGATTGTTGCAACTGCAATCGGTTGCTGTCCAAGCAGTTGCTAAATGAAGATTACCTGTATGCTCTATATAAGTGATGGCATCTTTAATGTAGTATTGAAATTAACAGTCAAAAACTTACGATTCTGCTTCTTGAATAGACACATGTCTTTCCTTCTCCAAATCTATCTTGTTACCTGTCAAGAATTCAGATTTCCTTAATATCCAAAATAAATCAGAAAGATACAATCTATTCAACATCAACAATATCTTTCTAACTGGCTTCTAGTCTTCATTGTTTCTAGGCATGAGCAGCATTTACTTTTCTACATCTACATGCATTAAGGTATCCAGAATTAATGATCAAAGTCAACTTCACATTGTCAAGACTATGAATTAAGCAGCAAGAATACAGAACAACATGCTCAGACATTTTTTGTAATTCTTTACCATGAAAATATTAAAGCGCATGATAGAATCCTGGTCCATCCTGAAATCTTTGGCTAATCTCTAAAAAACATGTTTACTTGTGTAATTACATAGGAAGCTGTGGTTATTTCAAACAGATAAGTTGCAGCTAAACTTAATTTGAGATCCCAAAGCACTTCCCAAAATGGCAAGTAATTTGTATAGTTCTGATCTTGTTTCTAAAGCAGTTTTATACTAATTTGTTCAAAAAGACTATCTTGTCTAGAACTACATGGGCTCTAATAAGAATTAAAACACATTCAGAAATTTCTCAAGAAAACTTTCTCACATTCTTGCTACTGGCCTTCTGCTTTCTATTTTTTCCTTCTTTTTCCTTTTACAATCCTCAAATATTATTTTTCTTACTGAAGCCAACCAGTACCAAAATTAAAAGGGTTTTAAAAAAGCAATTATAGATTTTATGCAATTACCTAAATGCAAAATTTCTCTAAAATTGAACAAGATTTCTTAGTCATTTAATACGATGTAAAAACCCAAATCTTACCAACTATGCATAGGCAAATTTCATTTCCCAACATTTTTCTTAATTCCTTTACCCAGTTTTTTACCTATGAAAGTGACAAGAAAATTTATTTCAATATTATAATTTTTAAGTTTTTAAAAAAGTTATTTTAAAATTTTCTAGTAAGAAATCCCAGTCTCTTTTCATTGTCTTCACAGAAAGTACAATCCTATAACTGCTTTCTTGAAAGTAAATACTACTGAATTTAATTTAATGGAACTTACTTCTGGATTGTACATTTAAAAAATGCTTTTAGATCAATTTATCGACACATAGGCCTACTTTATTTACAAAATGGGATTTCCTTTGCACCTTTTCTCCAATGCAACTGTTATGTGTCTGATTAATGAAACACTTCAAAGAACTTTCAGGCATTTTTTAACCTAAAAAGCCTTTATTAGTGTTACGGAGTGTCAGCACGGCATGGAGAATGCCAAGATCTGAATTTCCCTTCCTTTGCACATATCATTCCAGGCATTTCCCCTCCCCTATTCTGGGGTCATGATTCACATCTTCCAATTAACCTGGAGGGCAAAGATTCACTTCTGTTTCCTTCCGCAACCTTTTCTCTCCTCTCCCCTTCTCCTCTGAATTAACTCTAAAAGCACTAGACAGTTCTGCATATTTTGTCAAAGCAAGAATATTCAATATTAGCAGCATTGACATCCGGTCCCCCTTACAAAAAGGATAGCTCCTGTATGTGAATAAGAGCATGTCAGGAATTATTTCTTGGTTTGTTGGGGTGTTTCGCATGAAACCTTTTGACGAGTCTGTTAGCTTTCACCTCACTGGATTTCACCCACGTGGCTTCAGACAACGGGTATCCCTTCCATTGTACTAGGTACTGCAATTTCCCTTTAAAAATTCTAGAGTCAAGAATACGTTTCATTTCATAGTGGGTCTGTCCTACAACTATGAGGAGCCCGGGTGCCTTCTTAGGGGGAGGTCTTAAAGTGGAGCCCCGATAAGGTTTCAACAAGCTTCAATGGATTCAGGTGGGGGAGAATTCTTATAGCGGACAAGCTGAACGTCTAGCTTCACTGCTGCCTGGTACCATTCTTGCAGCTGATCAGATACGGCTCGATAGATGCAGGCCTGAGAGAGGTGATCGTCTAATCCCTCAATGAAATGATGGATTAGGGATTGTTCACGCCACCCCTCTATTCGACCTGCTATCTTGCGAAATTCCCGCACGTATTCCAGGGCAGGCCTGCTGGCTTGTTTAATTTTGTGGATCTGTTCTCTTGCTTTAAGACCAATAGATGGGTCCTCAAATCTTTCTCTCAGCCCTAGGAGGAAGAGGTGGGGGTCCTCCAATTCGGGGGCTTACTCATTATATAAATTGTTCAGCCATTCGGATGCTTCTCCCTCTAGGCTGGACACAATCACATCGACCATGGCCCCCAGGTCCGGGTAAAGATAGGCACAGCAATTCAAATGAGAATGCACTTGGTTGAGGGAAAAAACCAGCTTCTCTGGGTCTCCATCGAAGGTTGCTCTGAAAAGTGGTGCAATTATAGGCTGTTGGGGCCCCCACGGTGGCTGTTGCTGCTGGCCCCATCCTGGCTGCAGATTTCTGCACAGGGGTTGCACGTTTGGGGGCTGTGGCCAATCTCCTCGCTGCTGGCCCCATCCTGGCTGCAGATTTATGCCTAGGGGTTGCCCGTTTGGGGGCTGTGGCCAGTCTCATCGCTATGGTCATTCTCCCACCAGCTGCTGATCTCCTGGCATCTGTACCACCCCAAGCCGTTGCAAGGCCTCTATTAGCTGTGGCAAATTCAGAGGTCGCGGACCATCCACCTGCTGGGGAACCCAATCTCCCCATTGCTGCAGAGGCCTTAGACTGGGATTCCCTCTCTCTTCAGGGCTGGAGTTCCTGGCAGAGACATCTGCAATGTAAGAGCTGTAGGCTTCTCTCTGCAGGAATTGATTTCTGCTTTTCACCTCTGGGTTTTGAAATCTTTCCAGTGACTCACCCAAACCTTGAGTGACAGGCGATTCGTTAGCTGTCCACCATTGTGCTTTTGAAGTCTCTGCTTCCAGCTGGGAGATCTGCCAGAGTTCTCTCTCCCCCAGCTTGCCGGCTGTCGCTCCCCCCTCCCCCCCGGGAAGCTGTTGCAGCTATGGGGCTGGCCTCAGGCAATCTTTCTTTCTCCATAATGAGATCTTCCCCGAATCTCTGTCAGCGAATCTCTGTCAGCGTATTCCCTATTTGTTTGTTTTAGGAACAGTTAGGGTTGAAAGGTTTGAAGATCTTGGCATGACGTCATGTGTCTGATTAATGAAACACTTCAAAGAACTTTCAGGCATTTTTTAACCTAAAAAGCCTTTATTAGTGTTACGAAGTGTCAGCACGGCATGGAGAATGCCAAGATCTGAATTTCCCTTCCTTTGCACATAACATTCCAGGCATTTCCCCTCCCCTATTTTGGGGTCATGATTCACATCTTCCAATTAACCTGGAGGGCAAAGATTCACTTCCGTTCCCTTCCGCAACCTTTTCTCTCCTCTCCCCTTCTCCTCTGAATTAACTCTAAAAGTATCAGACAGTTCTACATATTTTGCAAAGCAAGAATATTCAATATTAGCAGCGTTGACAGCAACCTTCAGCACTGCATTCAGAATCATGCAGTGAAATCCAGGAGCACTATTTCACTAGTTAATGCTATTCCTTCAGGGTATAAGCCCATTTAGATACCACTGTTTATTCAACCCAAGCCCACAGTATAATAAGATAAGTTTATCTACCAAGTTATTTCTAAAGTATAAGAGTGAAATTTAATTTGGAAAAAAAATGTACTTGCTGTGTGCTTATTTGTTACAGGGAAATGGTATAGTTACCTTTTGAAAAGAATCTTCATCTGTTATATCATAAACTAAAATAGCTCCATTAGAGTCTCTGTAATAAATAGGACCTAGTGCATGAAACCTTTCTTGTCCAGCTGTGTCCTGCATGATACAAAAATACTGATCTCATTTAATCTATTCAAAGTAAATTATTTTGCTAAGTAAAGTTTGATATTTAAATGCAGTATCATAGCAACATGATTATACCACTTACCCATATTGCAAGGTTTACTCTCTTTCCTCCAATATTTAGCTTCTTGGTTAGAAAAGATGCCTGCAAGTGGAAAAACACCCATAAAATTAATACCCAGATTTCACCAATTCATACAAATAATATATTTCAATGAGTTTTGTAAATATAAAAACAAAACAAGTACCTGAGATCCTTTTAACTAACATGAAAATAGGACTAATATATGTTTTGCAAGAATAAAAAAATAGATTTGAATGGTGTTAAACTAGTTACTTATATTTTCCTCTTAACTGATAAGATTTATCAATTCCTTCAATTTATTTCAATATTATAGTTTTGACTAATGACTTTTTATTTTTCTTCACTTTGCACAATGTTATTTACATAAAAGGCCATTGTTGAAATGAAGGTCTGGGGTGAACAATATTAATAAGTAGGCAATTAAATTTTCTGTTTTTTGAAAAAGTATTGATTAGTTCAGAGAATAACGGAAGAGTTATTGTTGTCTGTGATGCATGTAATGGTGTTGCAAACTCTATTTTGTATTTATTTTAGATAACGGAAAAGAAATAAAGGCTAGTGAATAAAATCTTTCTTTCAGTGAAGAACAGGATAGTGCTGCATATTGGACTCAAACTCCAAAAGATGCCTTGAAGTATGAAGGAAACAAGTAAAACACTACCTGCAGCATCTTAAAGCATCTCACCCTTTTCTAATATTGCACAATTGCCTTCAAGCTCCGAGTCTCACAAAAAGATGCAGTTGCTTTAAGGCAGGGGTATCAAACTCAATTTCATTGAGGGCCGCATCAGCATTGTGGTTGCCCTCGGGGGGCCGGGTGGGTGTGGCCTACTGGGTGGGCATGGATGGAGTGGGTATGGCCTACTGGGTGGGCATGGCCAGCTCTACATCGTTCGTGTCAAGGGTGCCTGTGGGGCCTGGGCAGGAGTGGGACAGATCTGAGGATCTCTGGCAGAAGGGGGTGGGACTGGGGCAAGCACCAAGGCATGGTCCATTTTTTCATTCCTCACAAAGGGTGATACCTCCCCAGCATGCACCCAAGGGGCGGGGCCGACACAGCAGAGGATGGCTCCTCACTGTTTCTAGATGGCCTTGTGGAGCTAAGACTGGATGCGTTTCAGCATGGATGGCCACCACAAAATTGTTCATTGGCTCCCGGCCAGCCTGGGCCAGGGCCAAGGCAGCGGGGACTGTTCCCTCACTGTTTCCAGGATGGCTTCGCGGGCCACATGAAACCACTTCGCGGGCTGCATCCGGCCCCCGGGCCTTGTGTTTGACATGTCTGCTTTAAGGTGTTGCTGTTTCTATTTGCAATAATATTTTGGAGATCATATCTAAAGTTCTGCACATCATAAATGGGCAGATGCTTCTTTATATTTTTATTCCCACTGTAAACTCAACCATATTATTTTTGGTTCTTTTATTGTTACATTGTGTTTTAACTGGTTTGATATACTACCTTGAGTCAGCTGATGATCGAAGTAAATTTTTATATTCAGCAAAATATATAGTTTCACACATTAATGTATACAAAATACATGTTTATGCAGTAATAAAGCAAACTTTGAATAAACTATTAATATTTTAGAACTGGAAAATGTTTCATTAGTTTAACATTCTGAACCAGATTTTGTAAGATATAAAAACTGGCTGCCTAATTAAATCCAATTTAATCAGACAATAGCTTGATTTGGGACAAAGTATTAAGATAAGGTTCATATTATTTCAGAAAGAAGCATGAATGAAGCTATTTCCTCAACGATGAGACCCCACTGCCTTTCCCAACACTGATGTCAAACCAACAATAAAATGAATGGCAGATAACAGACATGTAACACTGTAAGTTAATGACTGTTTGAAAAACATTTAATTATGAGATCTACCAACCTCCTGTTCTCTTTTCTTACTTTAACACCAGAAGACAAATGCTTGCAACCCAGCATTGGCCTGAGGCATTTAAATGAATAAAGATGTACTTTTTATCTGTCTTCAGTTTATAATAAAGCAACTCAGAGAAATCTGTTGTAATATGTTCTAGATGGATGGCACTTCAAAGAATGTAAAATAACATGTTAAATCTAAGAAATGAACTTTGTTTCAATCACCAATACATTGAATCTTATCAAAGTGGTCCTTTCATTTATTTACTCTCAATTTATATTAAGCATATTATAGGTAGTCCTCAGTTGATAATCACAAATGAGCCCCAAATTTCTATTGCTAAATGAAACAGTTAGGTGAATTTTGCCCTATTTTACAACCTTTCTTGCCAGTTGTTAAGTGAATCACTACAGTTGTTAAGTTAGTAACACTGCTGTTAGGTGAATCTGGCTTCCCCATTGACTTTGCTTGTCAGAAAGTCACAAAAGCTGATCACAACATCATGAACATGAACCAGTTGTCAAACATCTGAATTTTAATCATGTGACCATAGGGATGCTGCAAGAGTTATAAGTGTGAAAAACAGTCATTTGTACAGTGCCATTGTAACTTCAAACAGTCACTAAATGAACTGTTGTAAGTTGAACACTATCTGCATAACAAATTTCATAGCAGGTTAATGAATCACTGTATGAAACAAGTTAGATTTACAGAATTGTAGGAAACTGCATTTCAGATTATATTGCAGTGGTTTTTTTAAAAAAAACAATAGAATTGACTGCTTTAAGACATAACTTGTCTTATAGGAGTGTTACAATAAAACTGGTATGAAATGGAAACAAAGAATTATGTAAGTCTCCTGGGGCTTCTTTGAGAAAGAGCAGGATGTTAAAGAGTTGAATAACAACAAATGTAATCTTTAGAGGAAGTTACAAATAGCAATTGTGAACTGACACTTAATTTTGAAAAAAGTCCTTAACTATCATATCCAGCATGGATTGCCTTCCAGTACCTAATTCTTAGCTGCAGACTGCTAGTTTGCAATGCTTCCCATTATAGTGGTCATTTGCAAGAGAGAACAATCTTAACATCCAAGTGCACAAATTTTTTATTCACTGAACTAATAGTGATAAAAGGGAAATCCCAAGAATCTACCTAACAAGTCTAGCAGATTTGTCTAAACCTTGTATTAAAAAAGTACTGATATTCTATATATACTAGTAAGAAAATAAACTTGTGATTTATCAATGAACAGTATAATGGGAATAATGTTTTTCTGTATTGTAGCCGAAAATAATTGCTTGGCTTGCAAAGATGGAATATATTCTCTCTTGCATGTTTGTTTTACAAAGCAAAAAGATCAGCAATGCTGTACTGTATTGCAATTCATAAACTCAGTATAATTATCCTTAATGCCATCTTAAACAGACATTTAGACAGAACACAGAATTTTGGTATGGAAGTAGTCTATTACTTTGAAGAATCACATGGACCCTAATAGATGAAAGTGGAAGTTAATCTTAATCAAGTTTACTTATGGAAGTGATAAGTAATAACTAAGCTTCCTTTAAACCAGGGGTGTCAAACTGCCAGCCTGCTGGCTGGTTTCATCATACTGGAGCCACGCCCACTCCATTGCCGGCAATGGCGAAAAAGCTCCGATATGTTGCACGACGTCACGTGATGTCGCGAGTTTGACATGTCTGCTTTAAACAGTGGTCTTATTTGTATCCTTGGACAGACATCATTACAAATATATCCTTCTATAATCTGAATTATTCAGAGTCTATTTCAGCTCTGCATGTGACTGAACACTGGATTTGACAACATGTTCCATCACTATTCTCTAAAGAATATGCACAAAGCAAATGAACTGTAGCAACAAGAGTTTCAAATTACCGAACCATTCAAGATTTTACTATATATAAATCAAATATTTATTAACTAATTCGTAAAGAGGTCAGCAGAAGGTAAATGGATAAACTTTTTTTAAAAAAAGAGGGTATGAGAATTATTTTCATTCAGAATATATGATCATGTGAAATTCTTGAAAGAAAAAAATTATAATAAATCAAGATGCCTAGAGATTTCTGCAATTACCATAACATTTTATTATTTCCTGCTATTTCACTGAATACTGTATTTCTGCACAGCAAGAAGGCCACACAACCACTTCAGTTTAGTTCTATTCTCAATACCTATCATTTCTATCTTAATTACAGAATTATATAGATTCAGAAAGATCAGTTTGCAAAACTCTATGGGACAATTATTTTAATGATATTGTCCTTCTCAAGTTTGGGCTTCTACAGTAGTAAAACTATTCACAGGGATATATTTATGAAACTTAATACTAGAGAGTGAAAAACAGTACATTGAGTAGGCTTCGGTTCATGCATACATTAAAATACCCAATGTGTTCAAATTCCAGAGAAATAGCAGAGCCAGTTTACTACAGCATTTCTAAACTAGAACAGATGGTACCTATTTTTTTCAGCTCTTCTACGGTACTACCTCTTTTGTGTTTCCATGTTGTCTGACACAATCATTTTTATTTATCTCCAATAAAAGGTGGATTTGATAAACATTAATGGCTACTTTTCTAAAGAGTGCGCGGTCCGGGCTGGAAACCTCGAAAAGCTTCATTCTCTCGCTGTTCAGGTTAGGTGGGAAAAAAAACAGCTCGGGGGCCCAATCTCGCCCCCTCCTCAAAAGGACTCAGTGCGATAGGAGAAACAAGCCCATCTTAAGAAGTAAGCCGAATTTCACCCCTGCCGAAGCCGGCGAGCGGCCTTCTGCTGCCTCCCGGGCCTACCTGCAGAGTGGTGATATGTTTGTCATTGAACTTGTTCTCACAGTAACGGAGTACCAGAGAAGTCTTTCCCACGCAGCCTTCCCCGAGCAGGACCACCTTGAAGGAGAAACTTCGCCCGCCAGCAGCAGCAGCGGCGACAGCGCCGCCGCCGCCGCCTCCCGCGCCAGAAGTGGCCGCTGCCGTCGCCATCCGCAGCGAAGTGACCGCCGCTCCCGCGGCCTCACATCGGCAAACCGCCGAACCCCGCTCCGCTTTGATACGGGGCGCTGAGCAGAGTCCAAGATAACCGTAAAAGGGGAGTGAGCGGGAAGAAAAAAAGGAGAGGAGGCCGCGAAAAAGATGACTGCGAGGGGGAAGCAAACCAGAGAAGGAGAGACGAAAGGGGGAGGGAGAGAGAGAGAGAGAGAGAGAGAGAGAGAGAGAGAGAGAATCCCGAGCCACCCTCCTCCCACACCGAGGCGTCTCGCTCAGCCTCCTTTCTAATGGCGTCTTCTTCCTCCTACGTCATTCGACGGATAGTCACGCGACACGCCGTTGGCTGCTGATGTTTCAGCATTCCGAAGCGCCGCCCGAAAAACCAAGAGGAAGAGGAGGAACAGATTCCCTAAAGGAGGCCGGGCGGAAATGACGTAGGTAACGTGAGATCTGTTAAGTGGACGCGATAGGGCCGTGGGGCCTAAGTCAGTTTCGTCTTTTTCTGTGGGGCTGGCGTTGGGACTAGGGTAGTTGCTGAGTTTGCTATCGGCGGTAGAGAAGAAGATTGACAGTTGTTAACTTGGTCTTCTTAAGCAATGTTCATGCTCAGGAGTTCTAACGAGAAACAAGCGAAGGGGGGGGGGAGGAAGGCTATGCTTTTCCATGAGATTTGCTTCTAGTCTTGGTAAGCCTGCCGAGAATTTGCAAGTTTGAGTAATACGTACTGTATCTTTTCGGTTTGCTGCAAAAAAAAAAGTGTCTATAACCCCATGAATAACTTTTGGGTCTCTTCAAGGCTAATAAATGTAGTTAAATCAGATGGGGAAGTATGTAGTAATCCTAAATGACTGCGTGCGCATAGAGTCGGGAACAGCGAACGGGGAGCAAGAGTGAAGTCCAAGGAAGTAAAACGGAAGAAATTAGTGCTGATTTATAAGTACCCATTTACAAACACTTGCTGATAAGATGCAGATATCTTCCATTGATAGTCCATTTAGAGTTATAGGAATTCATTCACCACACCTTGTAATTTGTTATGCGAGGGGCTGTTATCAAAGTAGATACATGTGGCAAGAAAGGTGACCACATATTTCCTGCTTAAATATTTTCAAACAGTAATTGTAATCGTGCGATCATGTCTAAGATTATAGCTGTTCCTAAGGTACTGCTTCTACCAACTTGATGCAAACAACAAAAATGAAACAAATTTATCAAACGGAAAGTACTGGGAAAAACTTTTTCTAGGCTGGCAGCTGTCAAAATTAAAAGCTTTTCTGATTGTCCACCTGATGCTATTATCCTGTGAAGTCCAGCTGCCACTCTATCGCAGGGCTTTTCAACCTTTTCACCCATTGTACCACTTTTAGGATATGGCAATATCCGAGTACCACCAGTCGCCTAGCAAGGTGTCAAAAACTTGATGACCAAAAAAAGGAAAAAAGTGATAAAGTACAGGTAGTCCTCGACTTACAACTGTTCGCTTAGTGACTTACAATGACACTGAAAAAAGTGCCCCCCAAGGC
Organism: Crotalus tigris; assembly: GCF_016545835.1. Lineage (NCBI taxonomy): Eukaryota > Metazoa > Chordata > Lepidosauria > Squamata > Viperidae > Crotalus > Crotalus tigris. Next base: position 2,141,363 of record NW_024096718.1, read on the forward strand.
ACAGCCGAGCAAGACACCTGCCTGCCCACCCAGCGGCGCTCTTCCTCCTGTCTGAGGTTTCCATTGTTGTGAGCATTTTGGTTGAGGATTGGCAGTGAGGGTGGGGTGAGGGGGTGTTTGGTTTTTATTTCCCCCGTCTGTTGCGTGGTTGCAGCAGGTTTTGGTCACTTCACATGACCCTGGGACACTGTGACCGTCATAAATATGAATCAGTTGCCAAGCATCTGAATGTAAATCACAAGACCCTGGAGAGGCTGCAACATTCCAGCTGATCGGCGCTTCTTCTGGGCTTAGCAGAAGCACCAGGATCAGTGCCAAGTTCTGCAGCTCCAACCATCTCTCGCTCAGGCTTGTGCGGTGCTGCCACTGGTTCAGCTCATTCTTCTCCCCCATTACCACTTTTCTAGGATGTTCGCGTACCACCTGCCAGATCCCAATGTACCACAGGTGGTACCCGTACCACTGGTTGAAAAACCCTGCTCTGTTGCATGTAAAACTTGAACCTGCATATACCTTAGAATAATATGCAAATTAGTTATTGTGGCATATTCAGCAAACTACTTTGACACAGTATCTTTGTATAAATACATTTAGAGATTGAGTTATGTAATTATACAAAATTGAATTTTTTTCTCATCTCTTGTTTTAAACATTTCTAGATCATTTTCTGTGTTTTCCAGGCAGCCTGAAAAAAGCTTTTTTTTAAGTTTTCATTTTGATTAGAATGTTTTAATTTAAGGATGGTTGCAAGATTTGTATACAACAAACACTGTCAGCCTTTTTCCAGTAATAGTTTTTATTGGTTTATCAAAATATAAAATATAAAGAGAAATTCAAAAAAGTAGTAGAAAACTAGGAGGAAGAGGGAGGGAAAGGAAAGGTATGAAGGGGGAAAAGAAAAACGCACCATCTTCCGACTCTCTTTTTTTGTAATATATTTTATTGATTTTTTTTAAACATAAATCACTTAATAATTGGTGTGTGTGGTCTGGGTTACATTTGTAAAACAATAACAATTGATTTTTATAATCCATAATCCACATAATGGTTTTAGTTTTTCCTCTTTTCCCAAAATATCCTCTTTTGCAAACATTGAGTTAATACAATTCTTATTGTTTTGATTGTTTATTTTTGATTGTTTATTTTTAGGAATATTGAGAAAATATATATATTTATATATTCCTAAAAATAATAATCACATTAATATATTTCTTTTCTATCTAATCATTCTGGTTGCCTTATCATAGATCCTGCTTCAATCCTTATTTTAATTTGTTTCTCCCACCAAATTCTAGGTATTCTTACTGGTTAAGATTTTCTCAAAAATTAATTACATTTAAAAATTTAACTCAATTTTTCCATATGAACCATCTCACACTTTTACATTTTTTAAGGAATAGAAAAAACAGTGGGGAAAAAGAGCAAGAGTAAAGAAACATAAAAAATAACATACTACTTAAAATATATATCTCTCCTAAGCTAATATATATTTATTTCCTAAATCTCTTATTCTTTTTAACCATAATTAAAAATATGTTTAATCTTTAAACATTCCATTTAATACATCTAGTCATCTAGTCCTTTAACTCATATTCAAAACATTTTTATCCATTATAATTTTCTTAAATTCAATCACATTTAAATATCTAAAACATTTCCTTTATCTAAGTCATTTCAACTTTTTTATATTACTCATATCAACAAAGAGAACAAAAAAGGGAAAAAAGCATACTATATTATTTAAGGAATTCATCCCTCTTAGAATGATATATATATTCCAAAACTTTTCTATTTCTTGAACCATATTCAAAGAAATTTTCTTTTTTAAGTATTCTCTCTGGTAAGTCCCATTATCTATTTTCTTGGTTTCCACTTTAGTCTTTTTCTTTTGCCCAGTATTCTTCTTAATGTATTTTGCTGAATCAAAAAGTTTTTCCATATGTTCATAAATGTTACTGTAGATATAAAAAGTAAATCAGGTGAAGTGTCTTTGTATGGGATTTCTGCCTTTCCATGTTTGTTGAAAATCTTTTTCTTTCTCTCCACTTCTCTTATCATTTTCTTTCTCTCTGATGTTCCTGATATCTCTACAGTATATTTTATCCAATCTGTTTTCTTGTCCTCAGATTTATTTTGTAGTCTTAAGGGATAAGTTGTTTTTTCCAATTTTTGTGTTTTTTTCCCCACTAGGATTAAATCATGTTTCCTTGTTTTGTTAAGTTCCATCTTTAAGTTTCTATTCTCAATTCTATATCTATTTATCTGTTTTATCTGCTCCTTTTCTGTTGTTATTTTCTGGGGAATTTTTTGTTGTAGAGTTAACTTAGAAATAGATTGATTTATATTTTCAAAGTTATTTTGGATTTCTTTGTGGTTTAAAATCATTATTGTTTGAATTAGTTGCAGTATACTATATATCTCCTCCTGTGAAGTTTTTATGTTTTCTTGATATGTTCTTTCTACATGTCTGTGATCCATGATGGCCAAGAATTTGAGTTTTTCTCTTCCTTTCTTTTCTCTGCAAATATCTTTAGAGTCCCAGTTAAATAAATATTTGTAATCCAAATAGTTCAAAAATGATTTTTTTTTCTGAAATTTATAATTCTCTTTGTCTACAGCCCACATTATTGTCTTTTTTTGTCACAGCTGTTCTTTGTTGTTAAAGCTTTTATTAGCTTTTCCCAAGTTTTGCCAAGTCTTATATTAAAGTCATAGCTGTCATAGTTCATCCACCACTTTTTCAATTTCCAAAATGAACAATTATCTTTAGAATGAGAGTCTTAACCATTCAAACAATTTTAGATTTATCCAAATTTAAGTTTTAAATTTCAGGTTTTATATTTATTTCATTTCCATATGTTTTGATCCTCCAGAAAAAGATTAATTTGCCACTTCTGTTAGTATAAGGTTGGGACAGAAATCCCCCTCCTTCCCTTTCGGAGGTATTTTGCTTCTTGGGGATCTTTTCCAGGAAATTAAATGTAGAATAAATGTAGTTTCAAACAGGCTGTTCACAGTTGTGCTGGTTATTGCTTTTGGACTTCGGTTGCTAGTAGCTTGGGCTGGTTGATGCAATACGGCCAGCTCTTCTCCTGTCAGGTTAGAAGGCTTTCCCCAAGTTGAACAGAATGGCTGCTGCCGTTCCAGAATCGCTGGAGCACCCTTCTTTTTTTGTCGCCTCTCTGGGGTGACTTAGACCCATTTAGAGTCCCCTGGCAGGGAGAAATTAGCTGTGGGGGGGCAGAGAATCCACAAGCCCGTGACTGGTCGCTGCCGTGCAAAACCGGAAGTCCAACTTCTGACTCTCTTTAGCATAGTAGAAGATAACATTACAACCACAATTTTTTACTTGTACAATATGTACAAGCCATTTCTATAACAATAAATCTAATTAGCAAAAACAAAATCAAAGTTTCATTTTTTTTTCATTGCAAGAACAAAATCCAGAAACAATTTCAAAATAGAAACAAGGTTAGATAAACTCTCTTCTTTGGATAAAAGAATCAATTTGACCATCTCTGCTTCTCTTTGCTTTGGGGAATAATAAATACTTCTATTAACTCATTAATCTTTATCATAATTCATATTAAGAGAATCAATTCTCTTATTATTTCAATTTTTTTAACCCTAAAGGAAGAAAAAACTTTTTCTAGTTTGGATATTTTACTAACTTTAAACAATACTCAAGAATTATATATAAAGTGGGGAAAACCCTCTTCATTTTAAATCCAGAACCCAAAACAGAAAACTACATTAGAGTTTTTATCCAATTATATATATCACACCAATATAAGTCCAATTAACTCCAATTTGCACATGAATTCAAATTTCTCCCTCGAGTTTATTCTCATGGAGGATCTTTTTCTTCTCTTATTTTCAAATTTAATCATTAGTATTTTACAAACTTTGGGAGTTATTCAGCATTACATAAAAAGACATGCATTTACAAACTCATTTTATACATACAAACCTATCTTAAAGCTAAGTCACTCCCTCTTCTTGTCTTCATAGAATGAAATCTTTTTCTTCTCAGGGGTGTCTATCAAGTCTCTTCTTCAAGAAATTCTCAGCCTTATTTATGTCCATGAAAAAAATGTCCCTAGATCAGTGGTGGCGAACCTATGGCACGTGTGCCAGAGACGGCACTCAGAGCCCTCTCTGTGGGCACGTGCGCTATGCCCCAGAGATGACAACCGTCCCTCTTCAAGCAGCTAACTCGTCGAGGTCCCACGTGGCCGGATGCATCGCAGCACAGTTGGTTTCCTCCCCCCCCCCATCCTGTCCCTCCTGGCCTCGCATGCTCTCCTTTTCTCGGGCATGACCCACTGCATCATCTCCTTAGCTGTTGGCCGGGCATCAAGTTCAGAGGCAGTTTCTCTGAACTGCTGGCAGCGGGCTATGGAGTCCCAGAGTGCGCTGGTTAAGGGGCCAGCAGGCTGTGGCTGCTGACGGACACCATCAGCCCCTATGCGCTCGCTGGCCTGTGTGCGGGGACTGATAGTGTCAGGCAGCAGCTGCCCTGACCCCTGCATCACCTTGCCCTGTGGCAATGGTACCCCCGCCCTGCCTCCCCTCCCCTCACCCTGCAGGATGAGCCTCCTGCCCACTGCCCCACCTACCAGAGACCCCCTGGATCTCCCCCAACCCTGCCCGGCCCCCATAGGAGTCCCTGCCAACGAGCAACATCAAGGTGACCACGCCCACCTTAGCCACACCTACCTATTCTGCCATGACCACTACAGCCATGCCCACCCAGTGGGCCATGCCCACCTGGCACCCAGTGATAAATAAGTGGGTTTTGAGTTGCAGTTTGGGCACTCGGTCTCTAAAAGCTTCGCCATCACTGCCCTAGATTGTTCTATTAGACCAGTGGTTCTCAACCTTTTTAATGCCGCGACCCCCAACCGGTCGTAAGTTGAGGACTACTCAACCGGTCGTAAGTCGAGGACTACTCAACTGGTGCAGCACCATTTGCAGAATGGGACTTTCGGTGGGCTCAGCAGGGCAGAGACAGCCTGGACAATTCCTATTGGCTTTTGAAAGCCAATAGAATTAGACTCTATTCAAGAGAGTCTATTCTATTGGCTTTCAAAAGCCAATAGAATAAAAGGGAGTAAGGAAAAGGGGGAAAAAATGGCAGACTGCGTTGTTTGGCGACCCCCATGAAATAGTCGTTCGACCCCAAATGGGGTCCCGACCCACAGGTTGAGAACCACTGTATTAGACATTGTAAATTAACCTGGAGCAAACGCTCGTAGAATAGTTTCCTTCTCTAAGATGTCTATCATATCTTTTTTTCTCAGAGAGTTTTCGACCTTGTTGGTATCCATGAGGAAAATATCCCAAACTTGACCTCTTAAGAGTTGTGGGTTTACTTAACACTCTTGTTTCAGTTGCACTGGGAGGTTATATTCAAACCATCATCATAATAAAAACTGGTGTCAGATTTATATTTCAAAGGTACAGTTAGGTTATTTGCATTGTCCAGCATTTGTGAAATTGAGGCAGTGGGTTGATAATTTTCTACAGTGGGTTGCTAATGTTCTTTTTAATATCCTCTGTATAATTAGTACTTTTGGACCCTAAGTGATTTATGGTATAAATGACTTCTCAAAAAATGTTTTTGTGACAGATTCCAGCTCAGAGTTAAACATCTTCATAGTTCCCTCTAGTGGTCAGAAATGTTATTTATTTCTTTATTTTTTCCTTTTTCTAGCCAATCAGAGTTCATGAAAATTGGAACATTTCAACCACAACAATACAATATGGGGCTGCAGATTATTCTAAAAATAGTAAATTAAGACCACAATTGTTATCCTTATATTTCAAAAGAGAAAGTACTCTATGCTTCCTTATTTTAGCTGCCTCCAGCAACCTCTTCCTTGTCTCTTAAGAATAAAGGAGTCTCAAAAATGGCGCATAGCTTCAAAAAAGAGTGATAAGCTGTAACTAAATAGAGCCTCTTTTACCTAATAAAGATAATAGTCTTATAAATTGATTAAGAAATGAAGGGCACAGCTTATTGTCCATTTGAAAAATAAATTCCAAAACCCTATCAGCCTTGATGCTTACCTTTCTAGTACATTTCATGCTGTTACATAGATTAATTTGCATACATTTTAAAAATATGTACATTTATCTATTTGCATTAATGTGAAATTCATGATCCAGCTAGGATGACAAAGGCTCTATTTTTAGGAGTGACCTTTAAATAATGTAATTAGATACAACATGAAGGTACTATAAGTCAAGTTGGTTTATATCTTTACCTTTGCCTTCAGTTATGCTCATGTAACTTTGAAAAGCATTTTTATATATTTCTGATGCTGCACATAGTGAAATAAGCTGAATATGGTAGATATAGTAGTCCATTCTACTGTGACTTTCACTTGTTTAAATTGTATTGGTCGAATAAACAATAATGGCTTTTCACATGATGCAGTGCTAAACATGCTTCAATGTGATAATAATTAAGTTTAAATTGTACCTGTCTTTATTTTTTTTTTTCTAAATGGGAAATACAGCTCTTACAAAGGCATTGGAAAACTAGGAACTCCAAATAAGAGATCAAAAGCAAACCAAAGGACAATTATCAAAAGTGAGTTGGCTACAACATAGTTTTAAATTATTCACAGATTTCAAACTAAGTCTTGTTAAAGATTACTTTAGAAAATTTAGGCTGGCTAATTGTTTAATCCAGTGTGCTTTGAAAGAAGTCTTTGAAGGAAAAGGGAGAAGTGTTTTTAAGATGAAAAGTTCTAATTTCAGACAAATTGCTACAGGCATTTTTTTATAGAATACTTATGACAAGAACTCATGACTTTGGATAATATCAGTCCATTTTAATTTTCTGATCATGGTAAATCAAGGCTTCATCAAAGAGTAGCAGCTACCCAGCCTTGAATGATCTTGAAAATCAAGTCAGACTAGTTACCACTTGAATGAAAGATTTAATTTGAATTCCCAAAGCTGTAGGCTAGATTGAATGTCAGCAAAGCTCTATAGCTATCAACATAATATATTAATAGCTAGATTAATAGTATGGATTGAATTTGGATATGTAGTTACCAGGAAAGGAGCTTGATTTGAGGGAAACTTACCTTTGACAAGGTAAATCTATTTCTGTGAAAAAATATATTTCCCTAAAAGATTTAGAGCTGCTTAAGCTTATGCAGAATTGGTCTCCCATGTTGTAGCAGAAATATAGTATGTTAGAATTTCTTATTGTCACATCTTTTAGCTGTGAAATAAAGATTATTTTTTTCTGACAAAAAATGTTTTTTTTTATAAGGGGGGTTGATGCAAGCATAATGTTCAAATAAATGCTGCTTCTAGTTAAGCAAAAAGTTTGGGGCTATAAATATTTTTGACTAAAAATATTCAATCATTGTCATATATGCCTTCAAGCTGATATCCTACAAAGGACAAAGAAGAGGCAAACGGAGTGCTTATTAGGCTATAATGAGATTTCACATTTTGATTTTTCCATACTACCAGTTGGTTCATAAAGAAACCAGTAGATGGTGCAGTTCCCATTGGTAAATCATTATTGAATAAAACATCTTTTCATGTTTAAAATGACAGCTCATCCAATATTAATGAAAAGTCAGATTGAGGCAGTGCACCTAGAACATGAGTGTCAAACTTGCTATATCACGTGATGTGTCGCGACGTAACATGACTTTTTTCGCATTGCCAGAGCTGGGGTGGGTGTGGCCTCCGCATGATGCAATCGGGCGACAGGCTGGCAGTTTGACACTCCTGACCTAGAAAATCAGTAATTGTAATCTATGATTCTTGTGATGGATTTTTAATGATCTTATAGTATATATCAACAGTTGTATGGGATGGAATGAGCAGGGATTTCTTCTTAAGCAAATGTAGAACTTAAAATGTACATGAGAAAGTCTTATAAAAACATTGTACCAGTATTTGCCTATACTGTAATCCAGTTTTACTCATGACTGAAAATTGTATCAGGTAACTTTCTGAAACATCTAGCAGGACAGCATTAAGCATTTGTATTTCTTTGCCTAGCTATTTAATGACTGGAGTATGGTTACTGTTTCAGCCAGGACAGAAAAAAAAAATCTTAACCAAAACAATCACATAGATACGAAAAGGTCAGCACCAGAAATTGAGGCAATGATGTAATGTCCTGTATATAGCATTATTCCCATGTTTTAATGTTCTGTGCCACTATCCCATCTGTTCTTTGTTCAAATATATTATAAAAACTGTCTTCCTTGTGTATCGCTTGTTCTAATAAAATCTATTTTTAGATCACAGCTGGGAGAATTTATGAGTTGCTGAACTATAACTTGCAATGTCTCTTACCTTTTGATTTGGATTAGAGGGAGGCACAGTTCAACTCTTCCATCTGCAGGTTTAAGATTTCTCATAACATGGCTTAAGCTGTGAAAATGGGCTGCAGGGGAACAAGAAACTATGATATGAATTACCATTTTATCACTAATTAAAAGTGGCAAAGCCAGAAAAGGTTGTTTATAAATAAGCTGCTCAGAATTGTACAAACCAGTATAGAAGTATTTGAAACAAATCATTTTGCATGTGTAAAATAAATAGAAATTATATTTAATTTAAGTGTAATACAAATATATGTATTATGAACCTCTATTCTTTTGGCAGGAGATGCTTGTATATGTATTTATTAATCAAATTTATATAGCCACCCTTTTCATTAATTGTGATTCTGGACAGTGTACAAACAATCAAATAACAGATATAAAAATAAGCAATATAAAAATATAAATGTCAAGCCCTGCGGGGCTTGCCATTCACTGGGGGGGGGGAATTCAGAAATCAGCCCACCGCCGCCAAACACAGCTGCGACGCTGCACGGCCCCTCACATCGGCCGGCACCAGGGAAACCCACTCCTCGCCGCCTCGCCAACCAGCTGGGTGTCGGAGGCCGGCAGAACACCGCTGAGCCCAGCTGGCCGACACCCGGAAACCCCAAGCCTCACCGCCCCGCCACCCAGCTGATCGTCGGACGATGGCGGGCCATTGCGGAGCCCAGCCGACATGTGCAGGTCGGCGAAAAGCCGGAACCGGGCGAGGGGGCCTTCCCAACAGCGCAGACAGCCCGTGCAACAGCTGGACAAAGGGGGGGGGATGTGCAGAGCCAGGGGCTGTGCAACACAGAGCACTCACCATTACCAGGGGGAATACTGGTGGCAGATCGGGGGGGGGCCAGAGGAGCCTGGAAGCAGCACGTCAGCAGATGGCACCATCTTGAACGGACAGGAAGCAGGACAGAGGGGTGGGGTTCAGCTGGGGGAGGGCCAGGGCCGGACAAACGGACTTTTGAAGACAGCTGGGCGGATGGTGGTTAGTGGTTGGAGGGTGGGGTTTTGGGTGTGGCACTGTTATATGAAGCACTGGGAGCAAGCCACTCCCAGTGCTGACTTTGTTTGTTAGGGATTAAAATACCTGACTTGCACTTCGTTCCTGCATTCCTGCATTTATTCCATCGGGACACCAACTGACGGCATGACAATAAAATCCAGATTAAAATAGAAATTATAAAAACAAATATACCAATCCTAAACAAATGGCGGATAAAAATAAACACCTAATGAAGGGACCATTTGGTTTCCTGGCGGCCCCAAGCCTGATTACATAACCAGGTCTTAAGGGACTTTCAGAATATCAAAGGGATGGAGCTAATCTAATATCACCATGTTTTCACTCCCAAATTTCTATGGTGTTTATCACCAATGCTGTATTCCATTCACTCACAACCATTGTGGAAAATCTTGGAGGGTGTGAACGGCTAGGAATGAAGCCGGAAATGCACACATAGTAATAAGTATATAGAGTATAGTTCATTGCAAAATACATGTAAAGACTTCTAGTATTCTATTGGTATTTTGACCAAGCATGAATATGGATATCAGTTCATTTAACTATATACTAATACAGTGTTTCCCAAACTTGACAATTTTAAGGCATGAGGACTTCAACTCCCAGAATTCCACAGCCAGCAACGCTGGCTGTGGAATTCTGGGAGTTGAAGTCCACATGCCTTAAAATTGTCAAGTTTGGGAAACACTGTACTAATATAATGAAATGCCTTGAATTCTATTTTATTTTAAAAGACAAACTCCTAGTTTCTACCTCCTCACTACAGTGGATAGACTACTACAGAGAAAAATCATTGAACTCAATGGTCACATGTAATTTCTTTTATTTGTTTCAGCGCAATGAATCTTTTCATAGAAAACACTCCAGTTTAGATCCTAAATAGTACAAATTGGATTCATTTGACACACATGGGAAATATGTGATACATACAGGAGTTCTCAAACTTCATTGTGCAAAGTATATGCAGAAGACTTTTAGTGTATATTTTGACCAAGCATAAATATGACAATAAATAGTGTGGCCTGCAATAAATAAAACTATCAGACAATGTTCTAAAAGGACTCCTGCCAGGTTGTCTGGCCAGAGCAAGAGCAGAATCTGGCAGCAACCCAGCAATATGTGTATGAACTCTCTCCTTGGATCAGGGTGTTTCTTTGACAGCCTTTATACTCCTAGCAACAGCTCTGCCAACAGCCCAAATCTGCTCCTGAGCACATCTTAAGACAATCCCACCAGGATTGAGGCTCTCTAGCAAACTCAAGTTCCACCTATTCCAAGGGCCGCAGTTCCTTGTCATTTGTTGCTTAAAATAATACCCATTAAACTTAGAAATCCATAGAATACTTTTTGAATAAGGAATATCTATTACGGTTAGATAGTGTAATTGATGCAACAAACATTTAATTGGGCAAACTCCAGGAAACATTGAAGACATATTTCAGTGTTGAACTTCTTGATGATTTTCTTCATTATTTGACTGTTAATTGATGCTAAGTGAAATAGAAAATAATTCTTGACTTTTAAATTGTGTTTGTTAAAATGTCCATCTTTTCTGATAATTTGCTTTCCTGTAATGATTTTTGGTAGCAAAAAGAGTTGCCATTTTTTAGAATTGATCCTAATTAAGGCATTAAGTTAATTTTATAAACAAAAGTGATATCTTTATTAATACCTCCCCCCCTCCCACCCCCCATAACCCTCCCCCCTCCTTCCCAGAGCTGAATACAGGGTTAAAAACAAAACAAAAAAACCCATACAAATTAAATGAACATCAATCAACTATACATACATCCAAAAGGATTAAAAGTACTTTAACTCCAATACATAGAAACAACAAATCCAACCATAGCCACATTAAGCTATAAATTATTCAAAAGCTAAATAATACTTTCTAATCCCATATTTATTCTGTACAAAATTTACCCATCTTTTCCACACAGAATTATATCTCTCTTGTGAATGGTCTTTCAGATAAGCTGAAATTTTTGCCATTTCTGATAAATAAGGAACTTTAAGAAACCATTCCTCTAGAGTAGGCAAGGAATCTTTCTTCCAATATTGCCCAATCAATAACCTTGCCGCCGTGATAAAATTCAACATTAAAATAATCTCTTTGCCATCACAGTCTTCAATAATACCTAACAAAAATAATTGTGGTGTAAATTTTATCCTTCTATTAAAAATCTTCTGAATGTTCCACCAAATCTTAATCCAGAAAGCCTTTATATTTCTACATGACCACCTGATATGACAATACGTTGCATCCAAACAACCACATCTCCAACATTTGGGCTGTACATTCGGATACATACGAGACATCTTTTGTGGATCAAGGTGCCACCTATAAAACATTTTATAAAAATTTTCTCGTACATTTTGAGCTTGGGTAAACTTAACATTCCTCACCCAAATTATCTCCCATGTATCTAATAAAATCGGCTCTTCAAAGTTTTGAGCCCATTTAACCATACAATCTTTAACTAATTCTGTTTCTGAATCCAATTCCACTAAAACATTATAAACTCTTTTTATATGAGTTCAACTTTGATCTTTAATTTGTTTTATCAAATTCACATCTTCTGTAATAAAACCCACTTTTTGATCTATACTCCATCTTTCTAATAATTGCCTATACTGGAACCAAGAATAAATAATGTTTTCTTGCGTTAATTCCTCCATAGATTTTAATTGCCAATTATTCCCTTCCCAGTTAAGCAATTGTTTATAAGAAATCCTATCCATTTTCACTCCTTTCCTTATCCCCTCTATTGCGTGCCCAGGAATTCCCCACAACGGTATTCTAAAATTTAATCTATAATATTTCTTCCAGACACGCAATAAAGCAATTCTTAAAACATGGGATTTAAAAACCCTATCCACCTTTTTATTATAAATTAAATACACATGCCATCCAAATAATAAATCCCATCCCTCCAAAAAAAGTATATCTGAATTTGTTAAGTTAACCCAATCACTAATCAACGTTAAGACCACCGCATCATAATACAATTTCAAATTCGGCACCTTGAGTCCTCCTCTCTCTCGAACATCTTGTACAATTTTAAGCCTAACTCTTGGTTTTTTCCCAGCCCAAATGAATCTATTAATACCCTTCTGCCATTCTTCTAAATTTACCTCTTTCTTTAAGATAGGTATCATTTGAAACAAAAAAAGAAATTTTGGCAGAACATTCATTTTAACTGCAGCAATTCTCCCTAACAAAGATAATTGCAATTTTTTCCAATCATTCAAATCCTTCTGGATTTTAAGCCATAACTTTTCATAATTGTTTTTATACAGTTTTACATTAGAAGCAGTTATATAAACCCCCAAATATTTTACCTTTTTTACTATTTCAAAACCTGTCAAATTAACTAAAATCTCCTTATCCAAATTAGACATATTTTTGGATAATATTTTAGTCTTATTATTATTGACTTTAAAACCAGAAACTTGCCCATACTGTTTTATAATCTGTAACAACTCCAATACCGAATAGGTTGGTTGAGACAAGGTAACAACCAAATCATCAGCAAAAGCTCTTAATTTATAATCTTTCTTATTAATCATTATTCCCTTTATTTTAGATGATTCACGAATTTTAATCAACAAAATTTCTAATGTTAAAACAAACAACAAAGGGGACAATGGACATCCCTGTCTTGTACCCTTTCCGATTTGAAAAACCTCAGATAAACCTCCATTAATTATAAGTTGCACTGATTGTTTTTGATAAATACCTCTAAGAGCTTGCAAAATTTTATCCCCAAAATTCATCTCTTCAACCAACCTTAACATAAATTGCCAATTTAACTGATCAAAAGCTTTCTCAGCATCTAAAAAAATCAAACCTGCAGAAATCTGATTATTTTTATCCAAATATTCTATTAATGATTTGTCTAACATTATTCTTCATATATCTCCCGGTTATAAAACCTTAAACAAAAGTGATATCAAAGTTGTATGATTTTTTCTGAATGTAACGTATCAATGTTTCTGTAATGATTAAACAAAACAGATTGGATGCCATTTTAAAGTTATTTTTATTTGAACATATTTAAAAGAGTCTCATTTGGGAAACATTTTCTACATGTATTTTCAAAAAAGATACCTACTGCTCTATTTATTGCAACATATAAATACATCGGGAAAATATCTCAGCGTACATTCTTCTCCCCACCTCATACATTTCCATTAAATATTGTATTTTCCATTCTTATTTATAATTTGTTCATAATGCTTCACTGATATCTATAATATTTTAACCAGATCTTCATCAATCCAATCAATTTCTTGGATTGCATTAAGATTTTATTATCTATTTTGCCATTACCCACAGATAGCCAAATTTTCAGATGCTTAGAATGCAACATTAGTGTCAACTCTAGTCAGAGCTGTATTCACTTTATTATGCCATGTATTCCAGTGTCTATATTACAGAAATCTATATAGTAATTTTTACAGAAAATCCAAGTGTCTTATATTACATATGTGCACAATGTTTTGTTTTAATCAATTTCTACAAATGGTTCTTCAAATTTATTCTATGCACATTCACTGTTAATAGGAAGTCTTATCTACAGTTGTAATTGACAAGAAAAACAACTGAATACAATCCATTTCTACAAACAATATTTAAAATTGTAGGCATAGCCTCTTTGAAGTATCCACCAACTTCTTACTTTTTTTCCTTTAAGATTAGTGTAAAATTAAAATTTAAAGTATCTTATTTATATAAAATGACAAATATAAGATTATGGAAAATGGATTTAGTTGCAAACAAATCTGACAATTTTTTCATTGCATTTGTAACATAACTTGCCAATATACTTTTTAAAAAAATACAAGAAAAGGAAAAATGTAATTTATCAGTAAGAGTTGCTTTTGGTTAAATAGAATTTGACTTTTGGCCCAATTTTTATGAAGAAATAAACATTCTATCTGTTCAGATATCAGTAGGTAAGTTATTACAAGCTTTGATTTAAAAAGCAACATCCATCTCAAAGACGAAACAAATTTTGAACAAATATAAAGTATTTGTTCCATATGCCAGGATAAAACTATAGCTAATAACTACAGACAGTCGCCAAAGCATACATTTTTGTTTTTAAACATAATATTTTAAACCCAATAAATTAAATTTTAAACTTTAGACACCAACAAGTTAGTACTAGGTTTCATACCATACATATTATAAAAAACATTTTAACAGCAAAAAGCAAAGTTATGATTGTATTGTATGTTGTACCTAGAGTGGCCAGTTCCCTAGCCATAGTAAAATAGGTCCCCACAAAAATATATGTCAGAATAATATAGAAAGTTTAGCATTTTGCTTAGTCACTAGACCAAGATCCTTTACTTGTTCAGGTAGCTAGTGGCATTCTGTCACAGGTTATTTTAGTTTTCCCATTTCCCATTTCCCTAATAGGTTATGGAGAATGAAGTGCAATCAAGTATTCTATCAAGTAATAACTATGGTCTATTACCTAAGAAACAATATTAAATCAGGACTCCTTCTCTTCCTGTCTGTCTTAGCTACAATATCTAAAACAGCTGCAGGAAGTATAACTTTAATAACCTACTGATTCCTCATGCTTTCAGAACAGTTGCAGGAATGTATTCCAGTCCAGAATTATAAAGACTTTTGGTGGAGAATCTTTTAGGTCACAACTTGTTTGAAGAAAAAAAAAATGCAAATTGATACCTTGTCTTCATCCTCTTGGCCAAAATCCCCATGCTATTCCTGGCAATAACAAAGCAATGACTACAGAGGAGAAGAGGTTCACTGCATTGTTATCCAGGATTGGTTTACCAGAAATGTGTGTTGCATTTTCTGTCTGATGGTTGACAACCATTCCAGTACGTTTATCAAAACCTGAAAAAGCAATAAAAACAGCATGTTAACCAAATGGAGAAAACAGTCTTCAACAACACAATATGGCATCAACTTCAAAACAGAAGTCAAAGCTGTATTTGGCCCTCATTTTTATGAAAGGGTTTGGCTAAACCTGGCTATTTACAATTAAAATTTTGCTGAAGTAAACTGCCCTTTAAAGATAGAATACTGAAGTTGAGATTCTTAGGCTAAATCAATAAGAATCAACAAAACTACTACCCATTTTGTCATTCTCAAGTTATTTCCCAGTAAGGGTTTACTTCGAGGTCACTGTTGACATATTGTGAGATTTATTGCTAGTGGGAAATGGCTACTGTCACAGCAGCAAATAATTGAAAAAATTATTTCTGAGGACAAGGTTGCAGATTGTAAAAAAGTCAAAAGTGTAGGCTGTAATCCTATATATATACTTTTTTCAAAAACAGCTCTGTAACACTCCTCAACTTTTAATCTTAAGTCTATTCCATTTCAGACAGGGAAAATGTTCTTTTTTAGATTAAACAACTTCTAAACATGAAGGGAACAAATCTGTTCTTGTTGTGCAATTGTTTATATTTCTGCCAAGGGATTTATAAATCTCAAATTCCTATTATCTGTATGTTGTAGGTAGCAGGACTGCGCAGAGCTTCGTATCTGATTGCAGTTAGGCACTTTGGAGTGCATGAAAGTGCTCATAGACAACCTGTCTGCAAGTCTTAAGGCAGCATGTATGCAAGTCCAAGAAAAGTCATTGATTCATTAAACAATTGCAGACAAATGCTTTGTTTCCATTCTCACTAAAATATTTTTTTAATAGTTTAGATTTAGGTAGAAAATCAACTCTCCCTTCCCCAAATGTTGACTCTAACTCTAATAACTTCCAGCTAAGTTGCTTACCTTCAGTATAATGCTTGTTATGTGTTGTTAAGAATTTTTCAGCATTACTCTTTATTATCTGATGTTAACTGGAATATGCTGTATATCAGGGGTCCCCAACCCCCGGTCGGTGGAACAGTACCGGGCCGTGACATGCCAACAACCAGTCCGCACGAACAAGCAAAACCCCATCCGTGGGATGCAGCCAGCACATAAAACCATACACTCTCTGGTCCGTGGAAAAAACTTTCTCCACAGAACTGTCCCTGGTGTCCAAAAGGTTGGGGACCTCTGCTACATATGATGAAATAGCAATATCAACTAGTATTTCTAATTTATTTAATATAAAACATAAAAATATTTAAGATAAACATATTCTATGGTTATCAATCCTACATGTTCTACATCAGGGGTGTCAAACTCAATTTCATTGAGGGCCACATCAGCATTGTGGTTGCCCTCTGGGGGGGTGGGGAGCATGGCTGGGATAGGTGTGGCCTACTGGGTGGGCGTGGCCAATTGGGTGGGCATGGCCAGCTCATTACCATTTACGTCAGGGGTGTCTGGGCAGGACTGGGTCAGATCTGAGGGTCTCCGGCGGAGGGTAGGACCGGGGTGAGCGCCAGGACATAGTCCACTGGAGGAGTCTCACCGTCCTTCTCAGGCCAGGCAGATGTCAAGCACCCAGCCCTTGAGTTCAGGGACCGTGCAGCCTAGCCTAGCCCCACTTCCCCAAAGGGGCGCCCAGCTGCGTTTACCACGTCCTCGAGGCTGTTGCTGCTGTGCTTGCTCTCCTTGGCCAAGTTGCTTATGGTGTGTGCGGAAGGGCAAAATGTGTGAGTCAGAGAGAGGCCCACCCCCTCTTCCTGTGAGGATACCTGGCTTTGTAACCAAAGCATCCTCAGTGATAGGATGGGTGGCTATCAGGAGGAAGGGACAAGGGGATGGCGAAAGGGCAGCAGGGCTGCTCATGGCCAAATGCTAAAGCAGGACTTCCCTCAGACCCTTCCTCCTTCTCATTATAATCTATCTACCTTCCTTCCTTCCTTTTTTCCCTCCCTCCCTCCCACCCTCCCTTCCTTCTTCCCTCCTACCCTCCGTTCCTTCCACCCTGCTCTTCTCCCTGTTCCTTCTTTCCTCTCCCTTCCTTCCTGTCACACTCCATTCCTTGCTTCCTCCCTCCCACCCCTCCACCCACCCTCCCTTCCTTCCTCTGTTCCTTCCTCCCTCCCACCCTCCCTTCCTTCCTGTTCCTTCCTCCCTGTCTCCCTCCTCTCCCTCCCTTTCTTTGTCCCTGATCCTTCCTTCCTCCTTCCCACAGTCCGTTCCTTCCTCTCTGTTCCTTCCTTCCTTCTTCTCACCCTCCATTCCTTCTTCCCACCCTTCCTCTGTTCCTTCCTTCCGTCCTCCCTCCCACCCTCCATTCCTTCCTCCCTGTTCCTTCCTTCCTCTGTTCCTTCTTTTCTTCCTCTCACTCTGTTCCTTCCTCCCTGTTCCTTCCTTCCTTCCTCCCTTCCTTCCTCCATCCATTCTTTCCTTTGCTTTCTTATCTCTTTCCTTCCCCCGTGCTCAGGAAGGGGCAATGGGAGGGGGAGAGACTGTCGTCGGCTATTGCTATACCACGTGGGCGGGTGGGGGTGCTCCCGTTGAAAGGGATGCCTCATGGCTGCAAGGTTGGAGGTGCTGTTGGGGGGATGGCGCTGATCTACAACCTGGTTGCGTCCATCAAAGCCAGAATGCACTCAGCCTTACATCCACTGGAACCAGCAAGGAGCTACCCTGCTGCCTCGGTCCTGTCCCCCAGGTGTGCGCACAGGAGACGGCCAGCGCCATCCTTCTGGGTGAAGTCAGCCTGTAGGGCAAGACAGTCAGCAGGGGTGCAGGACTCCACTTGCACATGCACTCAGGCCGGGGCGGGGCTGCTCCGTGGATTTAAGACTGAGCGCATTCTGGCTTTGATGGATGCAACCAGGTTGTAGATCAGTGCTGCCCCACCTCCCACCAGCACCTCCAGCCTCACAGCCACGAGGCTTTCCTTTCACCAGGACAGGTCCCCCACCCATGTGGGATAACAAGACCGGCGGCAACATGGCAGCACTGGCAATCTCTCCCCCTCCCCTCCCTGAGCGCGGAAGAGATGAGAAGGAGAGAAGGAAGGAAGAAAGTGTAGCGAAGAGGGGAGTTGGGGGGGGGATCAGCACTGGCTGGGAGGCTTTGCTGGAGCTCTGCGGATTCGGCAGCGAGGTCGGGAGCTCCGGTGGCCTCTGCGATGGATGACAGCGGGGCGGGGCTCCTGGGGAAGGATCTTTAAAGGGGAAAAGGAGAATGACTGTGGGAAGAAGATTTTATTTTCTCTTTTCTGGAGGAGGGAGAGCGAGGTAGGAAGTTGGCAAAAAGGCTTTTTATTCTTTGAAAAGGCCGTCAGAGCTCCCGACCTCTCTGCTGAATCCGCAGAGCTTCAGCAAAGCCTCCCAGTGAGTGCTGATCCCCGCCAGCACTGATTCCCCCCAACTCTCCTCTCCGCTACAAAAGAAATGAAGAACAAAGGTTCCACGGGGCAGCCCTGGAATCAGCAAGGAGCTGCCCTGCTGCCTCTGCCCCATCCCCTGGGTATGCATACAGGAGATGGCCAGCGCCAGCGTCCTGGGTGAAGTCAGCCTGCGGGGCAAAACTGCCAGCAGGGATGCTGGACTCCACTTGTGCGTGCGCCCAGGAGGTGGGGCAAGGCTGCCCCGTGGATCTAAGGCTGAGCGCGTTCTGGCTTTGATGGATGAAACCAGGTTGTAGATCAGTGCCCGGTGGGCCTGGGCCAGACCGAAGTGCAGCGGGCAGGTCTTTTGCTGTTTCCAGAGCAGGCCAAACAGAACCACATATCGGGTCGGATGCGGGCCACAGGCCTTGTGTTTGACATGTCTGTTCTACATGATAAGATTACTTTTCTACTAATCTAAAAAATTATTTAAAAACTTACCACTGTACTGCATTGTTGCTCCTAAATAGGAATCAATGATAGAGCCTAGTAAACCAGCAGAACCACCAAACAGAATAATTGGCCATTGTGGAGCAGATATGTCCAAATCATTCACAAAAATCAATTGGGAAATGAAGTAAGCCATGCCAACGAATGCACCTCCAAGCAAACTTGAAATTAAACCCACTAAAGTAACACCTCCATTAGTACCTAAAATAAATGAAATATTCCAAAATTAGTATTCTAAATTTGCATTAAATAGAGCAGTGATGGCGAACCTTTTAGAGACCAAGTGCCCAAACTGCAACCCAAAGCCCACTCATTTATTGCAAAGTGCCAGGGCTGCATCAGCATTGTGGTGCCCTCAGGGGGGGCGGGGGAGTGTGGCCCACTAAGTGGGCATGGCTGCAGTGGTCACGGCAGACTGGGTGAGCGTGGTTGGGGCCAGGGCGGCGGGCGCCAGTCCCTCGCCATCTCCAGGGCATTCCAGGGGGCCAACGCCGCTTGCTCGCTCACTTCCTGCCCTGTCATTTCCAAATGCCACGTGCTTGCTACTCTGGCAAACTCTGCTGGGGCAATGGCGCGCGTGCCCACAAAGAGGGCTCTGAGTGCCGCCTCTGGCACGCATGCCATAGGTTCGCCACCACTGAAATAGAGCATAAGACCTGACATACTACACATATTTAATCAATATCTTATTTTAAATAAAATTACATTGACAATATCCATCTTTATTCTTTTCGCAGCACAGCAAACAGTAAAACAAAAAGGAGAATCGCAGTAATCCTTAATCCATTTTAAGATAACCTCAGCAAATACCATGTGCTACCACTGATGCAGCAATCTAGCTGAATCCACCTAATTAAAAAACTTGGAATAAACTTCAATTTTTCTCTTTCCAGATATGCACTGTTAATACTAATATTAATTACACCCATAAGTCAACTTCAAACAGCATTCCAAATGTCCTTGGTTAATACATGACACAAATTCATCACTCAAACAACTGCATTATGCTTTTAGCAAGGTGATAATATTGTTATAGTTGAACTAAGAAAAATTTGTACTGTATCAATATATAATATACAATTGTACATTTTTGCTCAAACCCGTTTTCCAAGGTGACTTACAATATCACAAGAACAGATTAATACACAGTGCATAATAACATAAAAGCAACAGAGTACTGAAAGTTTATTTGCAGCAAGTTGCAAGGATAAAAAGTCTTCACCTGGCATTGTAAACACAATAAAATTAATGCCAGGCATATTTTAATCAGAAAGCACATGAGAAAGCTATGTATAAAAATGTCTTCTCTGATAGACAGTTCACAATAGGAAGACTATGGTAATCCTCGACTTGTGACCAAAATTGAACCCAGAATTTTAGTTGTAAGTTGTTGTGATTATAAGTTAAGTCACTGTGTGACCAGACTTGATCGTATGACTGTTTTTATTACAGTGGTTAAACAGGTCACTGTGGTTGTTAAGCAAATCACAGGGTCATCAGTTCAAATCCAGGTTCTCCAATGGATGGTTTTAGGCATACAGAAACATTTTTCTATTTAAGGGCTACCTGGCAGTTACACTCCCTCACCAAATTAACATATTAATCACAGACATGTTATAATTGCAAACAGCTGTAATGGAATGCATTAGTAGTCTTAAGGAAGGAGAAGAGAGATGCTGCCTAGGAAAAATCAGACAAGACAGGCAGGAGCCCACAATTACTTAACTGTCATAGAAAGAAAATGAGAAAGGGCCTGCCCTAATGGATCAGGCAGTTAAAAGTGGCTGGTGGGAAGTTTGCAAGAGTCTGTTAATGTAGCCTTACAATAAAGTAGAATTAGGTAATCTAATTCTGTTTCCTATCTGGTTTACCTGGAAGGACTGACAACATGTTAGTTTTGGAGATATTTTGGCCAATTGTATTATTGCATCAATGATTCAGCTACATGGTAACTGGGAAATAGAAGGGAAAAGTTCAACTAATACAAGTCTTTCAGGCCAAATTCAAGACTATTAAGCTACACTCATGGCTGAGTTTACACATCATGCTAAATCATGTTTATTTGATTGTGGTTTTCTGCACGTGATTCTACTCATGATTTATAAACCATGGTTTACAGTTCAACATGTAGGAATCTAGTCAATTATTGTTTATATAATATGGTTGCTAAAACAATGCTTAACATTAATTAAACCAAGACCACAGAAAGAATGTTGAGAGACTGTTTACTATCATTCATTCAGCTGAGATAATTTTGAAATTCAAGCTCACCTACTGGAACTTTTTTCCAGGTTGTTATTAGCCGGGGTTCATGACCTATGACAGTGCCAATTTCTGAAGCCCAGGTGTCCCCAGCACAGCAGGCCAAAGCACCCAGTAATGATAGACACATCCAGGATGCTGTGTATTGTTTAGAGAAATCTATTGGAATTTCACCTGGTCCATTTTCAATCATATATAGCAGAGCCAATTCTGCAGGTACACCACCATTGCAAAATACCTGCACCCAATTTCTTTGTCCACCTGCATACAAACAGAGAAGCTATAAGCTGTTAAGAAAAAACAAACATTTAACAGCCTGGAGAGTATGTACTTAGAGAAAAAATGAGTAATACTATGCTTATCTCAAATCATTAAATTTTCAATTTTGACTCAAAGCAAAAATTAATACAAAATTATGTTGCTTACATACTTAACTCAGGTGATTCATTAGAAAGATGTCAAAAAATATTTATTTAGCCTACAGATCCAATCCACTAGATATTGGTGATTAAATATATATTTTTTACCCATTCCATTTGCAACTTTCCAAAGATCACAAAAATTGGCCTCTAACAATGCTTGCTTATTCTAAAAATATCCATTCCTTTCTCTCAATAGAATCCTGTTTCCCAAGGAAATATTTCCAGGATCTTGATGACTGATAAGGAAAGGACAAAAGTGAAGTGGGGAAGGCCAGCTTCTTCCTATCCCGATCCAATCTAAGAATTACAAAGGTCCCCAAATCCTTATTGTTTTCTTGCATATGTGCTCTTGTTTGAGGCCTGCCATTCTGCTGGGAGGGAGGGAGAGAAGTTTACTTTCACTTGGGATAACTTTTGCTTTCTGCTTTTCCTCTTCCACCCCTATCCACTTGAGAAAAGACTGTGTCTCCCTTATCAGGGAGGCAGCTATGGAGAAACGAAACTGGAGAAGATCTTGAGATGTGCGCCAACTGTGCCAGTTACCCAAAAATCGTACCACCTGTGGATTGGCTGGATTTCAAATGGACACTATGACTTTGGTGGGAGGAGGAAGATTGCTAGTTTAACTATACCAGGGGTAGGCAACCTTGGCTCTTTTATGACTCGTGGACTTCAACTTCCAGAATTCCTGAGCCAGCCATGCTGAGGGGAAAAGGAGAGGTTTCCAAGCTGAGCCATGCTGGTGGCTCAGGAATTCTGGGAGTTGAAGTCGACGAGTTATAAAAGAGCCAAGATTGCCTATCCCTGAACTATACCATTTAGGCGGGCTTTTCCCCAGATCTCGCCTTGACTTCCCTACTGTCACTAACCCCTAATAAAAGTTCCTTTTGCAACAATGCCTGTTTCAAGAGTTCTGCTTTCTTGGATGTTTAGCTGAGGAGGGTCCTTACACCATTCCTTCCCTAAAATTATAGAGAAAATCATCATCATTAAATGTCTTAAAACTAAAAGCTTACCTTCTTTGTATTCTGAATCTATTTGTTTTTTTACTTCTCCTTTCCACTTGGTAAGTTTGGAAGAAGTAATGAAAAACATGAGCATGGAGGTAAAAAAGCTGTAATTTGCAACAGTGAGGATAAATCCAACAATTAAACCTGAAAGAAGGAAAGTTGGAGAAAGAATTGCAATTTACTTTTTGCAATCACTTTCTTCTATAAATTTAATTATTTGACTTAAAAAGAAATTGGCATCAACCTACACTGAAATAATAGTCCAATAATTTTATTGTTTTGCGCAGATTGTGCAAGTTAAAGCAATCTTGCAGGAGGAAAACACTATGTAGAAACAATATCAAAAAAGAATCACAAAACAGTTGCAATATGGAATACTCCTTTCAGTTTTCTAGCCAGCCATATCTTGTTTTATGATATTCCACTGCATTCTTCTATAATACTGATCATACTCAATTCTCCTTTAGCTGATTTATATGGATTCCTGTCTTAAATTATTTTCCTCAAAAGATTTGTTCTATTTTAAATCTTGATTCCTTCTCCAACACACTATACCTCAATATGTGCTATCAGTATATAAATAGGAACAGTTATTCCAATACTTCATTTCTCTTTCCCATTCTTTTTTCTTTAGAATAGGAAAACAAAACAAAAGATTATGAGCAAAGAATACCTTCTATTTCAGCTCTTCAGGGGTTTTTGAAAGTTTTAGGCACTAAGATCTCCAAATTCAGTATTTATGTAGTATTTTTACATTTTATGGAAATATAAGCTAGCTTCCCCATGTTTCTGCATTCCATATGTAATGGTCTAAACGCCATCATTCCAATTAATATGCTCATTAATTATTCTACCTTATCTTGTTTGGAGGAAAGCAGCACTACACCTTTCGTTCTGTTTATATCTCTCTTCAGACTATTGCTTCTATCAGAACATTCTGGTAATATGACTGGAAGAATATCATCCATTCATAATCCAGGTATCTGAAGATACATTCATATCAATTTTTCTTATATTCTGCATTTGGTGTTTCTGATAGAATCTGGTTTGTTTCCTAAATTCCGTTTTTATCAGTATTTCAAATTTTATTATAAATGCTAGATTCGCACAAACTCGCATAATAACCATAAATAAATGAAATAATTCATACTCCCCATTCCTCCCATGTAACTTAAAACTGTAGGCCATTTTGAAGAGGGAGTGTGGAATAATCAAGATGAGTTTCTGTTAAACAAGTTAAATGAAACTTGCTAAGAATCATAATTATATTATGAATTCCATAAAAAAAAGGTTGCACAATAATTATCAGGTACAGAGATAGCAAATTTTTCAGAGGTAAAAAGCCATCAAATTATTATATTCTGCTATTCAATATAGCCCAAGCATCCTCCTTACCCAAATTATGTGAGGTTGGATGCTCTGGATACTTTTGAAGCTTCTTTCCTCCTTTAAGTCCCAGCTCTTTAGCACAGTATTTCTAGTATAAGCAAATTTCTCAACTATACTAATGATGTATTAGTATGACTACATTAATAAATTATTTTTAATATGCTGAAAAATACAAAGAAAAATGCTTGCATAGCTGCTGTAGTAATCTACTGCCAATAACGTTTATTGACCTATTCTGATATCAGATATCAGAAGAAATATCAAATTTCTTCTAAAAGGACCCCAGTGTCTTATTGTGGTTGATCAGACATAAGATCTAAAATTCCTCAGGCTATTTTCGATATTTGTATAGGACAACTTGACTGAATATATGTACACACACATACAAACATATACCTACATATACGCACTCACATATACACAAATCAAATTTCATCTGATACCAGGTATACACACACACACATACATATATACATACATACCTACATATATACACATACATACATATATACACATACATACATATATACACGTAACTCATAACAAATCCAATTCTATGGAGCCCAACATAACCCTAGATTAGACACCATCATATGAAATATAAAAGATAGTTGCATAGATTTAGAGTCAAGCCACCTCTGAATTCTACTTTATTTTCCATTCCGGATGCAGAAGAGA
Source organism: Crotalus tigris (assembly GCF_016545835.1). Classification (NCBI taxonomy): domain Eukaryota; kingdom Metazoa; phylum Chordata; class Lepidosauria; order Squamata; family Viperidae; genus Crotalus; species Crotalus tigris. Next base: position 2,166,242 of record NW_024096718.1, read on the forward strand.
ATTTGCCAAATGATACATCAAATAATAAATAATTTATATATATTTAACCTGTAAAGTGATGGGAATAGATTATTGCCACAATAAGAAGAGAATTGTCATGAGTCTGACTAATGATTATTTCAACTGAAAGCTTGCACCTCCAGATTAACACTTTTTAAAAAAAAGCATAATGACAATAAACAAAAATACATCTTAATGCTAAGTTGAAAGGTGAAGGAAAATACCTACATCTCAAAAATCTATACAGACAACCAAAATTAAGAGATAAGGCATACCTCCTATTGCTCCACCATGATCAAGACTCTTTTTCTTAAATCCTCGTGAAGCAATTATTAGCGGAATTAAAATTGAAAAAAGCCAGCGCCATGGAGAAATTGGCCGCAAACTACCTAAAAAGTATGTTGAAAACAGTACACAGAATGTCAAGACCAATATTCTATTGTACAAGTCATGTTTTTAAAACTATTGAAGAGTAAACGCAGTTTTTATTCCTTTTTAAGTAACATACACTTGAAATTGTATCACTTTATATACAAGTACAGTAAAATATTCTGCTGGGATAGGGGAGCAGTTAGGTTCTATGAAAAAAAAAAAAACACCCTCTAATGGCAATGGGCCAATTAAAGAAATAACCTGCAAAGCGAGGGTCTCCAACCCCCACCCAGTCTGTTTGGAGCCGCACTGGTCTGCAGCATGCCAGCAACCAGGCCATGCAAACAAGTGAAGCCCCATCTGTGGGATGCAGGCAGCACACAAAACCATGCCCCCTATGGTCTGCGGAAAAACCTTTCTCCATGGAACTGGTCCCTGATGCCCAAAAGGTTGGGGGCTGCTGCTGTAGGGCATAAAGTGGAAGTAATTTTACCCTTTGTAGAATCTAGAAACACTTTGAATTCAGAAATATTTTTCATCCAGATCACTTAACAACCAAAATGTTCTTATTTATTTACTTACCTATTGACTATAATTATTTTAACAACTTCATGCAGATTCCTGGCAGTTTATAATCAAACAAAATACATAAAATCACAACAGCCCCCTAAAAGCAACTCTACATTTTCAGCAATCAACTGTGCTCTGTCATGACTGCAAGTGGAAAACTATAAGGGACAATACCATCCAGATCTCTGGAGACCAGTGTTAAGCATAGGGGCAAGGCATGAAAAAACCCAACCATGTTCTAGCCCCTTTATTGATTTTATTTGAATGGCTGGATTCTCAAGATGGTCTTCTGGTCCTAAATGAACTGATCAAGTTGGTTCTGCCTGAAGCAGGAGACCCTATCAGTAGCTAGGGACTGAACCATAAAGACTCTGCGCATTAAAGGCAGCATTTTGAATTGTGAGTCATATGGCACACTTGTTAAAATGCAGTATTGGAGGCTGACTCTGCCCACTGCCAGGAGTTTGATCCTGACCGGCTCAAAGTTGAAATGCTGATTCTGTAAACCACTTAGACCAGGGGTGTCAAACTCGCAATGTCACATGACGTGTAGTGACGTATTGCAACTTTTTTTCCACTGCCGGCAATGGGGTGGGCGCAGTTTCGCCATGACGCATCCAGCCCACGGGCCGGCAGTTTAACATCCCTGACTTAGATACTGCTGTAAAGCACTATGGAGCACTATGTAAGTCTAAGTGCTATTGCTATTGCTACTGAATTGTACATGGAAACTTGCTGGCAATCAATACAGCACTATAAAATGATACAACACTGGCATTTTGCACCAACTGTGGGTTTCAGGTAGTCCTCAATGAGCCCCACCAAAATTAGGTTTGAGAATGAGCATATGAAAAGTGGAAAGTACAACACAAAATTACAGTATACAATGCTCCTGTTCAGCATTTCACATAGTGTTTCCTTTTCCTTCTGTACCATCTTTTTACTATCAACATGTTTTACTCTTCATATGGTTATTTTCAATCTCCTTAACATATTCTATCCTCTATTTTAGTCTATAATATGCTTAATGAATTTGAAATTATAGAGTGTTTTGTAAGCCTTATGAAAGATAACCGAAAGTAAATGCATATTAGATCACAAACACTGTATCCTGGATTCCAATCATACCCGTTGTAACACTGTCCCTTTTCTTTGAAGAAGCTTAGGAAACCATATCCTGTCTAATTTCTTTCATTTTATTTATGCAACAAACCAGTTTATTGACTAATATATGTTACCGTTGTACAGAGGTGTTTCTCACACTTCTGTAACTTTAAGCTGGCTAGGGAATTTAGAGAGTTAGTGTCCACACATCTTAAAGTTACTAAGGATGGAAACACTGGTTTTGAGGTCTCACACCATCTGAAATTACATTGCCAAAATCTGTTGGCAAAAGTTCTTTTAATTGATAGATATTACTGCGGCATACACAGATGACAGTATTTTAAAAAACAGGTATTTTTATTTTCTCAAAATACCAGCTATATATGCACACACACACACACACAGCCTTTATTATTTTTATAAATAATTCAAGGTGATGAACATACCTAATTGTGAAGCAAATAGAAGGAGATCAGTTATAATAAATTATTGACATAATGTATTCTGAAGCATCTGAAAGTGTACTCATATTTAGAATATATGATTCTCTCAAATACATTATAATACTTCTAGTTACTACCAATTAAATTACTGGCTATACAAATATTAAAGTTCTTAAAATATATAGTTTTTAATATTATGAGTGGTTGAATGTATTTTGATAAGCTTCAGCAGTCACCTATAATATTTCAGTTATAGAAATATATGGCAAAAGTATGCTTATATATCAACATTAGCTACTGAAAGTAATTAAACTGTGAATGCAATAAACTAAAATATTTCATAAGTATCTAATGACTTTAAAAATTTACCATAATATGTGCTCGCGGTCATGGACACAATCCAGAAAGATAAAGAAATGCATATAAGTATACTCAAAATGATGATGTTTGTTATCATTTTGAAGTAATCTTTATTGAAATCATTCCAGGAATAAAACAGCATTGAAAATCCAGAACTGATTACCTGTGTATAGAAGAAAGCAGAAAATGTTTTAATTGTTTAGATAAATAAAATATATAAAAAATCATGCAAAGTCAGAAAGAATGAACTAAATTTCCATGGGGGGAATTTTGTTACCTTCGTGGAGATAAAGAAAATATATGTGTGCAAATCTGCCAGGTTAAAATATAATACAATACCTTCAAGTCTTTAATGGGGCAACCATTCAGATATTTATGTGTTTTTTTTTGTTACTGTGTGTACAAGTCTTTTGACATGGGTGCTTATTTGTAATATAAATGCTGGCAATTCATCTCAAGAAGTACATTTTGAATGCATGTAGCAGAAAAAGGATGCACAGGTGAATAAAGTAGAATCCTTCCTCACCTTGCACTACTCCTACTGCAAATATTTCTCAGAGTCAAACTTACTGCCACTAATATAGGATTATCATCAGGCATTCAGCAAAAAGAGGACATGCATCAGGCATAGTCTTAAAGTATAATGCAGGGGGTTTTTTTTGAGTATCTGGGTTTTTAAAAATTTTAAACTGTTTTCATAACAGTGGTCAAACTTTCCTTTACTGTGGCCCTGTAAATTCTCTTCTTTCTTTTCTTTGTCTATCAATAGCTTAGATTTACATTATTTATGTCCTGAAAATAAAGTTTTATTGAAACAAATATCACAACTGAAGAACCAGTGTTTTGGTGCTGGAAAAAATGATTTTGTACACATGAAGGCGTACATTTTTGCTATAAATATTTTCACCGATGCCAAGAAAGTTAAACATTGTCACTTCTTTTTCTTTCCCCCATCTGTCTTTTCCATTTGTCTGTTTGCCTTTGCCTATTCAAGATACCTAATAACCCTACACTACTAAAGCCCTACACTGGGAGATGAAGTCTGGAGTGACAGGCTATAAACTGTTGTCACTGTATTCTTTAAAAAAAAAAAAACTTGGGCAAACAAAAGAGACTCAAACGTTAGTCATCTACCTTTAACTTACGAGTTTTAATAACCTACTACCAATTCAATGCAAAAGTCAAAGTATAATCCTAATCAAAATAGATATCCAGAATGCATACAAGTCATTGGCTATTTTCAATATATTTTAATATTGGAAATATTCATACTTCATATTCATATCCCTTGAAAAACTTCCAGCATATATGTACAGTACAGGATAGAATACGCGTTGGTAGCATAGAAATATGCTATATATGTGTTTAAAGATACATCCTCCCACACTACTCTTCACTTCTGGCTGCTTATTTAATTTCACTCATTTATATAGTCTAAATGCTGTTGGGCTCGCTTAGTACACAGTAAAGAGCAAACGGAGCTCCTTACGAGTTAAGGACGGTACTGGGGAAGCATGAGCAGCTCGCTTAACAGGCGCCGAGCCTGCCGAGCTTGCATCTCAACTTCCTGACACACCTCAGGGCCAGTGGGGCCTCGCCTGGCTTCAGCCGACCTTCTTGGGGAGGCAGATACTGTTCCATCCTCTTCCCAGCGAGCCGCGGATCAAATCAGCAAGACGGCAAGGAAGCCCCATCAGCGCTGAACCCCTAAGCAACCCTCACTCGAGACCACTCCTCCGAATTAATCTTGAGCAGGGTCGGTTTTGTCCTTCCGGGGAATAATGAGCGAGTAGAGGTACAAAGTCAATGCTTCGGGCGGCAGCTTGCCCTCCTATCTGCTGCTGCAAAACGCGAACCTTCTAGTTTAAACTTCAGTGAGAATATGTTTTAATCAAGACCAGTTATAATTTAGTAACTTCTGAGCAACACGGATAGGGCTGCATTGTAAAAAAAATACGTAGCATCTCCACCAAAAGCATGCAACCAATCTGTAGATCCAAACAAGAGGTTACTTGTCGGATTTTGCAAAGCAGAGAATCCTTGATTAATGCCTTTATTAGGACGACTCAATTATTGCATTTGGGCGGTTTCCCCATGAATCACAATTATAATTGTTTCTTAATCTGTAATGTTGCCGATAGTTCAAGAAAGTATCACAGCCATGGCTTCCAATTTGTGATAATGGATATTGGAATAAATACAGTATCAAATCGAGCGTGAACTGAGCGTAGACCATTTATCATTCTAGTTCATTCCTATCTCTAGCTGTCTACTTCTAACGCGCATGCGTTTTCGTGGGTGGGTTAAAAGTTGAGTTTTAGAACTTTATTTTTCATCAGGAAAAATTAAGATCACTGCGGGCGCTTTTTAGAATGCTTTCTTCTTCATTAAAACCACTCTTCCCTTTTTATGCGCTCCATTGCTTTCGCCTAAATGCTTGGCTTTTCCTACCACTGCTATACACAACTGAAGCTCAGTTGCCCCATCAGCAATTTTCAGTACTTAAAAAGTTTTCTGTCCTTCGTAAGCAACTAAATCAAATCCCTTAAATCAGTGGTTCTCAACCTTCCTAATGCCCCGATGCTTTAATACAGTTCCTTATGGTTGTTGACCCCCAACCATAAAATTATTTTCTTTGTTACTTCATAACTGTAATTTTGCTTAAGAACCATGTTACTAATTTAATCTCTCTCTCCCTTTCTTTCTCTCTTCCTCTCTCTCCCTTTCTCCCTCTCTTTCCTTCTCCCTCTTTCTCCCTTTCTCCCTATCTTTCTCTCTCCCTCTCTATTTCTCTCTCCCTCTCCCTCCCTTTCTCCCTTTCTTTCTCTCCCTCTCTCTCTCCCTTCCTTTCTCTTTCTCCCTCTGTCTCCCTTTCTCTTTCTCCCTCTTTCTTTCTCCCTCTCTTTCTCTCCCTCTTTCTTTCTCTTTCTCCCTCTCTCTCTCTCGCTTTCTCTCTCTCCCTCTCTTCCTCTTTCTTTCTCCCTCTTTTTCTCCCTCTCTTTCCCTCTTTCTTTCTCTCTCTCCCTTTCTCCCTCCCTCCCTCTCTCTTTCTCCCTCTCTCTCCCTCTTTCTTTCTCTCCCTCTTTCTCTCCCTCTATCTCTCTCCCTTTCTCTCTCTCCCTCTCTTCCTCTCTCCCTCTCCTTCTCTCTCCCTCTTTCTCTTTCTCCCTTTCTCTTTCTCCCTCTTTCTTTCCTCCCTCTCTTTCCCTCTCTTCCTCCCTCCCTTCCTCCCTCCCTGTCTCTCTCCAATCGGGGATCGATTTGGAGGAGGGGAGGAGAGTGGCTGAGGGCTGCTCGTATGACCTTGAAGCGGCCACCTTTGGAAGTACCAATGCTGCTCCAGCCAGGCTCGAGCAGGGCAGAGCGGGTGATGGGAGAGGAGCGAGCCGATCGCCTTCCTGAGAGCCGGGACTCCGGTGTGCCTTCCCGTCCAATGGGGGCTACAGTAGCACCAGGATCGTGCGGTTCCCTGGGAAAGGGACTTCCTGGCCGCACTTCTCAGGGGTGGGGCGCCCGGACACTGGACCAATCAGGAGCCCTGCGAGGGGGCAAGCCTGCGTAAGAGCCATGCCCTTTTTGTGGGGGAGGGACACAATGAGGGAGCCAACCAATCATGGGACGTAGATTCTGACAGTTGTCCAGCCTGAGCCGAGGAGCCGGCAATCGCCTCGAGCTGCCTCCACGGCCTGATGAGACCGTGCTGCACCCGACAGGCAGCGTGTAATGGCCAATGAGTGCCGGACAGGGGGTGGTGCTTGAGAGGTGGCTATTGAGTGTGTGGCACCATTGTGGCTGTCAAGCCCTGTGGGCTCGACATTCCTACGAGGGAAGGGGCCCATGCAGCCGGCCGCCAGAAACGCCCTGCAGGGAGAACAGCTGACGGCAGCCTACCAGACGGCGTGTGAGACTCCAGTGCACCCTAGGATGGCCCGCCAGCGCCTGGTTAGAGCAGCTGGCCAGCACTCCATTGTGGCTGGATCCAGCGGGGCGGGATTCCCTGAAGTCACAGAATGCGGCACAGCAATGTCACTGATGGGCGGGGCATCCCGAGGAGGCTGCCTGTGCCTGGTTGAAGCCTGGCTAGCGCTCCATTGTAGCTGGCTCTGCCAGCGATGACAGGGATCCCTCACAGTTTGCAGCTTCTGCTGCGGTGCCTCGATCGGTTTCCCAGTGAGAAGGCGTTGGAATGTTCGATCGGTATCCCAGTTGAAAAGCCCTGGGATAGAGGAGCGATGTCTCGGTTCCTAAGACCATTGGGGATATGTGTTTTCCGATGGTCTTAGGTGATCCCTGTGAAAGGGTCGTTCAACCCCCAAAGGGGTCGCGACCCACAGGTTGAGAACCGCTGCCTTAAATAGAAAAGATTTTAGTTTTATCAATTTCACTTTTAAATGCATAAACAGTACTCAATGAGACTTTTTTCTAAGCAAAGTTCACATTTTATCTGAATTCCCCCTTCATAAATAGAAGCTATAAATGATGAATCTTAAATATTTGAACTGGTTAGACCTGTGAACATTCAATGCCTTTCTTTGTTTAAAGCACAATAACAAAAACATGGGTGATAATTCTACATTCACCTGGGAATGACTTAAATGATTCTCTGAGTGTGAGTGTGTGAATGTGCCTTTCACTTTAGTTTTAGCAATAACAAGCCATCATTTTACTGCACAATTTCTTCCAGTTCCATTAAGATTAGATAAGCACAAATTGTTCCCAATTGTCCATTAAAATAGGCACACTTGGTGAATTCATGTAATAATAATTACTACTAAAAAAACTTTATGAGCAAGCCTGGTGGTCTTTTTAAATTTAGTCTTGATGCTAATCTTTGGCATTTTGTACATGCTTTGATGGGACCTTTGAGAGATATATTCTTCCCAAAGGGTAAAATTACCACTACTATTACCATCAAGACGGGTGGTGTCTGTTCTGGATCATGTTTGGCATTTATTGGGTTAAGTGCTGTCTCCTTTAGAGATGGCCTGTGGGTAATGTAGTTTAGCTAGTCTGCAATCCCGTCTTATCAGATCTGTGGGAGGAGTTTCTAAAGTTCATCACAGGGTATCCTGGCCACGAGCCAGGTTGGAATGTTCTTTGTCTGAGAGAAGCATGGAGCCATTCGGACATCTCAGTTGGCTCCACTTCAAGTTACAAGCTGATATGGAGGAAGCATTTTCTCACCTATGAAAATGAACAGATGTATGATATCCAGAAGCAACAGCCACACAAATGCAAGTATCTCTGAATGAAGTGTATCTGTTTTGGAATCATTTTTATTGAGTTTATCTGTCTGACTTGGACTTAACAAAGCAACTTAACTCTGGGTCAGAACAGTGAGAAAATATTGAATTACCTTCATATTGACTTTGGATTGAGAAAAGTAAAATCAGTAAATCTGCCTTCATATTAACTTCAGCCTTAAAGGGAGTGCTCTGCTTGTCAGCCAGTGTTTCAAAGAGAAGGTGTGATTTGGGTGAAACCTCCCTCCCCCAAGCATTTCTACCTGATGCAGTGTATTGTTAATTCGCCTTTAACTCCGCAAAGTCTCTACCGGTCTGAATGATAAAGTTTATCTGCCTGCTATCTTCGCTATAAGTAAAAATTGTAAAGAGATAGCTTGGAAGAGAGAACCCTTTACATTAGTACGTGAATTTCTGCTAGCAACTAGAAGTGAAGGGCTGTTATATACTTGTTCTAAAATGCCTTGGAATTTTGTCTGTTAGCCAATGCTGCATGTAAAGCCTGCATTTCTAAAAGATCAAAGGAGCATTGGGCAGCTACCCTCTTTCTTTGCCGGCAATTCAAACAGCTTGAGGCAAGACAGAGGGAGGGGAATAAGCAATGAGAGAATTGTTTCAAAAGATTGTCTGTGAACCCAAATCCGTTTGCTTGGAAAGCAAAGACAAAGTTTAACGTCTGTGTTACTAAAATGCAAAGGAGTTGTGTGTGTTTCTGACTGCTTTAGTAAGAAAGCATTGGGAGGATGAAATGCAGCCTTTGACTCTTTGCAGGATAGGCTGGGAAAAGTTTCTTTGCTGGCAAATTCAAAGTATATCCAACTTTTGTTGCCTTTTGTTTAATATTCAGAACGGGCGAACCCCTCCCCGCAAACCCAGCATTGCTTGAAAACATGCATTTGCCCTAGCTGGCCCCTGGCTCTGAGATAGCCTTAGGCCATAAATCAATCTGTTGCCGAAGCAACCATTTGTTGTCATAGTAACTCAGCAATGATGAGAGGAGAAGTCTAAATTACCCCCTCCCCTTGGAATTCCAGCAATGTCCATAGAAAGAGAAGGTTTACAGAGGTTCCATAGCAGTGCAGTAGCACCCCCGGTGGCCAATCTTCACACTACACTTTTCAACAATTTTAACCCTGCTAAAGGACAAGCACCCCTCACTTTGGCAAGCTTGCATCACCCAAGTTAACAACACCCCCTAGAGAGGAAAGAAGGTACTTCACTGAATGCAATTTCTAACTATGCAGAGTGAATCTGACAGTTAAAGAGCAAGTTGCCTAAATTCATCCAAAGCTACCAACAGCCCCTAGAGGGCACAGAGTGAACCTCACCCAAAAGTAATCACTCACACAAGCAGTCACCTCTAGTGGTGACTGTGCTGAGGGCAAATTAAGGAGAAGAAAAGGCAGCAATTAACCTTGCTTATTATCACAAGGCTGACAACCGAGAGGATTTTAGTGTCCCAAGCAGTCTCCAGCTTCCAACTTAACGACCACGGTGGGATTTTGGGAGCACCTGAAGCTCAGTGATTTCCCAGGTGGCCACTAAGGATAACGTGGTAGTAAGAAGAATTTTGGCTGGTCTCTCTCCAGACGCCCCCTAGTGGTTAAAGGAGGAACTACATGCAAGCTTTTAATCATGCACAAGAAAGCTGTCTAGTGGACAAAGGGTGAACCTCGAAGAAAGAGCACCCTGGTAACTGACCCGCAGGAAGTAACCCCTAGTGGTGAAAGGCTGAATTGTGGTGAAGTACCCACGAACACAGGAGAACACACCCAGTGGTGCCTCCACCCACAGACAGCACCCCAATAGCTGATCTGCAAGTAGCGGCCCCTAGTGGTCAAAGAGCAAAGTTCATCGAATTTGCTTCAAAATAGCTAGGAAGTTTACTGAACCTGTCCTAGTCATGGCAGAGTGTCCCATTGCTCTAGTAGAAGGGGTTCAACCAACCAGTCTAGATGAGACATCCCAACCAGCTGGCCAAGGAGAAATGCTGCAAATAGCCAACCTTGACTTGTACCCAGAGGCTGAAGCTCAAGCCTCAGTGAGGCCAAAGATGTCTCAGGGTCCCTATGACCTGAGGCAACAAAGAAAGCCTACAGAAGCCATGCAGTCATATCTGACGGACAGATGGCAGTCGTTCTACGACCACCATGAGAAAGACTGGGAGAGATTACAGACACTCTACCAAACGCCCAAAGAGGGATTCCCTCTCGAATGTGCACTCTCATTAGGATAAGGTAGATGCTTTCCGACAATGGACAGACTTCGCACGCTGTCTCGAAGAGATTCAGATGGAACTAGGAGTCCCAACAGTTGATAGCAAGATGCAAAGCCTCAAGCTAGAAAACAAGGAACATAAGAAGTTTCTAGAGCGCTCCAAACAGCTCCCGGAACCCAGGTCCTACACAAAAAACAGAATGGTTGAGAGGGCCAAGTCCAAAGTTTCCCGCCATTCACATGCACCATCCCAGCGGTCACATGTGGCTCCATCTCATGCCTCTGGAAAAGCCTCATCTTTTCGCCATATATCCAAGGCGTATTCCAGTGTGTCACAACAATCTCACGTTACAGGCGCCTCCCACCATTCAAAAGAGTCTTCTCGTCATAGTCAGGCGTCCCAAGTTTCAAAGGCAGAGCAAACCAACATCGATGCTGAAGCTGCCAACACAGTCTTACGCATGTGAGAAGAGGAGCAGCTGAAAAAGAAGGAATTGGTGGCTATGGAAATTGAAGTAGCTGAGATGGAAGCCAAACTAGAAGTTGAAGCAGCTCAAATGGAGGCTGATCGAGAAGCTGAAGCAGCTCAAAGAGAAGCTGAAGCAGCTCAAATGGAGGCCAGCTTGAGTTTGTACAAAGCCAACGAGAAATGGCAGACAAAACAGCAAGAGCGAAAGGCTCTCAGAGAACACTCCAACATACCACTTTCTTGCCCAATAGAGAACATCTGGAGAAAGAAGATCAGCATAGCCGCATGCAGGCCTATGTGGACAACCAAAGCGTGTTTCAAAGGGAACAAGTGAGAGCGCCACAACCATCCACAAGCCCCCCAAGACCGAGTAGACAATGAGAAGAATCTCAATGGCCAGATGTGCCGTTCAGCCAGAGAGTTGTTGTTGTGACATCTAGGCCACAAGATTTTCCCACCATTGCTGCCCCATTGAACCCACCGAACCATACCATTGATGGCAGCCAGATGGGTCCACCTGCAGTGGCAATGGCCCCACAGCAGAACCAGATGCCGCTCTGGGATGAGATTGAAAGAACTCAAGCCAAACTAGAGTCCCTGCTGCGTCAACAAGAGGCAGCATCCCAAGGAACCGCTACCAGACCAGACCACAGAGGAGAATCTCAACAACCAGCTGTACCAGCCTCCCAGGGAATCAGCTACGCACCACCTGAAAGACGAGAAACCCTCCAACAAGTAAGCACGCATGAACTTAGGTCCTCTCAGCTCAAGGCCAGAGCAGAGGAATTCAGACCAAGCCAATGCACGTGACATGGCAAGATACCCTCAGCGGACAACACACGGAAGTAAGTTACCAGCCGGACATGGCACACGCCCCCGCTCCCGGAAGCTACGCACCTCCTCCACCTGACTATAAACCACACACGGGACTGTGGAATCCCCCAACATTCATTGGAAGAAGGTTGGACATGGCAGCCAGAGGCATGCAAAAATTCTCTGATAAACCAGGGAGAGAGTACTTATTGTGGAAGCACATCTTCAAGCGCGCCATACTCGAGGAAAGGGCTGGATCAGACGAGGAGCTCGTGCAGTTGACAGCCTGGCTAGGCCCAGAATCCGCAAACATAGTGAAGAACATCTACGCATCCCATCTGGGTAATCCAGACATTGGCATTAAAAAAACTCGACAAGGACTATGGTGAACCTACAGTGACAGAGTCCTCACTCCTGGACCACGTTCTCGATTTCCCTAGAATGAGAATCAACGAACTTCGCCAGCTGAAGACATTCTCGTCACTCCTTACTCAGTTACAGACAGCACAACTGGATCCTTCCTTGCTGGGACTAGCTTGCCTTGACTAGTTCAGGGAGCAGAACCCTATCGTCCAAAAACTACCATGGCAGATATGTGACGAATGGATCAAGTTTTCTGTAGATTATAGGGAAAGGAATAAAAAAAGAGTTCCCCCCTTTGCTGTTCTTGCTGAATTTGTCAATGACCAGGCAGAACTCTACAATGATCCCCTATACCTCTCCATCAGAGAAACACATTTTCCAACGACCAAGTGAAGCTGTCAAAACTCTGATGTAGCCAAGGCCCCTGTCCAAAATGCATGGGGTAGAACTCCTATTTCAGTGTACAAAACAGAGATCACGAAGAAGACTTCAGACGAGCAAATACCGAGGAGCACTCATTTGGAACCTTGCCCACCAAGAAAAGGCCTGATTTGTCCAATTCATAAATCTTCACACTCTCTAAACTATTGCAGAGAATTTGGGAAAAAATCCCTAGATGATTGAAAGGCCCTTCTCAAAGAGCATAGGATATGCTACAAGTGCTGTGACTCTACAGACCATATGGCCAAAGACTGCGCAGTCAGGGTGAAGTGCCACCTGTGTAACAGTGATAAGCACCCGGCAGCCTTGCATTTAGACTCTAAGAAACCCTCTGAGGAGACACAACAAGTGACTTCAACCCCTCCTACAACAACGGAGACTCAACGTGAATCCAAAGAGCAGCCAGAAGCGTACGGGACGTACTACACAGATATATGTGGCGACTCACCACGCCCTCCTTCATGCTCACCCATCTGTCTTGCAAAAGTCTATCCCAACGGGCAACCTAAAAGGGTTGTGAAGATGTACGCCATACTAGACCCACACAGCAAGGTCACTATAGCTAAGCCCGCCTTTTTCGACCTCTTCGACCTGAAGTATTTCGCAATAAATACGTGCATAGTACCAATGCACACGGCAGGGAGGAAAATCATTGGTCTACACATAGAATTGATAGACGGAAGTTCACATTTCCTGTTACCATCAGTGTTGGAATGGGAGACCTTACCAGATGTGTGCAGCGAAATTTCAACATCAGAGGCAGCAAGAAAAATACCTCACTTAGCACACATAGCCAATTCAATCCCTCCTTTAGATCCTGAAGCTGAAATCCTACTCATGGTGGGAAGAGACACCCCAGAGTCCATTGGCTCTGATGAAAGAATCAAAGCTCCGCCGGGAACCCCAGTAGCCATTAAGATGGAACTTGGATGGGCCATAGGAGGGATGGTTTGTGTCGATCTACCGCAAACCCCAACCCAGGTGAGCATCTCAAAAACCTCCATTCCCAGTAACGGAACAGCACCTCACCTAAAGCAACACTTGGAACACTGCACACTTGTGACAACCAAACCTGTTTTGGAAGCAACAGTGTTCCAGACCAGCAAGAATTACAACAACTTAGCCTTGTCCATAGAGGACAAATAACGTCTGCAGTTACACATGTTCTCCCTGAGCACCACACACTGGGATAAGCCGTGTCTGCCAGAACAGAAACAAGACTGGGAGTCATGTAGTGTACTCCCAAGATATCCCCAAAGTATGCAAGTACAGCGCACGTATGTCTCCAGCTCACCTGCCACAGTGCAAAAGAAAGAATTGTATGCTTCCTCAGATGTGTCAATGAAGGTAAATGCAGCCTTAAGATACGTCACAGTCTACAGCGGGGAGAGTCACACCTACGTCATTTTGATTGCAACCATAAGATACACCAGAGTCTACAGTGGGGAGAGCTGCAGTCTTGGTGTCTTCTTTGGAAAAGCGAGACTAACAATACAACAAAACCACACCGTACCAAGGTTAGAACTATGTGGTATCACTTTGGCTATAAAGCTCACCAACTTGACAGCAAAGATGTAGTGCTTTGAACTACGGTCTACCACCTTCTACGCAGACAGCAAGATGATGTCAAGCTATATCTGCAAATAGAGCAGACACTTCTACGTCTATATAGACAACAAAGTAAAAAATATTGGAACATCTTTAAGCCCTGAACAATGGCAACATGTGCCAACAGATAAGAATCTTGTGAATCAAGTTAAGTGGCCCAACCTCACCACACAGTTAACAAAATTGATCTGGCTAGAAAGTCCTGAATTCTTGGCTTGTCCAAACAGCCAGATGCCATAGAGACCACAATGCTATATGCTTCCAGCTCCAGATCAATGAGCCAACCTTCAACCGCAGGCACCCAGTAAACTCCAACCAATCTGTTTCAAACCCTCCTCTAAGCGGAAGTACCTGAGATTAGGCATAGTTTTGATCGTTCTGATCACTTGTCTTAGCATCCCAAGAATTAACCTTGTAGAAGCCTGCAAGGACTCCCAGACTATCAAAGATGTTTGTCATGATCCAGTGATTGACAAATATCTGAAGGCCAAAAATTACCCTCCCCATGCACCTCACATGGGTGAAGCGTGGGAGCGCATGATTGGCGTACCTTGCAAAATCATGGACTTTATGTCATCAAAGACACACATGAAGTCTTCACTACCCTCATGACAACAGTAGCAGCCATCTTCAACGCTCCACCAGTGGATCTAGACCCTTCGGTTCCTGCGTGTCCTGAGTCTTCTGCTCCTGCTGTTCCTGATTCTCCAGCTCCAGCTGTTCCTGAGTTTCCAGCTCCAGCTGTTCCCGAGGTTCCAGCTGTTCCTGATTCTCCAACTGTTCCTGAGTTTCCAGCTCCAGCTGTTCCCGAGGTTCCAGCTGTTCCTGATTCTCCAACTGTTCCTGAGTTTCCAGCTCCAGCTGTTCCTGTTTTTCCAGGTTCTTCGGCTCCTGAGTATCCTGTGAATCCAGTTTCCTTCGTTCCTGAAAAATTTTGGGTTCCAGTTTTTCTGTTCCAGATTTGGGTCCAGTTTCTTTTACAGGAAGAAGACCTTGTCTTGTTGAGAGACAAGAACACATACAGTACCAGAACTATTGGCCCATGAGACTTGTGCACTGGGCCCCACCCAGTTTTGATGAATTAATTCGCCAAGCTGAGGCCCAGATTGTGAAGCTACGTAAGTCTGTTTGTGCCTCAAAGACTCTTGCTCCAGACTGATCACCAATTTGGTCCCGTGCTGACGAAGATCAAACTAGAAGATTTATCCTCAAACTATGTATTGCGCTTATGCATTGTTTGATGTAACACTTGCTTATCTCTGTTATAATTGTGCATGTTTATAGTTATGCATATTTGATATCATATTTTTGGCTATTTAGTCACTAGTTAGTTAACAATGAGAATTGCATGCCTTAATGCTATGTTTTTTGCTTTTTTCGGTTAGTTAGTAGTGAAAACTTAAATTTCCAAGCGGGGAGTGTTCTGGATCATGTTTGGCATTTATTGGGTTAAGTGCTGTCTCCTTTAGAGATGGCCTGTGGGTAATGTAGTTTAGCTAGTCTGCAATCCCGTCTTATCAGATCTGTGGGAGGAGTTTCTAAAGTTAATCACAGGGTATCCTGGCCATGAGCCAGGTTGGAATGTTCTTTGTCTGAGAGAAGCATGGAGCCATTCGGACATCTCAATTGGCTCCACTTCAAGTTACAAGCTGGTATGGAGGAAGCATTATTTTCTCACCTATGAGAATGAACAGATGTATGATATCCAGAAGCAACAACCATACAAATGCAAGTATCTCTGAATGAAGTGTATCTGTTTTGGAATCATTTTTATTGAGTTTATCTGTCTGACTTGGACTTACAAAGCAACTTAACTCTGGGTCAGAACAGTGTCTCCCAAGGATGCATTTTTTTATCACATACACTCAGCCATCCGTTATCTCTCTGGCAGCTTTTATCAACCAACTGGACAACAACCCAGTTTTAATGGTATGTGAGAATGGCCTTGAGAGAGAGAAAGAAGAGCCACATAATAGGCATGGTCTATAGCAGGGCTTTTCAACCAGTGGTACGGGTACCACCTGTGGTACATTGGCACCTGGCAGATGGTACGCGACCATCCTAGAAAAATGGTAGCAGGGGAAGGGAATGAGCTGAACCAGGGCAGCACCACACAAGCCTGAGCAAGAGATGGCTGGAGCTGCAGGGCTGTCAGGGCTCAGCAGAAGCGCCAGGATCAGCGCTTCTTCGGGACTGTCAGGGCTCAGTGAAAGCACCAGAATCAGTGCCAGGCTCCAGCTGAAGCTCGGCACTGATCCTGGCACTTCTGCTGAGCCCAGAAGAAGCAACGATCAGCTGGAATGTTGCAGCATCTCCAGGGTCTTGTGATTTACATTCAGATGCTTGGCAACTGATTCATATTTATGACAGTCACAATGTCCCAGGGTCATGTGAAGTGACCAAAACCTGCTGCAATCACCCAGCAGATGGGGGGAATAAAAACCAAACACCCCCCACCCCCGTTGCCAATCCTCAACAGAAATGCTCACAACAATGAAAACCTCGGACAAGAGGAAGAGCGCCACCGCGTGGGCAGGCAGGTGTCTTGCTCGACTGTGGCTTGGGGGGCACTTTTTTCAGTGCCATTGTAACTTCGAACAGTCACTAAGTGAACTGTTGTAAGTCAAGGACTACCTGTACTTTATCACTTTTTTCCTTTTTTTTTTTTTGTTCATCAAGTTTTTGACATCTTGCTAGACGACTGGTGGTACTCAGATATTGCCATATCCTAAAAGTGGTACAATGGGTGAAAAGATTGAAAAGCCCTGGTCTATAGTAGCCCTGGTGGTACAGTGGTTAAAGTGCAGTATTGCAGATAAACTCTGCCCGCAGCCTGGAGTTTGATTGTGACGGGGCTCAAGGTTGATTCAGCCTTCCATCCTTTCAAGATCGATAAAATGAGGACCCAGATTGTTGGGATAATATGCAAAAAGGGCTCTGCATTATAAACTGCCCAGAGTGTTGTAAAGTGCTATGGGGTGGTATATAAGCCTAAATGCTGTTGCTATAGCTATGGTCAGATATGAGTTAACTGAGCCCACAGAAGGAATGGAGGCATAGCAACTTTCTAGTTTCTGGGACTGTAAAAGTGAGGTGGGAGAAATATACATTCAGACTTGTGAGATTCTATTAATAACCTTACAATAAAGATTGAGCTAGTAGTTCTGTGTGGACTATCTCACAAAGTAGTTATCAATGAACATGGAAGAGACAATGTAGAAATTTCTTGAAGAGGTCTGGGATTACCTGGTAAAATATGGCCTTTGTATAATGGAATATAAAGATGATCTTAGGGAAAGATTTTGAGAGGCTCTAAAGACTGATATCAAAGTTTTGGTGTACTCCATCTTATTTGAAATATAATAAAGGCACGGCTATTTTGTGTTTCTTTCTTAAGTTTTCCATTTTCTCAGAAGTAAGTTGCCATTTCATCTCTCTTAATAGTTCAGCATCCCTTTCCCAAAGATATTGCCAGCATCCAGCTCTGAGTGAATATAAGCTTATTTTTCAAGATGTTTGCATATTCATTATAGTGACCCAGCCAAAGATTTTTCTGGCCTATCAGTCTTTAAAACAGTGATCCACAAATTCTTCAGCTCATTAACTCCTTCATGATTCTTTAAATTGTTCATCGACTGCAAAAATCTGTTATATCAAAATAATTTAATATTACTTAACCAATAATTCTATGATTAATAATAACAAAATAATGGAGAGTCCAATTGATCCTTGAAGTGGATATTGATCATGTTGGGGAACCCTGCCTTAAAATGATTTGGGTAAACATTACTGCTGGGAAGCAATATTGACTCTTTATGTGTCCTGTTTACTTTAAGCAATTTACTTTTTGTTTTAAGTTGAATTTGGAAAACTTCTTATAGAATTTACCTTTCCAGAATGATCAAGAAATATTCTGTCACTGGTTTCCATATTTACAATTGAAAAAAAGGTTTAAATTAGATCAAATAAGTTATGGATTTGACTTTGTAAAAAATGAATTAGAAATTGTACTATATGGTAATGATGGAAATGAAGAAAGTCTTACAGTCTTATTCATGAAGACCAATCTGGCTTTTTGCCAAAAAGACAACTAAGAGATAATGCGAGAACTGTTTTGAACATTACTGAATACTTACAATACTATAATGAGAAGCATAATATTTTGGATGCAGAGAAAGCCTTTGACAATTTAAATGGGTCTGTATGTTTAAAGCCCTGGAAGATATAAACTTCAGGGAGAAATTTATTCAAGGAGTTAAAGTGATTTGTACTTCACAGCAAAGATCATTATTAATGGAGATTTAACTGGTGTGAAATTCAAAAGGGTATGAGACAAGAGTGACCTTTATCTCCTTTGTTGTTTATATTGGTACTGGAAGTTTTGAACAGGGATATTAGATGAGAAAATAACAGTCATAGATATTAAAAAGGAAGTTTATAAATTGAGACCATTTGATTATGACTTATATTTCTGCAAGATCCAAAAACTGGAATCAAATACTTGATAAGGAACTAAATGTTGAGAATATGGCTTTTCAGGATTATGAAATATTGATGAAAAAATCAGGTTTCAAAGTGAAGAAAAAGGTTAAATATCTTTTGACAAATACCTTCTAACTTTGTACCTGTGTGGAATGATATAAAAAAAACTTATGAAGATGGAATAACTTGCAATTTTCTTTATCAGGTAGAATCTTTGTAATTAAGATAAATGTTTTACCAAAGATGTTATTTTTTATTTCAGAATTTACTGATACTTATAACCAATACTCCATTTAATCAATGGCAAATGGATATTTCCAAATTTATATGGCAAGAAAAAAACACCAAGATAAAGATATAAACTTCATCCTAAAGAAAACGTTTTGGGTTTATCAGATTTGAAATTGTACTGTGATGCCTGTTTGGTCTGGATAAAAGAGTGGGCGACTTGAAAACAATAGACCACTTGAATTAGAGGGGTATGACTAAGATTTGGATGGCACACCTACCTATGGTATGACAAGGTTAAAATAAATGTTGGTTTTAACAATCACTGCCATCCTAAGGGTTTGGAACAAATATAAAATAATCTCTGCAAAAGTACCTCTTCAGGTGTCACCTCAGGTAGCCTCTTTTAGAAAAGAAATGATGGCGAGGCCAGACTAGTGGACCTATGGTCAAATAATACTTTTTAATCAAGGTTAACCTACCCTTAAATCCAAAGAAGAACTGGAATCAGAAGAATGTATCTGTCACTAGTTTACATATTTACAATTGAAAGGTTTAAATTAGATAAGAAAAGTTATTGATTTGACTTTGTAAAAAATGAATTGGAAATTGTACTGTGTGGTAATGATGAAAGCATTATTGCAAGATTTATAAACTACTGTTAAAATTGAATTTGGAGACTGAATATGTAAAATATTGCATGATCCAATGGGCAAAGAATTTTGGGTATAATGCTTAAACAATGGGAAAACACATGGACAAAAATTTACATTAAATTATAGCTTAAAAGAAATGTTTTATGAAATGATGTACTATTGGTATTTAATACTGGATAAACTGTCAAAAATATATAAAAAACTATATTTTAAAAAATATTTTATTAATTTTTATAGTCACAAATCCTTAACATTTTAGCAGCAATATATTGTCTGGGTTCCAATGTTTAATTTACAAATATATGTTAAACTCCTTTCTCTCTACCTCATTTTTCTAGCCATTAATAAAATATATCCCATGTTCTAAAGTAATCTGAATCTTCTTTCTCCTTCATTTTCAATATAAGTCTGTCCATTTCTGCACAATCTAAAATTTTCTTAATTATCTCTTCTTCCGCTGGTAATTCTCCATCCTTCCAATGTTGGGCAAATACAATTCTCGCTGCAGTTAATACATGTAACATTAAATATACACATTCCTTCTTATAATTTCCTACAATTATGCCTAACAAAAATAATTCTGGCTTAAAATCTATGTGTTTGCTTGTCATTTTCTCTAACCATATATGTATTTTTGACCAAAATCTTTTGGCTTAAGGACATGTCCACCAAAGATGATAGTATGTACCTGGTTTTTGTCTACATTTCCAACAATTGCTAGACATATTTTTAAACATTTTCGCTAACCTAACAAGTGTTAAAGGCCATCTGTAGAACATTTTTATAGGTTTTCTTTGTAAGTCACCGCCTTTGCTATTTTAGAATTTCTTTCCCAAAGTGTTTGCCAGTTTTCTAGCTCTATGTTATGCCCAAAGCTTTTTGCCCATGTTTTCATTGTTTCTTTAACTTGTTCCTCTTCCATCTTTAAACTTAACATATACTTATAGAGTTTCTTAATCAATTTTTCATCTGATGTCAATAATATCTGATCAAATTCTATCTGTTCTTTATAAAATCCAGATATTTTTCATATCTCATTTGAATTTGCAAATGTGGCCACCATGATAGATCAATGCCCTGTTCTTTCAGTTCTTGTCTAGTTTTAGTTTCCCTTCAGTATTCAAAATGTCTTTATAGGTCACAATTTTCTCATAGTTAATTAAGTTTGGGTGAACAAACGCTTCCATTGTTGAAAGCCATCCAGGCATTTCCATGTAGATTTTCGCTTTTACTTTTTCCCATTCTAGAAGAAGTGTGTTTCTTATGTAGTGGTTTTGAAAGTATCTATGTATTTTATTCTTCCCATACCATAAGAAGGCATGCCATCCGAGTTGTAGGTCATGCCCCTCTAGGTATAGTAAACTTTTATCTCTAAGAGTTATCCATTCTTTTAACCAAGTTAATACAGATGCTTGATAATATAAAGCCCAATCTGGCAGGCCAAATCCTCCATTTTCTTTTGCTTCTTGTAGCATTTTCAATCTAATTCTAGCTTTTTTTCCTTGCCAAATAAATTTCAAAATCAGTGTATTTAATTCATCAAAAAAATGTTTCCCCAGTTTTATGGGTATTGTTTGAAATAAAAAGAGTAGTTTTGCTAAATTTTTAACCTTCACCGTTGCTATTCTCCCTAGTTGTAGATTTTTCCATTTTTCCAGGTCTAATTTTATTTGTTTTAATAATTTTACGTGGTTGTCTTCTTTTATTGTTGCACATCTTACTGTTAAATATATCCCCAAGTATTTGATTTTCTTAACTATTTGAAGGTCTGTTTTTTCTGACAATTGATATTTTTCTTTATCTGTAAGATTTTTAGTTATCACTTTGGTCTTTTCTCTATTTATTTTCAGTCCTGCCACTTCTCCAAATTCTTCTATCTTTTTCATAGGCTTGAGGCTATATTGTTTTAACATAGGTTTGCACTTAACCTTTTCATTGTTCAAAATTAGATACATTTATAACAACTATTTATAAAGTAAAAATTTAAGGCTATAATTCTGGTCAATTTATTCAAGGAGCTGAAATCCGTGATTAAAACCATCAATATGGCTGAAAATATGGCTGAAAATATTTGTGTCAGTGCTAACAATAACAATCAAATCAGTCCAGAAGGTTTGAAACAGAACCTTAATTTAAAACCTAAAGAGCACAAAGTCATGATCTTTTCTATTAGAAAATGAAAGATTACTTCAGTAAAAAAGAAAGTGTGTGTTGGCTCTCTTAATGAAGATTACATTGGCTTGGTTATATTTTTTTAAAAGTATATAGATACTGATATTTCACTTACTGCAATCCTTATTTTTGTTATATAAAAATATCCATAGGGATATTGCTAAGAGCTGTCCCTCACCATAAAGTCTATTAGTCTTTGAGCTGGCAAAAAATTCATATTGGCATATACTGTGTGCTTTCATTGTTGATATCTATTTTGCCACAGTAACAACACAGGCAAGTTAGGATTTGTGGCTATCTCAGATCTTTCTGCCATATGTCATCCTGATGGAGGAAAGCAACCACCAATCTCTTTTTATAATGTGGGAGATTGCAGGATGGGGTGAACTTAGATGGATGATTAGAACACAGGTTTAACTAACT
This sequence comes from Crotalus tigris, assembly GCF_016545835.1. Lineage (NCBI taxonomy): Eukaryota > Metazoa > Chordata > Lepidosauria > Squamata > Viperidae > Crotalus > Crotalus tigris. The sequence goes on from NW_024096718.1 coordinate 2,188,206, forward strand.
TGTCTGGTTCAAGTCATATGCTCAGGCATAAGAAGATGTAGAGTAAAGCAATTAGGAACTCTCCCAGTGATTTTTGCAATCTCTCCTTTGCACCTGTAACCTGTTGGTCAGGCTATTTCTGAAAACAATTGTGCTGCTGTACACCTGTGCTCAGTAAATTACAGATCTCTAGACAATTAGGGTTTCATTCTGTTCTTGGTTATATGTGACAGAAGATAGAACCAGCACTTTTTCAGAACATTAAACCCATGTTTAAAGACTAGCCTACCATTTTTTCAGAAGAAACCCATAACTATGCTTATAGGTTTTTATTCAGTTACAGTGCTGATGAATGCAGAGTTTGGAGACTTGAAAAAACAGTTTAGGGTTAAATCATCATGAAGAAAATCTATGTAGTTCCTAGGGATTGAAAATGACTTGATGGGACATAATCAATCAACTGGTCTTCACGAGAACTAAGGAAAGGACCACTTGAAATTAGTCAGGCAGATACTTTTGTGGCCTGCTCTCTCCTGCAAAGCCAAAATGGGATTTCATTTCAAAGGTGGCACTGCTGCAGGCAGGAAGATGGATTTCCCTCTACCCTCTTCATACCCCTTTTTCTAAATGGACAACTATAGGATTGTATTATAAATTTTTATTAAAAGACTTTATACTTTGTTTTTTATGTTCAAGAGGGTTTTTGCAAACATTAGTGCTTAAGAATTTGGCTGCTTTGTCAACTACAGTTGGTGGTATAGCTAAGTAAACAATTATTTAGAAATCATTAATGTTCCACTCATCACTCAGATTAATATATGGCTCCATGTCCTCTGGTAAACCATTATTACTTAAATCTGAATACACCTCAATTATGCCAATGCAAAACACCCTGGAAGTGGTTTCCCTAGCACATTCCATCCCAAACTATCAATAGCATTTTAGCTGTCTTGTAAATCCAGGACAGTGTGGTTAATGTTTCAGTTCAGTGAAACATTTATTCTATACATAAACATCTCCTGATTAGATTTGTCTTTCTTAGTCATATCATTAGCTTACAAACATGTTTAGTGTCAAAGCAATAATATCCTATATTGAAGCATACCATTTTTGAAGCATACCATTAAAGTTCCATGGAATCTGTGTTTCCTGGTGATTTGAATGTAACTACAGATACCTCTTGAATTAGGGTGATAAATGGGATTGGAATTTCAATTGCTAAGCAATACGGTCATAAAGCACAATGCAACTGTATCGCTTAGTGACAGCAAGCCTGGCAGTCCCTGTTGCCATTGTTAAGTGAGAATCTTACATGACCACAATATAGGAAGAGGTGCTAAGATCGTGCCTCAGGAAAGCAGACTGGCAGTTGAGAGCTACAAGCAGGTTGGCGCTATGGAGATCAGTCAGGTGGGTGCTACATGTGAATGCTATGGAGGGTAGGCACTTCCATCGAAGGTAATTTTGGAACTGGGTAGCCTTCTATATCTAAATAATAATAGTGATCATGATAAAAGCTGTGAACTTTTAAAATGGCTAATTATGTGCTAATAGTGGTACTTTTGCAGATATGAATGAAAATCTACACAGAAAACAGGAGCCTAAAAGATTAAGATCTGGTTGTAAATAAATATGCTATAGGTATACAGTATAGTAAAAATAATGTGCAGAAGTTACATTATGATGAAAATTCCAGTGATAATTTTTATATTGATATAAAAGCATGACTTCCGGTGGATTTGCACTGGCGATGGCGGCTACATTGTAGCCGTCCTCCTGAGAAAGTGTTAGAACCGCTGAGAACAGCAGGCATCAGCTGTTCTGCGGTTCAAAACCTCCTTCCCGGGCAAAGGGAGGGAGGGGAGTATCATCTGAATAGTGGTAGAGCCTCTGAAACCCCCCCCCAGAATTTTTCTTTGGGGGTGAAAAGAGTGCTCCCACGGAGTTCAGACTGTCTCCGCTTCTCAGCTGTCTTTGTCTCTAGGGACAAAGCAAGACGCCGCTCCCACTTTTAAAAGCAGACAGAGCTGAATAGAGGATTTTATTTTATTTTTTTTATTCTATTTGGACTTTAAGTTTAAAGATTTACTTTTATTCCCTTTTTTCTTCTTTTTTTTTTCGCCGAGAGGGAAAGTAAAATGGCGATTGACAGGCTTTTTTCTTTTTAAGCGATCGGAACGGAACGGAATGGATTTGATTACTTATAATGATTTTCTGAAGGTGGATTTGATTTTAGGAGGATTATTTTCCCTCTCTGCTTAACTTTTTTTCGTTACTTTTTTAAGGGATTTTTTTTTTTGTATTTTTTGTATTCTTTTTCTCAAGAAGGAGGAAAGAAGAAATAAATCTTTGAAGATGGCTTCAAAGTGTCAAGTGACTTCTACAGTACTCAAGGTGGCTTCTTCTCCTGTGATACTACCAGCACAACAACCTAAAGCCACACCACCATCTTCTCCTCCTCTGCAATCAATAACGGTAAAAGATATGCAAGATATAATGGGAAATGCTATATCTCAAATTAGAGGTGAAGTGAAAGAGCTTTTAGTGGAGAATAATAGTATTTTGAGGCAAGATATAGTTTTGGCTTTAAAAGGACTTGCTTCTGTGGTTGAAAAACTGGATTCTCGAGTTGAAGAAGTTGCAGATAAAGTGGAGGTGTTGGAGGAAAAATTTGAAGGAATGGAAAAAAAGGTGGAAATTTCACAAGATGAAATTGTTATGTCTCAATATAGAGAGATGGAATTTGCTTTAAGAATCAGAGGTCTGAGAGAGGATATGCAACAAGACCTGAGAGAGATGATAGTAAATGATTTTGCTGTGGTCTTGGGCAGAGAAAAAGAGGAAATATCCAGAGAAATTGAAAAAATATTTAGAGTTAACTCCTGGGTTGCAAAGCAAAGAAACCTGCCAAGAGATGTGGTAATTTACTTCGGGAAAAGATCTTTGCGCAATGAAATCATACAAGCTTTTTACAATAAGAGGTTTCAGATTGCTGCACAAGATGTTATAATTTTAAAGGAGATCCCATCTAAAATTTTAAGAAGAAGAAAAGAGTTTGCTTTCTTAGGAGATGAACTTAAAAAAAGGCAGATGCCATTCAGATGGGATATTCCGATTGGAATAGTGGTGAGCCATGCGGGGACACATTATAGACTTAATACTGTTTTTAAAGCAAAGGAGTTTTATACTTTGGTCCTGGGAGCACGCTCATCACCACCTAAAATGTTTAAAGTCTTGGATGGGAAGAGGGTTGAACAGCAGTCTGAAGAAGCTGTATTGATGAAAGCTGGGAAATCACAGGCTGAGTGGTTTCAACAAGCTGAGATGAAAGAGCAAAGAATGACTCGGGCAGCGCACAGACATAAGGAAAAGGAACAACAGAAGAAAGATGTTAAAGAAGTTCCACAAGAATTTGTTTCTGAGCCTGTGGGAGGAGCAAGACCTAAGAGATCTTCGGTACAATCTTCAATGGCAGATCTTCAAGTAGTCTTCTCCAGGCTTTTGGATGAGGGAGATGGTAAAGCTCCTGACATGGAATGCTAATGGCCTTAATTCCCCTCAGAAGAGAAAGAAAATATTTCACTATTTGAAGCAACATAATAATGATATTATTTGTTTGCAGGAAACGCATATTATCTCTAGGGATCAAAAATATTTATTTAATGCTCGATTGGGATCTCATTTTGTATCCTTTGCTCTTGGGGAAAAAGGGGGTGTAGTTATCTATGTTAAGCAAAATTTATCAGCTTGTTTAGTAGATTCTGATCCTCAAGGGAGATATGTTATGATTGAAGTGGGATTGTATGGTAAGAAAATATTATAATAGGATTGTATGCACCAAATCAACAACAGGAACAATTTTATAGGTTGTTACATCAAAAACTGATTTTATTGGATTATAGATCCGTTATATTAATGGGAGATTGGAATGGAGTTTTAGATACATATAGAGATAAAAAAGGACTTTCTACTTCTTTTAAACAGGCCAAATTACCTAAGGCCTTTTTTGATTTGAAAGAGGACTGGGAGTTGTGAGATTATTGGCGAGAACATAATTTGGAAGAGAGAGACTTCACCTTTTTTTCGGACAGACATCAATCTTTTTCAAGAATTGACTTTTTTCTGATTACAACGGATTTATATTTTAGGGTAAAGAATGTAAAGATATTTCCAAGGACACTGACAGATCATAGTCCAGTGTGGATGGAATTGGTTACTGAAAAAGAGGAGAGGAGATCTTGGAGGTTGAATGAAAACTTGTTTAGACAAGAAATGAATGTTCAGAAACTTAAAGAGCACTTAAAGGAATATTTTGCTTTAAATATGCATAAGGGAACTTCAATGTCAATGGTATGGGATGCAAGTAAAGCTTACATGCGTGGGGTTTTGATACAAATGAATAAGGCTTATAGACAGAAACAGCTGCAGAAACGTAAGGAGTTGGAAGATGAGATTAAATTAAAAGAAAAAATTTTAATTTCGAATCCTACAGATGAGAATGTTAAGGAATCCATAAAATTGCTTAAATCGCAATTTAATATGTTAATGGCAGATCAGACTGCAACTAATTTATTGTATATGAAACATACACATTTTGTAATGCTAATAAACCAGGGAGATGGCTGGCTTATCAATTGCGAAAGAAGCAGAAGTTGAGAATTATAGATAAAATAAATTATAATGGTAAATTGGTATTCCAGAAGGAATTGATTAAGAAATCTTTTTTAGATTATTATAAAAAATTATATATGGGTAGGAAAGTACAGGCTTCAGATATAGACAAATATCTACAAGATGCTCATTTTCCTAAATTAACAGAAGATCAGAAACAAGAAATTAATGGATTGATTACTATAGAGGAAATTGTGACAGCAATTAAAGAATTAAAGTTAGGTAAAGCACCTGGTACTGATGGATTGACATCAATTTATTATAAGACTTTGATAGATGAATTGATAGAACCTCTAAGGGAACTTTTTAATAATACGTTACAGGGTTTAGAGACCCCCTTGTCTTGGGGGACAGCTTTTATATCTTTGATTCCAAAAGAAGATCAAGATCTTACTCTACCAAAGAATTATAGACCTATATCTCTTTTGAATGTAGATTATAAGATTTTTTTGAAAATTTTAGCTAATAGATTTATGATTGTGTTGAATCAATTAATACATATGGATCAAACTGGCTTTATAACTGGAAGGTATATGAAAAATAATGTTAGACAAATTATTAACTTAATAGAATATCTGGATAAGAACAACCAAATCTCTGCAGGATTGATATTTTTAGATGCTGAAAAAGCTTTTGATCAATTAAATTGGCAATTTATGTTAAGATTGGTTGAGGAAATGAACTTTGGAGATAAAATTTTACAGGCTCTTCGAGCCATTTATCAAAAACAAACGGCACAACTTATAGTTAATGGAGGCTTGTCAGAGGTATTCCCAATTGAAAAGGGGACTAGACAGGGTTGTCCATTGTCCCCATTGCTGTTTGTTTTAACTTTGGAAATTTTATTGATCAAAATTCGGGAATCATCGAAAATAAAAGGAATAGAAATTAATAAAAAAGAATATAAATTAAGGGCTTTTGCAGATGATCTGGTTGTTACTTTATCTCAACCAACTCATTTCGTAATGGAGTTGTTACAATTGATAAATCAGTATGGACAAGTTTCAGTTTTAAAATTAATAATAATAAGACTAAAATATTGCCTAAGAATATGACCAACTTGGATAAGGAGACCTTGGTTAGATTGACAGGCTTTGAGGTTGTTAATAAGGTAAAATATTTGGGGGTCATTTTATCTGCTTCCAATGCAAAACTATATAAAAATAATTATGAAATGCTGTGGGTTAAAATACAAAAGGATTTGGACAATTGGAAAAAGCTGCAATTGTCCCTCTTGGGAAGAATTGCAGCGATTAAAATGAATGTTCTGCCAAAATTTCTTTTCTTATTTCAAATGATACCTATTTTAAAGAAAGAAGCAAATTTAGATGAGTGGCAGAAAGGTATCAATAAATTTATCTGGGCAGGGAAAAAACAAGAGTAAAACTTAAAATTATACAAGATATACGAGAGAGAGGTGGACTCAAGGTACCGAATCTGAAATTGTATTATGATGCCGTGGTTTTAACATTAATCAGTGATTGGGTTAACTTAACAAATGTAGATATACTCCTTTTGGAGGGATGGGATTTACTTGGCTCCGACCTGGTGGAATCAACTTCCCCCCGAGGTTCGAACTACTCCCACCCTGCCAGCCTTTAAGAAAGCCGTTAAAACTCTCCTGTTCCAGCAGGCCTGGGGCTGATGTTCCCGGGGGGGGGGCAGGATATGATCGGACTCGCGGTATGACTGTATTATTTTATTGTTTTATGATTGTTTTAACTCTGTACGCCACCCTGAGTCCTTTGGGATTGGGCGGCATATAAATAAAATTAAATACAAATACAAATAATACTTTTTGGATGGCATGCCTATTTAATTTATAATAAAAAGGTTGATAGGGTTTTTAAATCTCATATCTTAAGAACTTCTTTACTTCGGGTTTGGAAGAAATATTACAGAAGTGATTCAAGAATTCCATTATGGGCTATTCCATGGCATGCAATAGAAGGAATAAGGAGAGGAGTTAAGATGGATACTATTTCTTATACACAATTACTTAAGTGGGATGGTAAAAATTGGCAATTAAAATCTACGGATGAATTAGCACAAGAAAATATTATTTATTCATGGTTTCAGTATAGACAACTATTGGTAAGGTGGAAGATAGATCATAATGTGGGCTTGCTTAGAGAGGATGAGAATTTGTTAAAACAAATTAGAGATCAAAGTCAAACCCATATTAAAAGAATTTATGGTGTGTTAGTGGAATTGGATTCAGAAGCAGAGTTAGTTAAAGATTGTATGGTTAAGTGGGCACAAAATTTTGATGAACCGATCCTGTTAGACACATGGGAGATTATTTGGGTGAGGAATGTTAAATTTACGCAAGCCCAAAACTTACGGGAAAATTTTTCTAAAATGTTTTATAGATGGCACCTTGATCCACAAAAAATGTCTCGTATGTATTCAAACCTACAGCCCAAATGTTGGAGATGTGGTTGCTTGGATGCCACTTATTATCATATTTGGTGGTCATGTAAAAATATAAAAGCTTTTTGGATTAAGGTATGGTGGAATATTCAAAGAATTTTTAAAAGAAGGATAAAATTTACTCCATAATTGTTTTTGTTGGGTATTGTTTCGGATTGTGATGACAAAGAGATTATTTTAATGTTAAATTTAATTACTGCGGCTAGGTTGTTAATAGGGCAATATTGGAAGAAGGAATCTTTGCCTACTCTGCAAGAATGGTTTTTCAAAGTTTCTTATTTAGCAGAAATGGCAAAAATTTCAGCTTTCTTGAAAGATCAATCGCAAGAGAAGTATCTCTTGGTGTGGAAAAGATGGATAAATTTTATACAATATAAGTATGATATAAGAAAATATCATCTAGCTTTCGAATAATTTATATTTAAAGTTCAAGATATTATTTAGAAGTGTAATTATTATTATTCTTTAATTTTTTATTTTTTTTCTTTTCTTTTTTTTTCTTTTTTCTTTCTTTCCTCTTTCTGTTTTTTTATATATAATGGAGTTAAAGTATTTTACAATTTGTTTATTGAGTATAATTATATTTGTTTAAGGTTTATTTGGGTTTAAAACATTTTATCTTTTAAATTCTAGTTAAGCCTGTATTCAGCTCTGGGAAGAATGGGGGAGGGTTTTGGGGTGGGTTGGGTGGGATTGGGGAAGGGGTTTTTATTGTAAAATCTTAAAAAATTTTAATTAAAAAAAAAAGATATAAAAGCATAAACTGAAAGTAGAGTAGAATGATGCATTACCAAAGCAGCTCTAGGAACTTAATTCTAAGCAATAACAAAGCTATATTGGGTGAACTCAATGTTTAGCATTCATAAAATGTTCAGTCATATAATGATTATTTTTGTACTATTGACATGCTGGATTGGATTGTTTAAGCATTATTGTTATTATAGTTGGTTGCACAGTCAGCCAGCTATTTAAGCTGGATGGCGCTTTTATCCACTATCAAGTTCTTCCTAAGGATCTGAGATAGGCAGATACTGATGTTTGATGGTGTTAAAGGTATCATTGCAGGATGTGAGCTGTTCCAAATAAAGCTGCTTTTGCAGTTGACTGGTGGGGATTTTGTCAATACTGATAGAAGTTTTGAGATTGCACCCAAGGCCCCGATTACTGTTGGTACTATTTTTGCTTCCTTTTGCCACAGCCATTCTACCTACAGTATATTTCCAAGTCTTTGTATTTGTTATTCTTCTCCAGTTCTTTCTCCTCTATTCTACTGTCTCCAGGTACTGTAACATCCACTATCCAGACAACTTTGACTTCGTTAACAATTGTTATGTCTCGGGTATTATGTGACAGTTGCTTTTCCATTTGAGTTCTAAAGTCCCAGAACTTCTTCATTTTCTGTTACTTTGTCTACTTTATATTTTCAGCAGTTCTTGTTTGCAGGCAAATGGTATTTCTTGCAGATCTTCCAAGGCACCATTATTGGTATTTTGTCATGCCATTGCTTGTAGTGAATCTGCGATCTTGCAGCTGCTAACCAGGTGGTCCACTGTTCTTTAGCTTCTTTGCAGAAATCACATATATTGTTGTCTTCTCAATTCTGCATTTATATGCATTGGTTCTCAAGGGTTGCTTATGTGCAGCCAGAATTAACCCCTCTGTCTCTTTTTTCAGTTTTCTTGCTATTACCATTGCCAGGTCTTGTTGGTATCTGCTTTGTCTGCTAGGTTTTTTTTTTAATGTAGTGGTCATGTAATACTATACCTTGCTATTTCTCTTTTCTATGCTTCATTTGATCTTTCTTGTAGGCTAGTTTAGTCTCTCGGGTATTCAAGAAACCTTAATGGTGTACTAGGTTCAGTGTATTTTCTTCACTGTCCTTCAGATACTCTTCCAATGCCCTTTTTTCTTCTTCAGCTGTCTAGTGTACTTGCAATATTCCATGCTCATCTATTCTCTTTGGTAAGTAGAATCTGTTAACCTCACTGTGTGGATGAAAGGCATGAATCATTGTCATTTTTCTGATCTTCCTATTCAGGGCTTTTGGCTTGGCTTGGCTCCAGTTCACTATTCCAGCTACGTATCTAGAGACTGGAATTGCCTAGGTATTAATTGCCTTGATGATATTTCCATCACTGAGCTTGGACTCTAATAATGTATCCAACCTTCTTGACTACAATGTGCTTGATGCTGTCAGCCTGAAAGATGCCCAGGTATTTATAATGATGTGTTATTTTGGAGTAGTGATTCTGTTTCACAATAGAATACTTCCATATAGCTTTAGATCATCTATGTAAAGGAGGTGGGATAACCTGGCAGATGTTTTTGATGTTTGCTAGACATAGCCTGACTTGTTCAGTATTGTTGACAGATGAACCAGTGCAATGACTAAACGGGAATGCTAATAGTGAGTCACCTTGAAAGACTCCTCTTGATATTAATCTCTCTCATTCTATCACCACTGACTAACAACTCTCTTCCATTGTGCCATTGATCTTTGCACAATGCTTCTGATGCTATTGGGGCAGTTTCTTTTCTACTCAAGTGGAAAGAGTTTGTTTTCAACTATAGTAGACACCGTTGGACTGCATCAGCTATCATACCAGATATCAATTTGAAAGTTGTTGGTAAGCAGGTAATTGGCCTTTTATTTCCTGGTACTGCCCCCTTTGTAGGATCATTCATTATCAGATAGGTTTTACCAGACGTTAACCAATCTTCAATTTCACATCCTCTCAGTATATTATTAAACTCCTTGGCAATGAGTGGGTATATAGACCAGTCAGATGTTTCAACCAAAAACTATGCAATTTATCTTCATCTGGTGCTAACCAATTCTTGATATTTCTTGGCTGTTTCTCAACTATTTCTATTAATTAGGTATTCTTTGTCAGTTTCTTTTCTTTCATTGATCTTAATTTGCTTGCTTCTGCTCTTAGCATACTTAGCTTATTTTCCAGCCTGATCTTCCATTTTGGTGGGGCATTGTTTGGCTTTTTTTTCTTTTTTGATTTTGTGTCCAAGATGTTCAGTTATAACTACAGCCATTCTATTCATTAGTTGATTTATTTCTTGCAGTAAGCCTGTATTTATATTTCATATTACAGTATTAGCATCTTTTAATACTTGTATTAGCTGTTTCTTTGGAGCAGTATGGTGCCTAGAGGTGGAGTTCTCACCTCACAATCTGGAGACTGTGAGTTCAATCCTAGGTAGCAGCAGATATTTCTCTCTCTGGATGCAAAGAGAAAATATCTACTGTGAGCTCTGTGTAGGTGTCAGGAAGGGCATCTGGCCAGTAAACACTCGCCTCCATTCAGTTGCCCCAACTCCACACTGGTGCATGGGATTTCAGGGTCATTGAAAGGGAAAAAAAAATAGCTGTTTCTTTGGCACAAGCTTCAATGCAGGCAACCTTTTTCTGCTATTTTGGTGCTGTTCTAGATAGTCTCATTGTTTCAATTCTTTTTTAGTTAGAGAGTTTTTTTTTCTTTTTTAGGTAAAGACAAAAAGAGAGGGAGCCTGGTTTGGGAATGAAAACAATTCAATAGCTATGCTGGCTTCCTCTACTGCTGAGTCCCCCCAGTTTATCTCTAAGATCTGTTACTTCTGGCAAGGCATCAAATTTTTTGCCCTAGGTAGACCTTTGCAGTTCTTTCAATTCTGCTTCTGTGAATACTTATTATTATAAATCAATGTTAACCAGTTAGCTCTATTCTGTTATTTTAGATTCTGAATGTTCTCGCCACATCTGGAGCATTCTTTTCAGATATCCTCTCGTTGGACTTGAAATAACATTATTACTTCTTTGTTTTCAATCTTTGTAGTTTGTGATGGATAAACACCTTTTCTTCCAATAGTTTTGCAGCTGCTGGCCCCAGATATTCAGCTAACAGTCCTAAGTCCTGTAACTCATTTTTCACCATATGTCCAGTTATTCCAACATGTAACACAGTCTTTGTTGACTCAGATAATGAATGATCTGGAATGGGTTTTTATAAATTACATTTCACCATGTTGTTTATGGGAGAGGCGCTCTTCATCTGCCTCAGATGAGACCTTTCCAATATGGTTGAACCCCTGGCATGGCTCTCATCTTTCTCAGAGCACACAAGCCCCATAACCACATCAAGACAGTATACACACACACACACACAAACACAAACACACACACACACACACACACACACACAAATGTAATGCGATGCAATGCAATGTAATGTAATATGATGGTTTGTCTCACACATGAGTCCTTTATTATTATAATTTTCATCTCCCTTTTTAAAAATATTTTGGTCAACTCAAGACAGCAAACATCCCTAATACTTCTGCCTATTTATTGGGATGTCCTCAAATTAATCCCAGATTTGACCTGAAAAACCCAGTTCTTGAATATCAAAAGTAGTTATACTTTTTTCTTGAAAGTGTTAAATTTCTGATAGTAGTCACTGTTGCTTGGCAATTATCCCATTACTATTGATTCAATATTTTTTTTTCCTTCTTATGGTCCTGACTCCTCTTTCTGATCACATGTTGGGTTGCCTATTTTAAGCTTACATCTATCAACATTATCACAGAACTTCAAAACTCTTCCTGAACTTTTTGCCTCCTCTGGCCAGACACATTAACATGTACATTACTGTTACAGGCTTTGTTGAAACCTGTCAATAACAAAAATAAATTCATAATAAATGCTGGCCCAAGAATTTATTTTTAAAAACATAACATTCCCCTAACCCAAATACTTTTTAAATAGTACAATCCCCATAAATTAAAAATGGGAGACCAATAAAGAAAATACCTTGTAAAGATTAATATAGTAACTAATACCCAAATACTATATCAAGACTTTGCAAAACCTTGGCTCTTCTTGAAGATGGGAAGAGAACATTTAAGATTCCATTTTCAACAATAAAATATTTGAGATTATGCAGGAGAAACCCAAGATTCAAGAACACATAACCTAAAAGATTGAATAATTAATCTAAAAAGCTGGTCAATAAAAATGCACAGTTGATAAACAATTACAGTTTAAAGCCTATTCCTAATCAAAATATCTGAATGCCTGATGCAAAGCTTACCTTCTAAAGAGTCCAGCAATAATCAAGCTGCCGTTGATCAGAAAATTACCAGATGCAATGAGAACCAGAAAAGAACCTAGGCAGTTGTTCCTGTTAGTTGTTTTCCCTAGGAAGCTAGTGGATTATATTTTCTTGCATCACTACTACTGACAGTTTAATAACAGTTTTGGCAATATCTTAGACCACTTTTCTACAATTCCATATATTCATGTTGGAAGCTACTATTTCTATCACTAGCTTCAGCATCATAATTGAACTCCAGTTCTATTTTCATTTATTTCTTTTCCATTCTATTTCTCATAATCATGTTCGTTAATTGGTAAGCATTTTGACTATACACCTATAACATGAGAAATATAGCACACATCAAATGTAAAAAAGGAACATATGAAGTATTGTGTGAAATAAATGTTGCTAATAATTAATAAAAATAAATAAAAATCTCTACCCAATTACTTGGCAGTAAGCCTTGCTGATTTCAATAGGGCTTCTGAAGAGGTATGTATAGAAATCCAATATTTGAATTAAAATTCCTTGGATAAAATTGTCTTAAATGTGACTGTTGTACAAATACCTATACGTTCATGACTATTGGCTATACATATCAATGTCAGCATATTAACTGCACTAGTTATATTAAGAAAACATGCCTCATTTGAGCTAGAAAATTTTGTATATTTTCTCACAGTGGTACAGGTAGAAAGTAAAATCTAAAAGATAGATTGAAATAGAAGAAATAAATATGTAGAATATCAGAATTGATATTACTTACCTGTTATTGAGAATCTTGCACAGCTTTGAAATCCAAGAACTATGGAATGCAAGTGAAATATGTATCTCACAATCACCACTGGGAATCCTGGGAAAATGTTAAACGTGTCATTGTAAGTTGTCAATAACAATAATTTCTAATAGAATAGAAAAAATGATCTGGGTTTCCCTTTCGCCCACTCTAAATTTGTTTCATTCACGTTCTTTCTTTTATGTGAAAGAATCTAGGCTCTCTCTCATGACTCACTTCCTTAAAAGACAAAACAGCACTGGAAGACGAAAGAGGGTGTGCCCTAATATGTAGGCTTCACATCAAAGTAATATCTATAATTTATTCCATCATTCTGCTCTTGTGAAATTGGAGATCCACCCAGCATATTTTATTGGCACAGAAACAGAATTCTGGACTATCCACTGTCATCATCATTTCATGTCTGTGTAACCCAATTCTATACATTTTCTGGAGGATCTACCATACCAGACATTCCATACTCTGAATGTTTTTTCAAAAGTAAGCCACACAAAATTCGGGTGCAGTGGTAATTTGTCATATCACATAGGTTTTATTACTGCATCTAAATGCATAGAATTAGAGATACGGATCATTGAGTAATACATAATTGCTGTTTTTCTTCAGTTACATGGCTGAGCAAATGTGATATAACTTAGTTAATGTATTAAAACGCCAATTTATAATTATTATTTAAAAAACAAAACAAATCCAATTAAAAAAGACAGTTTTCATTTCCAAAATTATTCAAAACAAGGACTGGAAACCTATGGCATTCCAAATGCTGTTTGATCTCAATTTCTATATAGCCAGCTAATGTCAGAGGAATGGGAATGGGAATGGACATCCAATGACATTGAGAGGGCTGTTTTCCCTGATTTAAGGCACTTTCACTGCAAACAGTAACTAGGGCATAATTTGAAACATAAAATTGATTACACTATTCTTTATCCATTTTTTAAATTTTGAGAAAATTGTTCAATTTTAGAAAAATTGAAATAAAATTATTAATGAAATTCAGCACAAAACTAGAACATAAAACTAGAATCCATTAATCTAGATATATTGTAATCTAATAGATGAAAATCCATAAGATTTATGAGAAATTGAGTTCTAAGAATTGTTACTGGTTTATTTCTATAGCTGAATAGAGACAAGGGAAATATCAAGGTTCTGACTAATGAAACCAAATAAATCAGAACTCCAAGGCTTGAAATTTCCTCAAAGCACATATTTATTGGATACATAATATCGGCACAATCAAAAGTAAAACCAACTGTAAAATTCCAAACTGGTGCCTTTCCTGGCTTCACCTTGGCTTCAATTCAGGAGCGCTGGGTTTCTTGTAGTGCTCAAGCTCAATGTCTAGGGTCACTGCCATCCGGTGCTCACAGATTTGCTCAGGAATTCCCTGGTATGCATGCCTGATACAGGTTGTGGTCCAAGCCCTCCTTGAAGCAGTGGATTAGCAACTGCTCCTTGCCTTATTCTGCCTGTGACTTTTCGGAACTCTTGGACAAACTCCTTTGCCGGTCGGCCCCTTTGCTTTAGGTCGCATATTTCCACTTTGGTTTGTAGAGCTTAGGACTTGTCTTCAAACTTAGACCTCAGCTCCTCCAGGAAAATGTCTATGTTTCCAGGTTCCAGTGTGTCTTCATCATAAAGACTGGTTGCCCATTCTGCAGCCTCCCCCTCTAGATTTGTTGCCACTGCATTCACCATCACCCTCTTGTTAGGGTAGGCAGGAGCGTAGTGATCTAGGTGAGCTCACACCTGTTCATGAAGAACGTCAGTTTATCTGGATTTCCATCAAAGGTGGCTCTGATTGGCAGTGAGTCTGCAGGGGATGGAGGAGCTCAGTACACTGGACACCAGTCATGCCGCTGGTACTGGAGCTGTGGCTGAGGTTGAACCCATCTCTGAAACCCTCTCGGTTGCCCTACTGGGCTTGCAGCTCAATAGCTCCCAACCTTTTCTATACCCCACACCTCTAGAACGCTTCTGATATATTCTTGCTCCCCTTACAAAAGTTTGAAATAATGGCAACAAATTATGCATATACACTATAATTTTGAAAACCCAAGTTTTCACATCCCCTGGAATATCATCTCACACCCCTGGTTAGGAACCCCTGGCATAAGGGATAGAAAGCTGTGGGAAGAGACCAAGGGGAACTCAGCAGCCTTCTGTACCAGAAATCTTCCTCTGCTCAGTAGAGATCCCCGACGGCTAAAGCTTCCTCCCTCACCATTGGCCTGTCAAACTTGTCCACATGGATTTTCGGTAAGCCCCAGCTGGTGGAACTCTGTTCCCAGACTGGGCAGCTGTCTGCTTTCCATCTGCAGGAGTTGTGCCGTGATTAGCCATTGCTCCCCCTTTTCCTCTATCTTGGAATCTTCCCTAAGTCTTTACCGTCCTCCCAAAAAATTGAGTAGGCGGGTGGGGCTCAGGACTCCGAAGATTGCTCCTCGATAGCCTTCTATCTTAGAGCAGTAAAAAGTTTAGGGAGGGTTGGTTTAATGCAGAGGTCCCCAACCTTTTGGACACCAGGGACCGGATCCATGGAGAGAGTTTTTTCTGCAGACTGGAGGGTGCGTTGTTTTGTGTGCTGCCTGCATCCCATGGATGGGGCTTTGCTTGTTTGTGTGGACCTGTTGCTGGCATGCTGTGGCCAGTACCGGTCCACAGACCAGGAGTTTGGGACCCCTGGTTTAATGTCAAGGTTCCAACTAATGAAACCAAATAAATCAGAACTCCAAGGCTTGAAGTTTTCTCAAGTGCATGTTTATTGGATTCATAATATTGGCACGGTCAAAACTGAAACCAACTCTAAAATTTCCCTTAGGGATTCAATGTAACTAAATATGACAGTTGCCTCCCCTCTACTATGCTATAGATCATGCTACCCAATAAAAGCAATTGGTGGGCTTCGTAAAACCTCTTCTCTCCACCTTCCAGCTCCTGTGGGAAGACTGCTTCGTGTTTAGTCTAGCAAAGCTGTCGTTTTCTTCCCCCCTTTCCCCCCCAACCTGTGGCAACTCAGAACAACAGATGGCTTCAGCCAGGTTCGTTTCAGAAATTGACAAGAAATTTATATTGTATTTATTCAAAAATAATTTGCATGAAGTTCAGTGTACTATCAAGTAAGTATGTATATATCCAGTCTTTAAATGCAATAATTTCCTGCCCAAACAAGCAAAATTCAACATCTTCACATCCCCTTATTCATGACATGAACATGCCCAATAAGTGCTGTTCTCTACTATGTCCTTGTGTCCTCATCTTTATGTATCAGCCTCTTGAGACACTTTAAAGTCATTCTAGCTGGTTTAGGTTTAAAGTTGCATTTTCCCTCTTCTACTACACAGTTTGTGCTACACACATAATTTCACATAATTAACCAATATTGCTGAAGTTGGAATCTGCACAGTTATCTATGGGCACTTTGGCCTTCTGCAGTCATTTCTCTTTTAGTCTATAAATGAATTGGCCTCCATACTCATGTTGCTTGTTCTGCAAAAAACACAAGACACCTTCCTTTTGTAGAATTATCTGTGGAAATAATGTCTGACTGGTACTTTCCATAGTGTTTTCAAGACTTTGACAGGCTCCTGACCAGCACAGATTTAATGATCTTTGAAAAGCATTAGACTTTCCTTTCAAAGAAAATATCAATATTATTTTAAAGGATTGCTAAAGCTTTATTTAAAAAAATAGGACTAGTATACTTGAAAGAGTATGGCAGATAAACATATGGAGAAAAAACAGGGGACTTTGTTTTTATATATGACATTGGCGACAAGATTTGTTGTATGCCCAAAGATGGAAAGAAGAATATATACCCACAAGGGAAGAATAGATTAAAATTAATGGAGCTAACCTGAGATTGCTTGCTTATAGACAATAATTTGACTAAATTTCAGGTGACCTGGAGGTCATTGCTAGATTTCTTATAAGAGAAAAATCAATTTTTGATTTTGAGATTTAAAGGTTAGATTATAATTGATTAGAGAAATATTGTAGCTTTATAAATATAAGATTTTTATGTTTGATAATTTACTATCTTTTAGATGAAATTAAGATGATATTTTATGAATACTGTTTCCTAGTATGTTGACTCTTAATATTTGAAGATATTTTATGGATTGGTGTTATTTGTTTAAACTTAGAGGTGGTTGTATTAATATCTCTGTTATTAATATTTTTAGTATAAAAAAGTCAGAGATCATTTTGTGTTGTTTGATGTATAATTTTTGTCATTTTTAATTACTCAGTTTCCCTTTTCCTTTATGTTAGTTTGTACTTTAATGTTTGATTTTGAAATCAAAAAAAGTTATTTTCTATATATAAAAAATGGTAGTTCCATGTTTCATTAAGGTAAATTAAAACTGGGGAAAAGAACCAGGTTCTGCCATATGTATATTTTTGCTAGTTCTGTTACCTCTCATTATGTTATCAGTGCACCACTCAGAAATATGCCCACTCAGGTTTCAAGTTCTGTACCTGCTGACAGCCAAAGGGAGAAGAGGAGGGGTGGCTATTACTATTTGTGAGTTGTTACAAGCTTTCAAGGGCTTCACTTTACAGACAACCAGATGTGAGATGCTGAAGTTGGGCTTAGGGGAACAGTTGAGATTACTGATAGTGTACCACTCTCCCTGTTGCCCATTGGCATCCCTGCCTGAGTTGCTGGATTTGTTGCCAGGTTGGCAAGGCTGTTGGTCCTTGGACATTTATTTTGCCATCCAGATGCCTTAAATTACTTGAGCACCTAGGAATTTATGGCCTGACCCAAGTTACTAACGGCCTGCATATGGGATCTGTTTTTTGTCATACCAAGGTTAATAATAGTGGACCTCCTTCATTGCCATAAATCTGATTGCCTTTCAAATCACTGTGTCACCCATCCCTATAGGGCCTCTGTGCTGTTAAATTGGCCATCTGTTTCTGGATCCAGGACCATCCTGAGTTGTAAAAGTATCCAAGGAGGCAACTTGCATTTATGTTCATGCTATGTTCTCAGCTTTTTTTTTTTAACACAGGGGATGTTATCACCTGTCATGAAAGAGGTGGTGCTCCTCCCATCCTTGAACTCAACTGCTTTCAATAATTATCATCCAGTCTCCCACCTTCCCTTTGGGGGGATGGTTTTTGAGGTGATTGATCTGCAATTGATGAGAACCTTGTAGGAAACGAGTGTCTAGATCTCTTTCAGGCAGGTTTCAGACCCAGATTTAGTACTTAGACAGCTTTGGTCACACTTGTAGATGATCTATGGTGGAGTTAGATTGAAGGTAGTAACTTTTTCTCTGGGGCTGGTTCCAGCTGGAATTGGTTGGAGGAGGAGCAGATTACTCTCCTGGCCTCTTCTTTGTGGGGTACCACAGGGTTCTACTCTCTGCCCTCCATTTCAAAATCTAAATGAAACCACTAGGGGAGGCCATCCACAATTTGGAGTTCAGCATTATCAATATACTCAATTATATCTCTCAACCTCAGTTCAGTCAAATGAGATTACCAAAATTCTGTCCCGGTGTCCATAATCTGTATGGATTGAATGGGTAGGAACTGTCTCCAACTCAGTCCTACAAAAACTGAGTCATTTTCAATACTTGGGCCACCCAGACTGAGGGATAGTCCATCTCTGCCTTTGAATAGGGTTGCACTTCTCCACTCAGGAGTGGGGCACAACCTACAGTCCCTCCTGGATTCGCATCTCCTATTTGACGAGCAGGTGACAGCTATGTCCATGAAGGTGACAGCTGTTTGTACAGATTCATCTAGTGCACAGGTGTCAAACTCGCCGTGTCACGTGATGTGTCACGACATATCACAACTTTTTTTTGCATTGCCAGAGCTGGGGTGGCTGCAGCCTCCGTATGATGCAACCGGCCTGCAGGCCAGCAGTTTGATACCCCTGATCTAGTGTGTCAGTTACACCCTTTTGTAGATCAGGAGACACATCACTTGTGTCCTGGTCACCTCATAGTTTGATTACAGCTTTTATATGGGCTGCCTTGAAGACCAGTTGGAAACTTCAGTTGGTTCAGAATGCAGCAGAGCAGGCAGGCCTTAGGATATCCATATTGTATCTTTGCTTTGTAATTTGCATTCATTGTAGGTTTGCATGTGAGTGCTATTCAAAGTGCTAGCTGTTATCTATAATGCTTTTCATGGCATAGGACCTGGTTACTTGAGAAATCACCTACTTCCCATTAAATAATGCCCTCTATCAGAACCATGGAAGAGCACAGTCTCTGTCACAGTGCCTGTCCTCTGGAATGATGTCTCATTGCAATATTGTGGAGGAATTGTTTATGAATTAATGTTGTTCATCCTAAATCTTTCATAGCATGGGTGACTACATATGTGCCTCTAGTTATGGATGAATTAGAAAACATGATATTCCTCATCATACTGTCTGGAGTTATACAGAATCATAGTTCAATTAAAGTTGGCGAGCCGGCATGATCTGTACCTGTTTTGTTAATTATTACCTCAATCCTATTCCATCTTAATTTTAAATGATTCATATAAAATTGCACAAAATGCATTGGAATGGTGAATCATGAATGTACTGGTACTAAAGGTGTATATCTTTAGCCCACATGTAACTCAGGACAAGGGGAAGTCTACTGGTGGTTCAATGTGGGACTTTGGTGTGTCTCTCCAGTTTCTTATTTTAAGGATGTCTGTCTATCACATTTATATGGCCACCCTTCTTACAAAAAACAGTTCTGGGTGTTTTTATTGTTCAAAAAGTGAAACACAAATTAAAAAAAGACTACATTTGATAATGACAACAGAATAAATCAAAGAAAGTACTAAACATAAATTTTAAAAAACGTGAGAAAATTTTCTTGTGACACCTTTTTCCATTCCCTATTTGTTTCCCCAGTTGCTGACCATAGCTTAGATTTTACCTAGTATTTTTGATTGTTTTTTTCATAGAAACCATATTCCAAATGTCTTAATTTGTCTTGCTATCTCTTTGAAACCTCTCTATGCTCTCCTGCAATATCCCAGGTATTAATTAAAATTATGTAATTTCTGAAATGATGCTTAATTAGATGGGGATAGTTATTTATTGCTGCCAGATATTATGTTCCATCTCTGTCTACAAACATTTATTACTTTCTTTGCCCACCCAAAGTGAAATGAAGTGAAGCATTCGATATTGTCTGTAAGGTTTTGAGTGAAGTAGTGGAGCAGCGCCAAGCCTTGTGTTTTCATCATGCCTTCAAGCTGATAGAAATTGTGTATTTCTATTTTATGGGAAGTAATCCTTAAGCATTCTCCTATACCCCTAGTGCAGTTTTTTGTCTTGAGAAGTTGAAGAAAAAATTCAGCTCAAAAAGTTTAGTCAGCTAGAGCACAACACATGCAGCAAGCTGAGTCCTTGAAAAGCCTTTAGGACCCAGTTAGCTGCAGAAAGATTTTATTTCCTTGCTTCATCCCTTTCCCATACTTTTCAGCCTGGAGTCAAGATAAGTAACTTACAGATTTTGCCACCTTCTTTCCATGCATGCAGTATATTTAGCAAACTAAGCCGTTAAAGGGGATAGATATTGGAGGGCAGAAGTGAGGAATTTAATTTCAACACTTAATTGGGGGGGGGGGAGATAGATAAGTCTTTCAATCCCAGCTTTTTTTTCTTTACTGAAGAAATGTGGAATTGGGGGGAGAGGAGGTAAAAGCAAGGAAAAGTTTTGGGGAAATTTACCTGAAGCTGCCACCTTAGCATGCAAGGTCTGGTTTCCCAAAGCCTAGCAAGAGCCAGGAGAAGTTTGCAGTCTTCTGGTAGCCAACTGATCAGGACAGAAAGCTCTGAAAGGCTAGGAAATCCATCCTGTTTTTGCCCCAGAAGGGCAGTGGCAGAACCAGGAAAGGCAGGCCCACCCAATCTTTTCATTCCCCATTGTTTGTTGCTAGCAACTCTGTCAGTTATGTAGTGGGCATGCGTGCAAGCATAGATTGGGAAGTAGAGCACGGGATATCTTGTGGTGAGGGAGGCCTTGGGAGGCCCAAGGCAGGTGGACTTGTGCTTGCATTAGGCCTCCTTCTGTGTCACCTTATATCCTTCCCCCAAACCTGGGCTAATTTTGTGTCAAGGATTTAGCAAATTTCAAAATTGCTCTAGGTCAGACATGTCAAAGTCACGATGTCATGTGATATCGCGCAACGTATCGGAACCTTTTCTCCATTGCTGGCAATGGGGTGGGCGCGGTTTTGTGATGCGTCTGGCCTGTGGGCCAGCAGTTTGACACCCCTAGGTGCTCTAGGTCTAGGCTCATGTTCAAAAATAATTACAGGAGGTCAGATACATAGGAGTGGTTATGTCAAACAGAAGTACAAGGGCAGCTCTGTCCTTTATCATTTCATACCTCTCTGTACCTGCAACCTGTTAGTTTGGCAACTTGATAGGTGGCTAAATTCAAAATCTACACTTGATTATATTCACTCATTCCTACTTCTGTTTGTTAAAGAGAGTTATTGTTTTTTTTCAACAATATATGCTATTGAATAGGAGTGGAAACAAACCATAAGAATCAACACTTTCCTAAACTTGTCTTAGGGAACATTGGAAAGTTATTACATTCTAGCCTTATTACTGAAGCTATGATGGCAATTAAAAGTATTCCACTTTTCTGTGCATTATGAACTGAAGTGAAGCACTTATAAAGTGGGAAAGAAATAGAATAACATAGAATAAAGAAGAATAAAGTAAAATAATAATAATAATAATGAAAAATCACTAAAAGCAAAAATCATGTGTCTGCATAATCTCTGAAAAGAAAGCTGTGTTAGCCAAAAGCTGTATTAACAGTACGTGAATGACCTAATGCATATTTAGAAACATTGTATAAAAGTAAAAACTGCCTTCATTGTATTCCCATGAGAAATGGACCTAACCTGTGAGAAACTATCTGAATGTTACACAAAGTAGATTCCATATACAATGTAAGATTCCATCTATGCTTCCTTTGTTGAGAGAAAGAAACCTATAAAGCTTTAGTTCAGACCCTCCCCCTTGTTCAGAAATTTGTTGATTGTTAAATCACTTCTGAACCTTTTTGCGCAAAAATAAAGATCTCTCTTTCACCCATGGAATTTCGTAAAAGCCCTTTATTTTTTAAGGCTTTATTTTTCTACAAGATTTATGGCGACTTCTCCGCTGGGACATTTTTAAGGGCTTTTAAGAAAAAGGATTTAACCTTCCAAGACGGATTGCCCTGGTGGCCCCCCCCCTCTCCTAAACGACGACAGCTCCAAAAGCCGGCTTCGTAGCTCTTGACTACGAGGAGACCTCGACGGAAGGAAAGGGAATTAACCCATCAGCGAAGCATTCCAGTCTAAGGATCCGTGAGGGTGACAGACAGATCTTAAATCAACAAAGGAGTCTGGAAAACGCCTGCAGGCAAGTATTGTAAAACAGGGGAAACCTGATCCCTTTTGGATCGGAAGAGGGGACTGATCACCCCCTAGAAGGCAAAGGTGGCGTCCTTAAGCCTTCAATAGGCAGGATTGTGTGGGAGGTTAAACCATTGTAGCTCATGCTGAGTGATCAATGGTAGTGTATTAGAGAGATGGGTGGGAAAAAGTCAAAGGAGAGCGTTGACCAGACGCCACTCCAGTGCATGTTAAAGAATTTCAAAAAGGGTTTTTCTAGGGATTATGGAGATCCAAAACCAAATCCAGCCATGTTAAAAAGATTCTGTGAATCTGAGTGGACTGCCCTGGGCGTAGGGTGGCCAAAAATGGGATCGGCGAATCCCAAACTCGTTGCACGGGTTCATCAAATTGTGACTGGAAATGGTTATTGGGACCAGTATCCCTATATTGACCAATGGAAAATCAACATTGCAGAGAAACCGAGATGGTTAGCAAAATGTCAGATAGAATGTGCAAAGATATATTTGGCAAGCCAAAAAGCCAAGCCTCAAACAAAAGCTAAGATTTTCAGCCAGGAAGATAGGAAGGAAATTGCCAGACCATCCCCCTACATTCCTAGAAGAGAAGAATAAATCAGCAAATTCCACCCCCTCTGCCTGAAAGAGAAGCCCAATTTCAGCCAGAAGCCGGTGAGGAAGGAAAATTAGCAACAGCTGGATCCCTTCAAGAGACAGATAAAAGCTTGAATAACTTTGAAAATGAAAGCAAGACATCAGTTTCTAGCCGAACCAGGACTAAGGCAGAAATAAAAACAGAAGAAAATATTGCCCCTCTAAGAGAGGTGTTGGTTCCTGGACCAGATAACACTAATATTTCAATGCTACAATATGTTCCGTAACCATGACAGGGAGGAGGAACGCAAATCAGATCAAAAAGAAAAAAAGAAAGTTGAAATGTTAGCCATGGCATTGGGAGGAACATGCCTAGGACCCAATCAGTGTGCCATCTGTAAACAAGGACACTGGCAAAGGGAGTGCCTCCAGAGGAATGGCCAACCCAGGGGACAATCTCGCCAGTATGGAAGAGGAAGAGGATTTAGAGGGACTTTCCAGAGAGGCTTCAGAAAGAGCTTCAAAGGAAGAGGGCATCCAGTTTATCCCAATCAGACAGAGGAAAGAGAAGAAAACATGATTGGCTTAGCTGACATGGAATGGGAAGACTGAAGAGGACAGGGTTCTATCGCCCCATCCCCAGAGCCCATTGTTAAAATACGGGTGGGAGGACAGGTTGTCCCGATGCTAGTTGACACGGGAGCCACCAGATCTGTCCTAAATAAATCTATTGGCAAGCAATCAAATCCTTGTGGAAGCCGTATATTTAAAAATTCGCCAACGTGCTTTAGTCAAGCCCTAGCCCAAGATCTTGCTTATCTGAAGTTATTCAGACAAGAGGATTGTTGCCTTCAATATGTCGATGATGTCTTAGTAACTGGCCAAAGCAGGGAGGATTGCTTTGAAAACACGTCCAGATTGCTCCAATTGTTACAAGACTGTGGTTATAGAGCATCCAAAAAGAAAGCACAATTAGTTCAAGAGACTGTAATGTATTTAGGCTATGAACTTTCACAAGGACAAAGAACTTTGGGCCCCCAGAGAAAGCAAGCTGTGTTACAGATTCCCATCCCAGAAACAAAACAGGAAGTTAGAGCCTTTTTGGGAATTACAGGCTTCTGTAGAATTTGGATTCCTAACTTCGCTCTCACAGCTAAACCATTGTACCAAGCTTTAAGGGGACCAGAAAAAGAACCTCTGTTGTGGCAAGAGGAACAAACCCAAGCAATGAGACAATTGCAACAGGCTCTCACCACAGCCCCCGCCCTAGGACTACCTGATATATCTAAGCCTTTTTCACTTTATGTGGATGTAAGACAAAATGTAGCTTTAGGGGTCTTTACCCAAAAACAGGGAAGTTGGAACCGCCCTGTCGCTTATCTGTCAAAACACCTGGACATTTCTTCACAAGGCTGGCCCGTGTTTAAAAATTCTAGCAGCAGTTATGCTATTACTGCAGGAGGCAAACAAATTAACCATTTCAGCTCCAGTGACTGTTTATACTAGTCATGCCTTGCAGACAATCATTGACAATAAAGGACATTTATGGATAAGTAATCAACGAATGCATAAAATACAGGCTTTTTTATTAGAAAATCCACAAGTTACACTGCAACAATGTTCAACTTTAAACCCAGCAACTCTAATGCCAATTCCTGATTCAACCAAACCTGTTCATGACGGCATGCAAACAATAGAACTACAATATTCTTGCAGACCTGACCTTACAGACCAACCCTTGCATAATCCAGACTATCAATGGTTTACTGATGGTTCTAGCTTTATGGATAAAGGATGTAGATACTCTGGCTACGCAATAGTTTCTCAAACTTCTACTGTTGAGTCAGCACAGTTGCCTAGTTAAGCCAGGAGACAGAGTGTGGGTAAAGCACTGGAAATCAGATCCCTTGAGCCCAAGATGGAAAGGACCGTATACTGTTGTCATGTGTTCTCCTTTGGCAGTGAAAACCTTGGAAGGAAAGTCTTGGATCCATTGGAGTAGAGTGAAAGCAGCTGCACCTGCAGATCCGGTGACCTACAAGGTGGACAAGACTGACAAGCCTTTGGTGTTGAAATTTACAAGAAATACAGCAACGGGTTCCCAAGACACGGTGTGATCAACAACCTTGCTGAGACACCCCAGGAAGCTGTCTCTCTATGCACGGTGGAAGATATGAGGATTCTACAGCTCGTAATATTTGTTAATTATTTAATATGCACACACATTCCTACACAAATCAGTACAATGGCTACACGAGAGGTCATAATGCAGAAACCCTCTAATAAAGAATTATTGAGTAGCACACACCAAGAAAGAGCAGAAACACAGGGAAACCAAGGTTGTCAAAACTGTATCAAAACTACAAAACAAGGAAACCAGATAACCAAGACTTTGATTTACCATACAGTTAAACCAGAAGGGTGCCAAGATAGTTCTCCTGACTCTTGTACATACAATAGAACTACATATAAAGTTTGTAGAAAAGGTGTCCAATATCAGTGTTATAACCCGAAGTCTGATCCTGATCATTGGGCCTTACAAATCAAAACACATAGAACAAGAACTAGCTATAAGGACCAGGCACTCTTAGGGATCTCCCAATGGAAATCTAATCCACACTCCAGTTTTAGCGTCACCTTTGATGTTTGCAAAGCAGCTAATTATTGGACTCCAACATATGGTTGCGGAGGGATCGGTAATATTCACAACTTTATCCCAAAACATAAGTACTTGTGCCCACCAGATGGATGTGCGGTCAAATGTAAGTGGTGGTCATGTATTAAGTGGCATACCCAAGACCCAAAAGAGATAGACCACATCTTGTTTGAAAAGAATGAAACAAAAGCAAATTCCTGTGGAATGGATAACTGTAATTTGGTGACTCTCACAGTCAAGAATGGCAGTTGGTTCCTAGAACAAAATAGGTGGGAAAGTAAGAAATGGATGTTTGGGATAGGAATAGATACAAATGGCTATGACCCAATGTCAGAAATAGAAGTCAAAATTATAACTGCAACCAAAAGACCAGAACAAAAATCATTATTTTGGTCATATTATGAGGAAATGGAGAACCTACATATTCCTGAAGTATCTAGACATGTAACCAATACCTTTGTTAAGTTAGCAGAAGACATTGCCCATACTTTAGGCGTGTCTAACTGTTTTGTGTGTGGTGGAACAAACATGGGAGAAAGGTGGCCATGGGAAGCACAAGAGTTAAATTATACCAAGGTACTAGAAATGTCTAAAAATAATAATTTAACCTATACAGGTGGGAAAGATGGTGATTGGGGTCTCACTTCCAACTTGGTAGGACATGTATGTTACTCAAGAAACAAAACAGAATCTTGTGTAGCAGTAGGTGACCTCCTATGCACAGGGACATGGGAAGATGGTAACTGGTGGTCTGGAACCAATGAGACCACTGCTATGGATCTTGGAATTAACAAGGCTGCTATGACTATGAAGGTTTGTAGGCCTGCAAGTCTTGTTAATTCTAGGATGTATTTTAATTCCTTGCTTGATCCCCTGTCTTATAGCCATGATTCGGAGGATCTCAGAAAGTACAGCCCAATTAGCAGCAAAACATGAAACAATGTTAGCCTTATGGGAATATAAAATGGTACCTTCAAGAGATCCGGAATCAGAGGTAGAATAATGGAAGTTTAAGCTGGAAAACTTCCAAAAGGGGGGAGTAAAGTGGGAAAGAAATAGAATAACATAGAATAAAGAAGAATAAAGTAAAATAATAATAATAATAATGAAAAATCACTAAAAGCAAAAATCATGTGTCTGCATAATCTCTGAAAAGAAAGCTGTGTTAGCCAAAAGCTGTATTAACAGTACGTGAATGACCTAATGCATATTTAGAAACATTGTATAAAAGTAAAAACTGCCTTCATTGTATTCCCATGAGAAATGGACCTAACCTGTGAGAAACTATCTGAATGTTACACAAAGTAGATTCCATATACAATGTAAGATTCCATCTATGCTTCCTTTGTTCCTGAGAGAAAGAAACCTATAAAGCTTTAGTTCAGACCCTCCCCCTTGTTCAGAAATTTGTTGATTGTTAAATCACTTCTGAACCTTTTTGCGCAAAAATAAAGATCTCTCTTTCACCCATGGAATTTCGTAAAAGCCCTTTATTTTTTAAGGCTTTATTTTTCCACAAGACTTAAGTCCAGCTGGTTTTGCATCCAAGTTTCTACAGTGACTAACCAAATACATACACTATGGAAAGCTCACAAGAAAGATATTAGCAGCTGTTTCTAGCAATTGCCATTTATAAAAAACTATACTATGGCTTCATGATTTAGACTCACAGGATTTGGAAAGGAACTCAGTGGTCTTTTCCAACTTCCTGAATTTGAGCTGATATCCTCAAATCATGGTCCTGTAATATTTCTTTCTAGAGATGGATCATGCTCAGACTCTAGGAAAGACTTTATTTAATAATTCCCACTGTCAGAGTATTCCTCATTTCAGGTTTGGATCGCCTTCAGTAAAGTTTCTGATGCACCTGATGGAGTTCTTAGAATAAAGCTACACTTTTTTTTTTCTCCAGGTGCCAGTCCTTTAAATATTTGTGGAACGCTATCACTTCTCCCCCTGGCTTTCTCTCTAGACTAAACATAGCCATTTTTAAACTGTTCTTATTGGATTTCGTCTTCGTATTCTTCATTTAAAGCTTATAAGATGATAGTTATCTTCTCCACATCTTATATCGGAGGATCCCACAAATTAATTATGAACTGTACAAAACCCACCGGTAAAGCTGAGTTCTCTTGTTCTGCATCTACGCCTAAATTAACCTCTATGCAGACTTTATTAGATCTTCAGATATTCTTTTCCTCATAATTTTTATAGCAGGAACAATTGCCGTTAAAGAACCGTTATTATTTCGCAGTTCTTCGTTGAAGTACAACTGACCTCCTTAATTTCCTGACGGCGGGGGACTACAATTCCCAACATGCATTTCGCTGCCCCTTTTATGATGCTCCTCTCCCCCCGCTATCCTTTGAGGAAGGGGAAGAGTAGAAAAAATTAAGTCTCGCGAGAGTCTTGAGAGCAAAGGGGAAGGGTTGTGTTTCACGTACAAGTTTGGGGTCTGTATGGGCCGTCGCGCCACTTCTAAAGGATACCGAAAGTGAGCGGTACGTTTGTGGGCGGGCGAGCCCGAGGCGTTTTCTTCTGCGGCCCAGTTAGCGCTGAGTAACTCCTATGGCGGCTTCTGCGGCTGAGGAGAAGGCGGCGACCCCGAGCGACCTCTCGCCGAAAGAGGAAGGGGAACTAGAGGACGGGGAAATCAGCGACGACGACAATAACGATGCACCCCCTGAACCCAGCGGCAGAGACCGGAGTGGCGCCCGGGGCCCTTACGCCCGACGGAGGCCGCCTCCCGACTTGCGGAACAGCCTCCCGTCTTCCTCTCGCCGCTTCCCTCATTTGCGCCACCAGCCTCCCCCGGAACTCGGACACGTCCATGGGCACGGCGGAGGCGGCGGGTACCGGCTCAAGGAGCCTTTCCGTCCCCAGCCGCCTCCTTCCTCGTCGTGCTCGCGGCTGCCATCCGGCCCGCACCCCGACGCCGGCCCAAGACTCTCCTTCTGGGAGCGCAGCCACAACGCGCTGGACCGGTTTCGTTTTCGAGGCAGGGCCTACCGGGGCGGAGGCCGCTGGGGCAGGAGCCGAGGTGGCAATTCCCCTGGAAAGCCCTCGGGAGGAGGTGGCGGATACAGCGGCAGCCAAGGCTGGAGGGAGCCTTCGCCTCGGAAATGTATCCTTGTCACAGTAGTTGCCTCTTTCTGCTGCTGCTGTTTTATCTCGAGGGAAGGGATGCTGTGCATAAAACGAGTTAAATTTGCTATCTTCGTTTAAGTCTGATTATAAGTTAGCTAATACAAAGCGATAATTCGGGAGAAATCCTTTTGCTGTCTGCTTACTCGAGGTTGGGTGGAGACTACAGTGACGACATCATATAGAGTCAAGAGCTGTTTCTAGTCGGAGAGTAATGGAAGGCCTGAATGCAGAGTTGTTGAGGTTTGCCAAGAATAATGGGAATTGTGCTCTCAAAAGATCTAGAAGTCACCAGGTTAGGAAAGCTGATCTAGAAACAGAGGAAATGTGCAAACATGAATGTTTAAAAATATTTGCAGAAGGGGGACATGTTTTCTTAGAGTTGAACTGCTTGGAAAGCTGCTGTGGAATTAAACATTAATAGAGATTGGAAAGATTCATTGCTTTCAATTCGCTCTATTTTGTTATTAGCTTTGAAATATTTAGAACTTAATTTCATATTTATGCAGATTATTAACTATTAACTATTCAGTTTTGGAAGAGTTCATTAGTGCTAGGAGCCCTGTCGAATATTGTATATTAACCATTTTTTAAAAAACGTCCATTGGCTGTGTTTTACTTCTAATATGATTAGGATAGTATTTAATTTGTTATTTATAAACGTTCAAGTGTTTGGTAGGAATAATTCAGGGAGATTTAGTATGCAACTTTGTATACTATATTGATATTAGTATAATATGATTTCTAAACAGTCAAAGGATTATACTGCAAATTACATAGCTAAGCCTGTGTTACTTAGACTATATTGTGGAGCATGTGACCTGCATTGACCCAATTAGGGTCAGCATATTAACACAGAATTCTGGTAGATTTTTGTTTCTCTTGACTAGAGACTTTATATCTTTTCATTGAAGGTGCATTTAATGAGTTTGAGATGATATTGAATATCATTGCCAAACATTGTTACAACCACTTATTACTTAAATGGCATATATTGAAGATCTATTTTTGTTTGGATTGGTTTTAATTATGTAGTTTTATTCATGCAGCTATGGAGCAGGATGTAGTTTTGGTCTGTATTATTTGCATTTCAAATGTATGAAGATACATTGAGAACTTTAGAACAGTGGTTCTCAACCTTTTTAATGCCGCAACCCCCCAACCGGTCATAAGTCGAGGACTACTCAGCCGGTCGTAAGTCGAGGACTACTCAACTGGTGCAGCACCGTTTGCAGAATGGGACTTTTGGCGGGCTCAGCAGGGCAGAGACAGCCTAGACCAGTGCTTCTCAACATTTGTGTGACGGCGACCCCCGTCACACAAATGTTCTGCGCATGCGTGGCGGCGCACGCATGGGGGCGGGCCATGCGCAGCGTGCATGCGCGGTGGCGCCCCCATGCGCGATGCGCATGCGCGATGCCCCCATGTGCAGCGCGCGTGCACGGCGCCGCGAAAAATGGCGGATCGCCACCTTTGGCGACCCCTGAAAAATGGTCGATCGACCCCAAATGGGGTCGCGACCCATAGGTTGAGAACCGCTAGCCTAGACAATTCCTATTGGCTTTTGAAAGCCAATAGAATTAGACTCTATTCAAGAGAGTCTATTCTATTGACTTTCAAAAACCAATAGAATAAAAGGGAGTAGCACAGCTAAGGAAAAGGGGGAAAAAATGGCGGACTGCGTTGTTTGGTGACCCCCGTGAAATGGTCGTTCGACCCCAAATGGGGTTCCGACCCACAGGTTGAGAACCACTGCTTTAGAAGCTGTTCTTGAATGGGTATTCTCTTGCAATTTATCTTTATTATTTTGAATGAAAATACTTAAAGACAGTCTCAAACAATAGATGAGACTTCCTCATCTATTGCTGTGTGAGGTTTTTATTTTTTCATATAGTTTAGTGGTTGCACCAATGAATTGAGTTTTATTCAGTTATATTTTAAAAGTGTAAAATTGCTTTAAATAGTTTTACATGATCATCTTGGCTTATGATAATTATTTCAACATTACAAATAGAATGGCCAGCTTAAATTTAGATAAATTGATACCTATATTTGAAATTTTGCCCTGCCACAAGGCCATTGGATTGATAATTTGCAAAATGGGATAATTCAATAGAAGAGAGTTCTATTTGTCTATTGGTCTAAAGCCAGTTTGGTGTAGTGGTTAAGGCTCCTAGTCAAAAAGCATGAACAGGAGTTCAAGTCTTCTCTTAGCCATGAAAGCTAGCTGGGTGTATTTGGACAAATCACATTCTCAGCCATGAAAGCTAGCTGGGTGTATTTGGACAAATCACATTCTCAGCCTGACTCGTCTCACAGGATTGATGTGAGGAAAGTAGAAGGAGGGAGGTGTGTTGGCTATGTTCGCCACCTTGAGTTATTTGTAAAAATAAGGCAGGATACAAATAGATAAAAACTTTAGCAATAAATAGTATTTTAATATTGAAGAACTTATACATATTTATCTTAATTTATGAAATAGCTAAGTCAGACTTTCTTGTAAGTTTGAAGCTTCCAATTTTTATCAGTTCAATTACTCGTGTATAACATCTTCTGATTTATAGTTCTTCAGTTCTTCTAACATATAATTTAGGATGCTTTGTAATTAAATATAAGAAAAACCACTGAAAAGTGTAAATGTGAGCCATTAAGAAGTATAAATAACCAGAATTGAAAGTGAATAGACAATATCTACCAATATCAAGAGCCTGTGTTTGACTTGGCAAATAAAATAAAATATGAAAGATTGCATATATAGAAAATTTACACACAATAGAATAAGTTGTTTTTATGTGAGATAAATTTGGATTGTGTTGCAGAATTATTTTGCAGCCCCATATCTTGACACTATGTCCATTAGTACTTTTTAGATCTGATTACTTGCCCAAATTCCTAGCAAACTTCAAGAAAATATCTCTTGTGATGTGTATTGAAGCTAGACATATTTCAGATGAGAAATGATCAAGCTTGATTGTGGCAATAACTCGGGGATATATCTAAAGTGCCAGAGAGGAAGCAGGTGTAATGAGAAGCCACTCAAAATTTTATTGATGGTGAATAAATCTGAATTTATTACAGCACAATATCTTTTTTTTATGAAAATATTTTAGAATATATAATGGTGTGAACATGCAATAAAATCTCTTAATACTGAACATTGCACTTCAATATTTTCATATCTTCATTATAATGGTATCAATAAATGTATCCTAGATAAATTCTTTAATTAATGAATCAGCCAAAACATTTGGAAAGTCCCCATCTCGCAAGCAGAACTATTCTTCTAAAAATGATAACTCAGTTGAAGAGAGTTTTGAGGACCTTTTGTTGAAATACAAACAGATTCAACTAGAACTTGAATGTATTAATAAAGATGAGAAACTGGCTCTAAATAATAAAGAAGACAGTGCTCAACAAAGCAACAGTGAAGTGGCCAGTCCAGAGGATCGAATAACAATTGAGAATGTCAGTGTTACAAAAGATGCTGCAAATGAAGTGTCTCCTGAGGAGAATAAAGTATTAACTTTTCAGGCATTTGAACTGAAACCTCTTAGGCAAAAATTGCCCACACTAGCTGAGAGGAGCAAATTGAAAAAAGCAAAAGAAGGAATAAAAGAACATTCACAGAAAAATGACCTGGATACCAATGAAGGTAATTTTTAAAAAACAAAAATGCAACCTTTTTGAAATTAAATTTCATTTTAAAAATGTTCTCCTGATTGTTCTATTGTGTTGGTAGTAACCCATTTTTCTACCACTTTGCCATTGGAAAGCCTGCAACTCAGATGAAGCTTTGTTTATCAGACATATTTCTTTGTCATCTAGGCATATATATTTTGAACATCATTATAATTTTTAGCCATGGTTAGTAGAATGAGGTTTAATTGGCTACATTGAAAGAACAGGAAGTCCTCAACTTAGGATGATTCATTTAATAACTGTTATGACAGTGCTCAAAAGAGTTACTTATAACCAGTTCTGGCATTTATGACTATTGCAGTGTCACTTCAGTGTCATGATCAAAATTCGAGTGCTTGACAATGGGTATATATGAAAATTACATCATCTTGGGATGATGTAATTGGCATTTACAATCTTCCCAGGGGTCTTCCAACAAATAAAGTCTATGGGGGAAGCCAAATTTGCTTAATGACTGTGGCAAAAAAGGATCTTAAAATCAAAGATAACTTCCTTAATGACTGAATTGCTTAGCAACAAAAATTCTGGCCCCAACTGTGGTTGTAAGTCAAGGACTATCTATTGGGTTGCTTTGGTGCTGATCTTCATTCTGATGAAAAGGAGCTAGAAGCCTTCCTCCTGAACTCTTTTTACTATTCTATTATTTTTCAAATTTGAAGTTGGCTCCCAGAAGTTACTGCAAGAATTAATTATGAGATATGGGTAGTCCTCATTTAATGATCCTAATTGGGACCAAAATTTTAATCGCTAAGTGATGTGGTCATTATGCAAATCATCACATGACTGCACCGCTCAGTGATAGCAGTGTTGCTAGTCCCAGTTGTGATCATTAAGCCATTACCACACTGTTGTTAGGTCAAGACCTCATACTTCTCCTCCCCTGTCACACTCACCTCTGCTTCAACTCCCCCCATGCCTATCTCTCCTCTCCCTGCCCTATTAGCTGCCCTGCACTTTCTGCCCTGTCACCCCATTGTCCCATACTCCACTCTGCATTCTGCCATCATAACTCTTGAAGGTGGTCTTGTAGTCCAATGCCTGCCAAATGCAGGAATTTCAGACAAATTGCTCTCTGGTCTTTTCTTGAAAACCACCTGTGACACCTCCACCTTCAGAAAGTAGGCTGTATTGTTGCTTAATAGCTCTCACAGTCAGGAAAATCCTCATTTCAAGTTCAGATGTCTCTGTAAAAGCTTTCACCCATTAGTTCTTATCTTCCCCTCAGGTGCTAGAGAGAATAAATGTACCAGTACTCAAACTTTCCTGTGGAATCCCCTCATGTATCAGAAGACTACTATCATGTCTCCCCTTAACCTTCTCTTATTTAAGCTAAATGTACCAACTTCCCTTTTTCTTTGTAGGATTTAGCTTCCAGTCATCTTACCATGCTTTTTTCTACATTTTAAAATCAGCTTGTTTGAATGATATTGTCAATATAATTAGAAAAATATTGTTTTCTTTTTCAAACAGATGAAAAAGAACAAAAGCTTGACACTTCTGATGCAGCAGTAGAGAAGGTAAAATATACATTGCTTTCGCCACTAAAATCAAGCTTTAAGCAAAACATAGATTTGCAGTGTATCTTAATTTGAAACTAAATATAGCTGAGTTTAATGGGGATAATTCCTAACAAATGTTTCAAAGTTCCAAGTTAGAAAAAAAATCTCTGGCGCTATAACCTGTTTTAATGAGTTTATCTTTTGGAGTGAAAATGTTTTGATATTAGAATTGGATGAAGGATTAAAGTGCTTATTTATTATTTTATTCCTATAATAGAAACTGTTGGATGAAGAACAAGAAGTATCAGAGTTACAGCTAAGACTACTAGCTCTTCAGTCTGCTAGTAAAAAGTGGCAGCAGAAAGAGCAGCAAGTAATGAAAGAAAGCAAAGAAAAACTAACAAAGGCAAAAAACATACAGCAAAGAGGCAAAATCAGTACAAAATCTCATTCTGCCAAAAAGCCAAGTACTGCAGGTAAGTAAATTAATCTAGTAAATGGTGGTTTTCACAAGCTACATTCTTGGTAGATTTTCTATCGGAGTTTTTTGGAGAAATTAAAGTATAGTTAAGTAATTTTCTTTTAAAGCTAAGCAGGCTCTAAGAAAACAGCAGACAACGGTATGGAAAAAATTACAGCAGCAAAAGGAACAAGAAAGACGTCAGAAGGAGGAAGAACAATGGAAACAGGATGAAGAGGAAGAAAGAAGAAAAAGGGAAGAGGAAATTAGAAAAATCCGTGATCTCTCAAATCAAGAAGAACAGTATAATAGGTTCATGAAGCTGGTTGGTGGAAAGATGAGGTCAAAAAGCAAGGTATTTACTTACATACTACCTTTTGTAAGGAATACAGCACACAAATGGTTTTTGGGTATATCACGTAAAATATTGCTACTTAGTATTGTATACCTTTTAAATATATATATAAACACTTTTGTAGGCCATATATCATTAATTGGCTCAGATCTCTATCCCATTGATGCTAAAATACTTTTTTATTGATACATTTTTTAGAAACATGTAGTCTGATGGCTGCCAAAATGATAAAAAAAAATTAGAAATAGGGAATATCATATAGTGGCCATGATAGACAGAAATTTATCTCTTTCATTTTGAGATAAAATTAATTGATTAGATTTATAACAACGCCCCATTCAAAATGATTCTGGAAGGCATGCAAGGTTAACAACAATGAAAAAAAAACCCAGAAATTAACAAAAGATTAACAACAGGAACATGCTTGAGGACTGTTACCATCCAAATGACATATGATTAAGTCCTTGTTTCAACAATTTTTTTGAATAAGGTCAGTGTGAAGTTCATGAATCTTGGGGGAATCCTGATTCAGATTGATAACATTGTAAATGTTTATGCACCAAAATTTTAAGTTGGTGTATTGCTTTGCTGTAAATAACATTGCCAAGCATTAAATTGATTACTAAAAATAGTGTTAATATTTTTATAAGAACAGCATTTTCTTCTGAAGAAATACATCCTAAGTATATAACACATCGGGATATTTCATATTTTAGTACTGTAGAGAATAAAAGTATTCACTGGGTGGAATTCAAAGCTAGGATCACCTGTTTCTAGATTTATTCTAAATCTGCTTTTATTCATATTGTATATGTATGTAGTATGTATACATAGTGTTTTGGATCTTTGTGATCCAATCTTTGTTTACTGGGGTCAGTGCAGGAGTTCACCCCAATCTCATGAAATATGCCTCTTCTGCACATTTCATAAGTAATCTATCAATTCCATTATTCAGATCAATGAATAATATGGGCATATCCTTGAAGAACTCCATTAGTTAGTTCTCTCCAACAATATAAAGTCATTAATGCTGCCAGTATGGTTAGCCACCCAGTATTGAATCTACCGTACCATATTTCACTTTAACAGCTCGTCATGAGAATGTCATGCAGAAACTTGTCAGAAACTGAGGTAAATTATTACTAAAAATGAGGTAGATTATTTTCAAAGTATTCTTTGTTCACTAAGGTTGTTACTTTATTAAAGAAGGACACAATATATATCTCACATGTTAATTTTTTGGCAAAGCTATGCTGATTTTTAACAATCATGGCTTTGTCTTCAAGATACAAAAGGCCTTTTGTATTATCTACTCTTAACAGTTTTTCATGGCATTAGTGGGGTCATAATCCTGTTAAGAAGAGAGAAGCAGTGTGTACTTCTGCGGAGGCACTTGGTAGGAGAGAGGTAGGAGAGAAGGGCCACCCACTTGCCCTACCAATGCATGAAACAAAAGTAGATGTACTAGATGTAGCTTGGCCTGGAGAAGCAGTGATTGGCAGAGAACAAGGGAGTGGTTGAGGTTATGCAGAAAGCTGCTTATTTCTAGGACATGAATTACAAATAGTCTTCAATGTAGAACAAAATTGTGCTCAGAAGTTTGATCATATGCTGGGGTAATTATTAACTGGGTCACCATGTGACCTAATTCAATTTTACAACCATTTTTACAATGGTCACAAAGTGAGTCATGGTTCTTAAGCAAACCACGCGGTTATTAAGGGAATAGAGCAAATTGCAAATTATAGTCATGAGCTGTTTGGCATAGAGCTCTGCCCTGTATGGTGTTGAATCTCACAGGCAGCTCTTTCACTCTTAAAATCTAGCTGAGTCTTGCACATGAGGGGAAGAGAACGACTGCTGTGTTGACAGGCTAAACCAAAGAACCAAGCCTCGTTCATTTGCCCTGGGAAAGAGTTTTCTTCCACATATAGAGCAAGCTGCTCTTTCACACTAGGAATAGAAGGGAACTCCTTCCAGGGCAGGTGAATGGGACTTGAATCTGTCGAAGCCTCATTCAGCTTGCCCAGGGAAGGAGTTTCTTTCCATGCACGGAGCAAAACCTGCCAAAGGAGGGCAAACAGCTCTTTCATTCTGTCTGCTTAAAGAACACAACTGGGAGAGCTGGGATTGTAGTCATTCAGCAAAATGTTCATGTGAGCATCTCATTTAATGTCTGTAATTTCCAACAGTAATTCTGGGCTCTGTTATGGTTGTTAAGTGAGGACTACCTATACAAAGTTATTTGGCAATATAATTGCCTTCAGATGTTTTGGTCTGTTATCTATAATCTCTGATTACCTGCCATTATAAGTAGGTCTTATGAGAGTTGTAAGCAAAAATATGAAAAGAAAACCAATTTGCATAGCACCATTATAGCCTTTTTTGCTGAAAACAATTTGTAGTAAAGCAGGCAGTTTTTTGATAGTTTTATTAGCAGTCAAGAAGGCAAAAATATATTTGATTGTTTGAAGTTCATATATAATTAATAAATATACTTTGTCTAGTCTTCAGATAAAGATTTGAGAAGGTCCCTAGATAAGCAATCTACTGAGAGTGCAGGAGGAATTTATCAGTATGACAATTATGATGAAGTTGCTATGGACACAGAAAGTGAAACTAACTCACCTGGTAAGTACTAATTTTTGCTGATTATGCTATATTCCTAGTAATGCCATTTTTATATTTGCATCCTATATGTAACTAATTATTATTAGTTCCTGCATGCAATACTACTGAAATTTTTTGTTGATTTAAATTAAAAAAGGAATGCCTCAACAATTTTGCATTTTCACCAAGTGTCATGCAAAACACAAAAATTATGAATAAGATAAGAAAATAGGTTAAGGAATGTCAAGCCAAGGTAAAAAAAATGCTATAATGCTACTATTGTATCACATTTTGATTGGTTGGTAAAAATAAACCATAGGTCTTTTTCTTTTTTTTCCTAATAAATAACAAGCGTTCTGAACCCCATGTACTATTTAACAGGCAATATAATTTGATACACAGATTTGGAAAAAAAGTATTTCCTTAGCTTAACTACTCTGAAGTGTTTATATAAGAATATATTGATGAAACCTATGCAGTAAATGAAATAAAATATTTTCATTCAAGGTTCCAGCCTCTCCATTCATCTTCACCTATTCTGTTTGATCTTTGTTGGCTGTTTTATTTTTTCCATTGTTTTTTTCTCTGTTTGTTGTAGTAGATGATATGTATTAAAATATATAACTATGCTATTCAGTATATTCATAGGCAGTTTTGTTCTGAAAATAGCTTCTTAGTTTGAGTGATGTATTCAGATACTATTTTTCTGTGGCACTGCTTGCTTGTATATCTTCCTCTTTCAATCCCTCAGTTTTATTCCTTCCAATCAGTTTTGTTTAAATTATGCCATAAACTATATTGTGGAGTTATTTTAAATATTGTAAAATATTTTATTCAAAAGTTAAAATGCAAACTCGCAAAAAACGAACTAAACAAGACAAAAACAAAAATAAGTGCATAAAAGTACACAAACCGTGTTTCTCCAAAAATAATCCTGGGTCTTAATTTATTTTTGTTGTTGTTCAAAAGACCCATTAGGGCTTATTTTGGGGGGATGTCTTATTTTTTTGCCCTCCAAGCAGCAGGCAGAGGCGGGGGGAGGCAGGGCCATCACGGGTGAGGCGGCGAGTGGCAGGCTCGCTGGAAGACCAGGTTGGAAGGCAGGGACTGCAGCATGGCAACACTCCTTCCTCACCACCTGCCTTGCCACGCCCTGTGGCGACACCAGCAGCAGGCAGAGGCGGGGAGGGAAGCACAGGAACTACGGAGTTTTGCATGGTACAAACGAGATAGAAGATACTGTTACCGCACTAAAGCCACTTAGTTCGAGGGGACCAGTGAATGTGATTTCAGCTTTTACACTGTTCTATTGACTAGAATATTAGCGGATCTAATTCAGGGATCGCTCCCCTTTTCCTTCAGCATGGCCTAAGCTTTCCACACTTCAAAATCTCAGTTATTCAGTTCTCTTCCTGCCTTCCCAGCATGCAATCCTAACCTCACTCCCTTCCTTCGATTACCACCTCCTCATTTACCTATTTCCACCTTCGAGGGGTAGGCTTGCTTTCTCGTTGGTTGTTCTTCTCCAGGACTGTTTTCTTGTGGAGGGTCCACAAACATGGCTTTGAGGCAGCAGCTGGGTGAGTTTCAGTTGCCATGTGTGGGATCTTGATGCTGCAAATTCGCTACACTGCAAATGTTTTGCTTGTTTACTTTCTCAGCAGTGGAACACGCCCCATTCTGAAAGGAGAAGGGAGCACTGCACATTGGTTTTTTGCTTATTGGAGAGTCTGCCCAGTTTGGTGATTGGTTTACAGGAGGGCTCCTCTTCAGCCTGGTGTATGCTATGTGCTGAAGTTCTGTCTGATATAGCGAAGTGAGGTTTAGCAGGCCAAGCCACGCTCTTGGCCAATCCATCCAATTGCAAATCTGATTCTGCTGTTGTCTATATAATGTCTTCTTCAGGTTAATATATAATTGTTATTGCTTTATTAAGGTTTTTATCCAAAGAAAGCTTGTAAGTTAAGCAATTTTCCTGAAGGCTTCCAAGGAAGCTTTTAATGTTTTCATTTTCATTTTTAACGTAGTCCAAAAAAACAGGGAATTCCTTTCAAGAATAGTCTGTTACATAACAAGCTGACCGCAGGAAAGATTGAGATACTTTTTCCCATAGCAGAAAGTGAATAAAAGAAACAAGGGGAAAAAAAAGAATCAGAGAAATATTCAGAAATAAATACAGCAATACAGCAAAGTTCTTGTAAAAGCTAGTGAAATGCAAATTCCTTACTATAACAGTTCAAGCACTTTCATTATGAAAAAAGAAACCTTTGGGCCATCAACTGCCATGAAGTGAAAATGAAAGTGTTTCATTACTTCAAAAAAACCACTAAGAATTTTTTTAAAAAATTACATTATAATACAGCATGGGGTAAAGGATAGTTCAGCATTCAACCAGATGTTTAACATTCAAAATGTAGGTCAAAAACAAAACTAAATTCAAAAAGTGATATGTTAAAAGGAAGACAACCCTTAAAAATCCAAACAGCTGATAGGAAAAGGTGGAGACCTGATTCTCTGGCTGTTCTAATCATGAATTGAAGCCAACCAAGTTTCTCTTTGCAGGTAAAGTAGTATGGTCGTCTGAGAGTCATCTGGGGTCTTTCCTAGTTGCTACCATTTCAATCTAGGGAGCAAGTGCTATCAGAGAGCCATCTTTGGTAACAAAATCAGCTCTTCATTGGCAGGAAAAAAGTAGTCCCAGCCCCCCATTTGTGGAGGAACCTCCACTATATTCTAGTGTTGTTATAGAACAGATTTAAGATTCACTTTTAGAATTTCTTTTTGTTTGGTTTGTGCAGATAGATAGACAGATAGACAGATTTTTTTTCTCTCTCACTCCTCTTGGAAATGTAACTGAAGAATTACAGCATGAAGCTGAATAATGCACATGTAAAAATAATTCTTAATTGAATCCTGGCATTCATTCAAGCTTGGAATTAAAATTGTGACATTTATATTGGATAGTTATAATTTTCTTTACTCCATCATGGCATGATTTAAAGTATATGACTAGAGTAAGTACTGTAAAGCAGTGGTCCCCAACCTTTCCAGCTCCGTGGACTGGTGGCAGAAGGGGAAGAGGGGATGGTTTCATGTGCACCTGCTGCTTGCGCAAATGGAGCTTCACATACTCATCCTCCACTTGTGTGGCCTGGTTCCAGGCCTTAGACCAGGGGTTGGGGATCTCTGCTATAAAGTTATTCCCTTAAATAAATGATAGTTTGTAGTAACAATAGTTTTTTCTAATAAATATTTTCTAGCATCTTCTCCAGTACAGCCTCCTTATTTTGAATGTCCTGCTGGATATTTTCCTCCTGCTATTCAACAAATCTCACTATCTGTTACACCACAGATTTCAGTAAGTGATAAACAAGATGAAATTTTTGAAGTAGAAAAACCTGAAAATTCAATTTTTTTATATCTCCTACATGCACGTATGGAAGTTCTTTGTGTATCATTTTTTGCATTGGTATGTTCATTTTGGCCATCTTGGGAATTCTTTTTTAAAGTACCCATTATAATAGGAGTTTTAAAATAGCTTTTCTGTTCTCTCCTTGCTTGAAAGCACTACTAATCATCAGTATTGTACAATAACAAGTTGTGCTAGAAAAGCTTGATAAAACTATATAACTAATAATTATTTGACATTGATTTTACATTCTCATATGCTGAGTGATCAGCATTTAGTTTGCAACTTTCTAACACTTCAAGATCACATTGCTAAAATTCTATAAGAAAATGGCAGACTTTTGCAATATAATTCCACCTCCCCTTATTTATTTATACATAAGATATTTTTAGACCAACTCCTTCAGGGACTCAAATTGTCTTATAGTTGAAACAAAACAAATTGAAAAATATAGCTACTATAAAATGGCTTTATGCTGAAGTCTTTCATCATTGTCTTTGAAGGTTCCTTATCTTGGAAGTAATATATTTCAAAGTGTAAAGGCAACAACGATTGAAGGGATCTTTCACTTAATGCAAAGTGGGAATACTTGGTCTACCTTGGAAACCACACAGTGGACTCTTGAGAATATCTGGGTGCCAAACTGTAATCTTAAAGGGGATCACCATTTTTATAGGGAACCAGAAGCAAATTGCACCCCTAGCTCTACCATCCCTACTTAATGGATAGGGCAATTACTGAATCTTCCAAGGCAACCCCCATGTAGATGTCTTAAAGCAATTCATCTGTGAGCTGACAAGCACATAGTACTGGAGAATCTTGAGTAGAAATAACATGTATTTTTTTCTTTAAATTTGTTTTAGACTCTACCACCAATTAGCCAATTGTACATGGAGGGTATTTCTACTGTCTCTCTGGAACCTCCACCACCTCTTCCTCCTCTTCCACCTGAAGAACCCGAACAGCCCCCAAAACCTCCGTTTGCAGATGAGGAAGAGGAAGAAGAAATGTTACTACGAGAAGAGCTACTTAAATCTTTAGCCAACAAACGAGCTTTCAAACCAGAGGTATTTAATAGGTTTTTAAAACAGCCACTAGATGGCAGCCCTAGTATATTTTGACTTAGAATGTGTTTCACTATTTTGTTTTGTTTTGTGAAAAGTAGGATGTATGATAGAAATCAGATAAGATGATGATGAGTTATTTTGAATTTTAAAGAATCTTCTGCACTTCAGCCATTTATTAAGGATTTAAAAGAACTCTGCTATAAACCCTAGTAGAATCAAATTGGGAGCTTTAGAATCAAATTGGTATAACAATGTATCTATGGGAAAAGATTACCAATAAAGGAGAATATTCGTAGCTCAGGGTTGAAATGAGGGGTCCTTGGTGCTCTCCGAACTTGGTTGTTTTCTTGCAGACATTTTATTAGCCAAACTAGGTAACATCACCAGTGCTAGATTAGCTAGGAAGAAGAAATGTTAGTTGAGCATTGATGACGGTACCTAGTTTCAGTAATGAAACATCTGAAAGAAGCAGCCAAGCTCAGAGAGCACAAAGGCCACTTTAAGGATTAACAAGAATGAAATTCAGCTAGTGTTGTCCATCCTGGAAAGAAATATGTGGGAATGGGATAATCATTGTGGTTACTTTGCAAATATTACAATGTACGAAAAATACCTTCTAATTTTTTTTAATTGTTAGAAAATCCAGTGCATTTCTACTGTGTTTTCTTGAAAATAAGACCTACCCTGAAAGT
Source organism: Crotalus tigris (assembly GCF_016545835.1). Classification (NCBI taxonomy): domain Eukaryota; kingdom Metazoa; phylum Chordata; class Lepidosauria; order Squamata; family Viperidae; genus Crotalus; species Crotalus tigris. The sequence continues at coordinate 2,230,746 of NW_024096718.1, forward strand.
AAACCCTAGCTTGATTTTTGGGGAGGACCTAATATAGTGGTTCTCAACCTGTGGGTCAGGACCCCATTTGGGGTCGAACGACCATTTCACGGGGTCGCCAAACAACGCAGTCTGCCATTTTTTCCCCCTTTTCCTTAGCTGTGCTACTCCCTTTTATTCTGTTGGCTTTTGAAAGCCAATAGAATAGACTCTCTTGAATAGAGTCTAATTCTATTGGCTTTCAAAAGCCAATAGGAATTGTCCAGGCTGTCTCTGCCCTGCTGAGCCCGCCAAAAGTCCCATTCTGCAAACGGTGCTGCACCAGTTGAGTAGTCCTCGACTTACGACCGGTTGAGTAGTCCTCGACTTACGACCGGTTGGGGGGTCGCGGCATTAAAAAGGTTAAGAACCACTGACCTAATATAAACCCTAACTTGAAAATAATCCTCAGCTATGGTACAATCGTCAGCCAGATGGGGGTGGGCTTGGCCAGCTGACATTGGAAGCGCCTATGGGGCGAGGAAGATTTCTTTCCCCCCCCCCTTACCTTCTCCCCGAGCAATTGCCGCTTGGCTTTTTAAGAGACTGAAGAAGGGGTTGAAAGGGAAGAAAGTGCCTCCTTAGCCATCTGTTCTTCCCCAGATCGATTTCAGAAGCTACCGCTGCCACTTGTCAAACCCCAAGGCCAGGCTGCTGGGCCTGTTGCACCTGCTGCTACTGGGAGCCATTGGCATCTGGACTGGGCTGCTCTTTAGCTAGGCCAACAGGCACTGGCCGTGCAGCTTCTGCACAACCTGCCCTACCTGACCTTGGCTCTGTTCGCAGCTCTGCTACTGTTCTCACGGCATCTGTGGCCAAGCTTTTGGCACATCCTGGTCTCTGCCCGCCCTGCATGCTGGCCCTAATGCTGTTGGGACATTTCTCGGTCACATTTGGTGCTGTGTGTCCACTGAGTGGCTACCCGTGCTACTTCTGGCTTTGCAGGGGCTCTTTGCCCTCCTGGCCGCACTGCTCTGGGCCGCCCTGCTGGGCTGCTCCTGCCTGGCGTGGGGCGAGTCAACCCAGATCTTCCGTTCAACCTCCGGAGCACCTCCACCAGCAGCCTGCCACAGCCCCTTCACCAGTGGCTGCTGGTGGAACCATGCTGCCTGTGCCTCCGCCTTCCGGCTGCTGAGCTGCAGCCTGCACACCTACTCGGTGCTGCAAGCTCTGGGCTACAGGCTGAGCCCAGCACTCTTTGGGTGCTGTAGCCAGGGTCAGGGGCAGCCCCATGCTCTTTGGGCCCTGGCAGGCACTGCAGCTCTCATACCAGCTGTGCAAGGCAGGAGTGGGGCTGCCCCTGACCGCTTTTGGCCTTTACCTAGCGCAGCTTTGGCAGGTGTCTGGCAGGCGGAGGGAAGCAGCTCCACCCCCACGCCACCTGCTTCACTTCACTTCACGGCTGTAGCACCAGCAGATGGTGGGACAGAGAGGGTGGGACTGGTGGTAACAGCGCTCCCATTCACGTCGGCCCTCATATCTCTGCCTCCTGTATGTGAGAATAAGGCCAGTTCCTTTTTTGGAGGGCAAAAAAATATAAGACCAGGTCTTATTTTCGGGGAAACACAGTAGTAGCTGAGGGCTTTAAAAACAGAAGGGGCTCTTCTGATATTGGACATGTTGCTACTGTTCCTACATTGACTGCAATGAATGTGTTGTGTGATCACATGCTGATTTTGGGTGGTATGAGAAAGAAGCCTTATCTCCTCAAAGTGTTCAGGGTTTATTTTTGTAAAACAGAGATTTTTTTTGCTCATCCCTTAAAGCCTATAAGATAAATACAATTTTTGTATGTCCCTGAATCCCATAAAGTGCTTTTGAAAAATAGTTGGATATTTGTTGAATCGGATGCCTTTTTGTTTGAAAAGATGCTATATTGGATCTAGCAGGATTGAATAATATTGTGGGGGATTTGGGTGATTATTTGATTTTAGTCAAATGGCAGACATTATCAAAGTTAATGGGTAATGAAAGGTTTATAAGTTTCCTACTTTTAAATAATTATACATTACTTTATCCATATTGATACATGGAGAAACTCATGATGTGCTTGTATAGTTTATTGATTTAAATATATAACCTTAACAATAGTTTTAATACAATATTTCAATGATTTGTAATTTTTTTTTTTAGGAAAACTCAAATAATAACAGTCCACCTTCTCCACCTTTTCCCAATAATTCTCATTCTGTGCCAAGAAGCAATCTTTCAGCAGTCAGTATTAATACTGTATGTCAACCTCGTATAAAGAACACGAAAATTATTAGAGTACCAAGACCCCCCCGAACAGTCATTACGGTAATAAAACATTTTTAAATTTCTTCATAAAGTGTCTTATACATTGTCATATGATGAAAATGGCTAAAATTGAATATTTTGTTTTTTCTGCCTTCAATTGATAATATAAGGAAGCTGAGGAATTGCTGATTTCAGATTTGTGTACAGTAAGAAGTAAAGTCAACATTACTGTAAAAAAAGCTAATAGTTAACATGCTCTTCTCTAATAAATTGAAGTTCAGTATACATTAAAAATTAATACTAGATTTTGCTTGTATCTTCAGTCAAAATAGTTATATTCTTTGACTGATAATTTTATTTCTGCAGCTTCCAAAACACAAGTCAGTTGTTGTTACCCTGAATGATTCAGATGACAGTGAATCAGATGCAGAACCTAATTCTACTAGTAATGAATTTGGAGGTCTGGAATCTATGATCAAAGAAGCTAGAAGAACTGTGGAGGTAAATGGATGAGTGCTGGCATTATGTCATATGTTGTTGTTTTTTTTTTTGAAGAAAACACATTTTTACTCTGTCTGTCTTTCATTGTAAGATAATTTTTATTTTAAAAAAATCTTGTAAAATAGCTCTTCTTCTGAGTCTGTAAGTAGAGCAAACAATTTCAGAATCTTCTTCCACAGTCTGCTTCTGTTTTGTGACAAGCATTAAATTTTAAAAAGTATTTTAAAAGCCAAAATTGGTCCTTTTCATGTATGTACTTTTTCTTTTTTTTTTATTGAAAATTTATAAGATTTTACAATACAAAAACAAAACAGTTTTCCCCATCCCTCCCCAACCCTCCCCTTCCCTCCCCCGACTATCCCAGAGCTGGATATAGGCTTAATTAGAATTTCTTCAAAAAATCTTAAGAAAAGTATAAAATATAAATAAATCTAGATATATTACTTAAACAAATTACTAAATAATTAACAACAATATATATGTAAAAAAAAGAAAAACATAAATACCAGAAAAAAAAGAAATACATAAAAAATATGAAAAGAAAATTAACTTTTCAATATAAGTTATAAAACTATAAACAAATCTAAATACATTACTTAAACAAGTTATAAAATAATTAAAGGTAATATATATATATATATAAAAAAAATAGAAAAGAGGAAAGAAGAAAATAATAATAATAAAAAGAAAAAAAAGGGGAAAAAAACTTTGGCTTTTCAAGAAAATTGGCTTTTCAATATAAATTATTAAAAAGCTAAATAATATTTTTTAATATCCATCTTGTGTTGTATAAAATCTATCCATTTCCTCCATACCACAACATACTTCTCTTGAGATTGATCCTTCAGGAAAGCCGAAATCTTTGCCATTTCCGCCAGATAAGAAACTTTAAAAAGCCACTCTTGCAAGGTAGGCAGAGATTCCTTCTTCCAACATTGTGCTACTAACAACCTTGCAGCTGTGATTAAATTTAACATCAATGTGATATCTTTAGTATCACAATCTGTAACAATACCTAATAAAAACAATTGTGGGGTAAATTTTACCCTCCTTCTAAAAATTCTTTGAATATTCCACCATATCTTAATCCAAAAAGCTTTTATATTTTTACACGTCCACCAAATATGATAATATGTAGCATCCAAACTTCCACATCTCCAACATTTAGGCTGTAGATCAGGATACATACGAGACATTTTTTGTGGATCAAGATGCCATCTATAAAACATTTTATAAAAGTTCTCCCTTAAATTTTGGGCTTGCGTAAATTTAACGTTCCTCACCCAAATAATTTCCCAGGTATCTAATAGTACCGGTTCACCAAAGTTTTGTGCCCATTTAATCATATATTCTTTGACTAACTCTGCTTCTGAGTTCAATTCTACTAAGACCCCATAAATTCTCTTAATGTGAGTTCGCCTTTGATCTTTTATTTGTTTAAACAGATTCTCATCTTCTCTAAGCAAACCCACATTCCGATCTATCTTCCACCTATCCATTATTTGTCTGTAGTGAAACCATGAATATATAATATTTTCCTGTGCTAAATCTTCCATAGATTTTAACTGCCAATTTTTACCATCCCACCTGAGTAATTGTGCATAAGAAACGCTATCCATCCTGACCCCTTTTCTTATCCCTTCAATCGCATGCCATGGAATAGCCCATAGTGGAATTTTAAAATCATTTCTTTTTTTTTTTTTTTATTGAAAGTTTTATAAATTTTACAAAAAGACAAAAACAATACAAAACAAAAGACAACATATACAAAAAAGAAACTAAACATTACATATATTAAAAAAAAAAAAAAACCCATCCCCCACCCCTCACAAAAACCCTCCCTTCCCCCCCCTGAGCTTCCCAGAGCAGAATATAGGCTTAATTAAAAATTAAGAAATAAAAATAAAAAATTAAATTAAAAAATTTATATTTATATATATATATAAAAAATATCTATATATATATATAAAAATAAAACTTATAAAAAAGCTATGTGATAATTTTCTAAACCAAATCTAAATTGTATAAATTTTATCCATTTGTCCCAAACAGCAAGGAACTTCTCTTGCGTTTGTTGCTTTAAGAAAGCCGAAATCTTTGCCATTTCCGCCAGATAAGCTACTTTAAGAAACCATTCCTGCAATGTAGGCAAAGATTCCTTCTTCCAATATTGTCCTACTAACAGCCTAGCGGCTGTAATCAAATTTAACATCAATACAACCTCCTTTGTATCACAATCTGTAACAATGCCTAACAAAAGTAATTGCGGAGTAAATTTTACCCTCCTTCTAAAAATTCTCTGGATATTCCACCATATTTTGATCCAAAATGCTTTTATCTCTCTGCATGACCACCAAATATGATAATAGGAAGCATCCTTATAACCACATCTCCAACATTTGGGTTGCACGTCAGGGTACATAAGAGACATTTTTTGTGGATCAAGGTGCCATCTATAAAACATTTTATAAAAATTCTCCCTAAGGTTCTGTGCTTGTGTAAATTTGACATTTCTCACCCAAATGGTTTCCCAAATGTCCAATGAGACTGGGACACCAAAATTCTGCGCCCATCTAATCATACAATCTTTAATTAATTCCGTTTCTGAGTCCATTTCAACTAATACCCCATAAATTCTCTTGATATGGGTTTGTCTTTGATCCTTAACTTGCTTAATAAGATTTCCATCTTCTCTAAGAAAACCCAATTTACAATCCACCTTCCATTTATCTACTAGTTGCCTATATTGAAACCAAGAATAAATAATATTTTCTTGCGCTAAATCTTCCCGTATCTTAACTGCCAGTTTTGCCCATCCCATCTAAGTAACTGACTATAAGACACCATGTCCATTTTTACTCCTCTTTTTATTCCTTCTATCGCATGCCAAGGTATAGCCCATAATGGAACTTTAAAATCACTTTTATAATATTTTCTCCAAATCCTAAGTAAAGAAATTCTTAAAATATGAGATTTAAAGACCCAGTCCATTTTTTTATTAAATATTAAATAGGCATGCCACCCATAAAGTAAATCCCATCCCTCTAAATGAAGTATCTCAGGATTTGTCAAATTTACCCAATCACTGATTAGTGTTAAAACCACCGCATCGTAATATAATTTCAAATTTGGTACCTTAAGTCCACCCCTCTCACGGAAGTCTTGCATAATTTTAAACTTAACCCTTGGCTTTTTCCCTGCCCAAATAAATTTATTAAGACCCTTCTGCCACTCACTTAAATTAATCTCATTTTTCAAAATCGGTAACATTTGAAACAAAAAAAGAAACTTGGGTAGAATATTCATTTTTATCACTGCAATTCTTCCCATGAGGGATAATTGCAACTTCTCCCAATTCTTCAAGTCCTTCTGTACCCTGACCCACAACCTTTCATAATTATTTTTAAATAATTTTACATTAGAAACAGACAACATCACCCCCAAATATTTTACCTTATTAACAATCTCAAAACCCGTCAAGTTAGCCAAAATCTGCTTCTCCTGACTAGACATATTTTTAGGTAAGATTTTAGTCTTATTTACATTAATCTTGAAACCCGAAACCAAACCATAATGATGAATCAACTGTAATAAGTTTACTGCAGAATAATCAGGTTGCGACAAAGTAACAACCAAGTCATCCGCAAAAGCTCTCAACTTATATTCTTTTTTGTTAACTTCTATTCCTTTAATTTCCTGAGACTCTCGAATTTTGATCAATAATATTTCCAGTGTTAAAACAAACAACAATGGCGATAAAGGACACCCCTGTCTAGTACCTTTCTCTATTGTAAAAACCTCCGACAAACCTCCATTAACAATAAGTTGTGCCATTTGTTTTTGATATATTACCGTAAGAGCTTGTAATATCTTTTCGCCAAAATTCATTTCTTCCATTACTCTTAGCATAAAATGCCAATTCAATTGATCAAATGCTTTTTCAGCATCTAAAAATATGAGCCCTGCAGGAACTTGGTTGTTCTTGTCTAAATATTCTAATAGATTAATAATTTGTCTAACATTATTTTTCATATACCTTCCTGTTATAAACCCTGATTGATCTTTATGCACAAGATGATGCGCCACCCTCATAAGCCTATTTACCAAAATTTTTACAAATATCTTATAATCCACATTTAAAAGAGATATAGGCCTATAATTTTTTGGTAAAGTAAGATCTTGATCCTCCTTTGGAATCATTTCTATAATATTTCCTCCAAACCCGAAGTAAGGAGGTCCTCATAATATGAGATTTGAAAGCCCTATCAACCTTTTTATTAAAAATTAGATAGTCATGCCATCCAAAAATTAAATCCCAACCCTCCAAGAGGAGTATTTCCACATTTGTTAAATTAACCCAATCACTTATTAATGTTAAAACCACTGCATCATAATACAACTTCAAATTCGGAACCTTGAGTCCACCTCTCTCACGAATATCTTGCATAATTTTAAGTTTTACTCTAGGTTTTCTCCCTGCCCAGATAAATTTACTAATACCTTTCTGCCATTCATCTAAGTTAACCTTATTCTTTAAAATGGGTATCATTTGAAATAAAAAAAGAAACTTTGGCAACACATTCATTTTAATCGCCGCAATTCTTCCCAAAAGAGATAATTGCAACTTTTCCCAATTTTTCATATCTCTTTGTATAGTGACCCACAGCCTTTCATAATTGTTTTTGTACAGTTTTGCATTGGAAACAGATAAAGTAACCCCCAAGTATTTTACCTTATTAACAACCTCAAAATCTGTCAAATTAACCAACACCTGCTTATCCAAATTAGTCATATTTTTAGGCAATATTTTAGTCTTATTATTATTAATCTTAAAACCCGAAACTCGTCCATATTGATATATCAGTTGTAATAACTCTATTACAGAATGAGTAGGTTGAGATAAGGTAACCACCAGATCATCTGCAAAAGCTCTTAGTTTATATTCTTTCTTATTAATTTCTATTCCTTTTATTTGCTGTGAATCTCGGATTTTAATCAACAATATTTCCAAAGTTAAACAGCAATGGTGACAATGGACAACCCTGTCTAGTCCCCTTCTCTATTAAAAACACCTCTGACAAACCCCCCTTAACTATAAGTTGTGCATGTATGTACTTTTTCTTGTGTTTTACTACTTGCTTTCATTGTTCTGTGTTGTAGATTATGATAGATGGCTGGTTTTTATGATTCCTTACTGGGAATATGAAAATTCCTTGATCAGGAAATAGAACTTTCAGTTTCTTCTGGACCATATTTGCAGTTGAGCAATTTTCAGAATTGTATCTTACAAACTTGAAGATCTCTGAGGTGTTCTAGAGATGATCTGGTTGAAACAGGCAGTTTTGGAATTGGACCGTTCCTAGAATGGCATATGCTGCAAAAAGATTTGGCATAGTAGGAGACAAATGAAGCATTCAAAATTTTCCAGAACGTATTTTTGGAAAGGAGCCCTGAAATATTATTGGCCCCTTCCTCAGTATTAGTGCTATCTTGCTGTCTTCTTGTCTTCTAAATCCACATTGTCAAGTAATCGCAATATATGTTGGAAGTATAACGACTAGAATTCCCAGGAAGTACGGCTGAAGGGAAATACTGTATATAGACCTGAAAAAGCTATACCATATAAAAATGAATTCAAATTAACTTTTCTTCTGAGCTTCCTTTATTGGGTCTTTTTGTTGCAGGCATCGAAACCCAAAGCACCTTTAAAGTCAGAAAAAGAAAATAATCCTGTAAGAACCCCTGAGGCATTACCAGAAGATAAAAAAATGGAGTATAGACTTCTAAAAGAAGAGATTGCCAGGTATATTTAATATACTGTATGATACTATATGTCTGTAAACTATCTAGAGTTGCCTCTGGTGAGATAGGTAGCATATAAGTTTAATAAATAAATGCTGTAACGAATAAGAAAGCAAATTATTGTTTAAAATAATTCCCCTTTTTGTTTGAACAAATTCATTTGGTCATTTTAGCTTAATTTAATTGGGATTGGCTTATTTTTCAAAGATTGTTCTATTTTCTGTGAAATTTTTTTTGTGATTTCTGAATTTCTGTACTTTGAAATATTTTAAAAAATGGTTTTCAAATCTTTTTAGTCGGGAGAAGCAACGCTTGATAATAGCTGAACCTTTGAAGACAAGTTCATCTCCAGTAAACTCTGATGTTGAAATTGATGGAGTTGGTAGGATAGCCATGGTAACAAAGCAAGTTACAGATGCAGAGGCAAAACTGAAAAAGCACAAGTAAGTCTTTTCACTGTGATGTCATCTCTATGGATTGGAGGGAGGGAGGGAGGGAGGGAGAGAGAGAGAGAGAGAGAGAGAGAGAGTGAGTCACCCAGCTGGCTTTCATGGCTAAGGCAGGATTTGTACTCAATCTCCCACTTTCTAGCCTGATGCCTTCACCACTAGACCAAGTTGTCTCTATGATGTCTATAAGTGCTCATGAGCAGATGTTCATAACTTGTTTCTCATTAATCTACATACATTCTTTTAAATTTATCTTGCAGTTTAGAGTTTCATATATTTTTCATCCTAATTAGCTCTGCCTGATATTTATTGGGATTGTAGAGGTAGAGACTGGAAGACTCACAGACAACCCCTAAGTTTTGACTGAGTATTCCAGTAACAAAATGGATGAAAAATCTTCCTGTACCTTTTTCTTTATTCCTCTAAATTAAAAAGAAGACTCTGGAATGTCTTCTTTGGAGGCTGATCCAGTGGCAAATGTTAGGAAGTTAGAAGGTTCTTTCTTCCTTAATTCATTGGACCAGCTGGCCTTTGCTGGTCTTTTTACAAGATTTACTTAAGAGCAAGAAAAAAACAGGAAAAGAAAAATGAAGTTTTACTAACAGAAATTGGTTTCATAACCCCAGCTGATGAGATTCCTAATGGAAAGGAGGAAGAGCAGTGCAGCTGGAGTGAATGGTCTGATAGTCTACTTAGATGGAAATCTATACATGAGTAATACTCTGTAAAATTCCTTCTGCTCAAAGTGTTACTGCTAACTACATGTATCTCTCTAATGAGAAAGGAGTTAAGTTTACTGCAACCTTTGGAATAAGTTTGTTTATATAGTTGTTATCAGTGCACTTTCTGCTTGTGTGTTTCTGTTATTTTTAAACTGAAAAATACGTGACTTTTAACAATTTATGAGAAATTGAATATTCCAACTTCCAACAGCTGCTTTAATGGCTTTTTGGAACTATTTGTATTATTATAATGCAGTGGTTCTCAGCCTGTGGGTCGGGACCCCATTTGGGGTCGAACGACCATTTCACGGGGGTCGCCAAACAAGGCTGTCCACCATTTCCCCCCCCTTTTCTTTGGCCACGCCCCTGGCACCCGGTGATGTATAAGTGGTTAGGGGGTCACCCACAACATGGGGAACTGTATTATGGGTCACGGCATTAGAAAGGTTGAGAACCACTGTTATAATGAATATATGAATTTTAAAAATGGCAATACTTTTTTATGCAGCAATTCCATACACATATGTACTGTTCACTAAATTTTGGATGCTTCACTTTAAATACTATTTGATGCTAAATATGTTTGATACTTTATGATCTGTATTATTAATTTATTAATATAACTTAAGTGTTGAAAAGCTGAGCAATTATGTAAACACATTTTGAGAGTTCTTCCCATAACACAATTTTGTGATAAATAGGATATGATAAAGAGTTAGAGTATCATCCCGCTCCACATATATTTTTTTGGATTATATATTTTGTGTTGGAGTTTATAGACACACACTTGCATTATTAAAAAAATATTTGTTGCGAGACTCCCTTTTTTCCACTAAAAAATACACTAGCCCATTTGGTGGGAATTGCAGTACATATATAGTAAATGTATGTAAAGCTCAGTGCTATAGATTTGTATATCTTTTCACGATCAACTTTTGCTAACTTAGATACAAATTTTAGATTGCAGTGTTGATTTTGAAGTTGGGTGGCCAATAAATTTAAATAAATAAAACCATTATTTGATTGCAATATCTCAGTGTACCAATTCTTTATAGTTTTCACAGATTTCCCTCCTTAATTTATTGTTTTATAATATTCTGTTGTTAACCATAGTCTGTTAATTAAAAGAAAATGTAACAAAAAATCATGAATATATGTGGTAAATTTCATCTGCTTTTGATAGTGGTTCTGATATTACAGAGCTTTTATATAGAATGTAACTTTTCTCTTTAGACTTCTCTTGATGAAGGATGAATCTGTGTTAAAACATCTTCTGCAGCAAGAGGCAAAGAAGAAAGAATCTGTTCGTCTTGCTGAAAGCAAAATTGCTAAACTTAATGAGCAGCTGCAAGCAACAGAAAAAGTGCTAAATGCTAATAAGATATTTTTAAAAAAACTTCAAGAACAAGTAAGTATATGAAGAAGGCCATGTTGCAATATTTTAAAGAGTTGTTCATCTTATTAGATGTGTTTAAGAGACTTTAAAACTTAATTTAAAAATTTTGGTTGGAATATAGAATTTGTTGAAGAATGTTTAAATGGTTCAGATTCACAGAGTACAGCAACGAGTAACTGTTAAGAAAGCATTGGCATTAAAATATGGAGAAGAGCTTGCTCGAGCCAAAGCCCTGGCTAGCAAAGAAATCGGAAAACGAAAAGTTGAACATAGCCATTTTGGAGTAAGTTTGTTTTTCAAAATTTAAGAATTATTGTTCTGAAATAGTCATTACTGTTCTAGGCTGGAAGTCAGAAAACAAGATGAAACAGAATAAAATTAATTTACAAATATACTTATTAGAAAAATACCCATAAATTTTACATGTAAGTGAAAAACTGAAAGGAATATTGCAATTTGAATATTGGCTAGTGTGATCCTAGGAACCATTCAACTTTTCCTTAATTTTTAAGGAGGATTTGAGCTTATTTTGCAGTTTATTGCCTCTATCTCTATAATATGTCTTAAAAATACACATGGCTACATCTCCCCCCTGCTACTACTATCCTTGGGACTGAGACAAAACCTGAGGGGATGTATCCAGTATCAAAACATGTTCCAGACCCAATACAGCCCAGTAATTAGCAGGAACAGAACAGTTTGGTGCTCAGAATACAGCAGATAACAGAGCCCAAAAAGTATTGCCTGCCATTCTTGCCAGGATAGATGGAAAGAAAAAAAAAAGAAGTTATAGTAAGTCCATGAATGTTGAAGGTTTGTAGTAAGCAAAATTCTAATTTTTCCCCTCTCCTTATTTTTACGTTCCTTCCAACATCTTCATAGTATAATGAGAGAAATGGAGACTTGGGTCTGTGCTTGCTAGCCATTTGGTACATGTTCTGAAAACCTGACTGGCCCAAGCTAACTACAAGATCTTTCTCATATGACTGGAGTGAAGAGGCACTTGTATGAACACTTGTAATCAGTAAACTGTGGATCATTGTAGATATACTTATTGTAGAATGGTTGAGTTGAACCTTTCTAAATATGCCATAATGTTGCACTTTTCTGATGAACATATAAATACTCCCTAAAAATTGTAATGATGAAGTTATTCAAATATAGTGTTTCTAATTTATCTTGCCCATAATTGAGTTCATGTGAGAGATCTCTGCTTCTTTGCAGCCAAACAAAACATTGAAACTCGAGAAATCACCTTCATCAAGCCCAAAGAATCATTCTGCAGAGTTGATTGCACAGGAGAAAAAAAGGCTGCAACAATTGCAGCATGAGTATGCTCTGAAAATTCAGCAACTAAAAGAGACCCATGCATACCAGAGTAAGGATCGGTTAACTATTGTCCCTTCTGTAGAAGAAGAATCTGAATTTGCACTACCTCAGCCTTCCCTTCATGATCTTACACAAGACAAATTGAGCTTGGATATTGAAGAGAATTGTTTTGATGATGAAATTTTGTCCAATTGTAGTAGAGAGCGAAGAAGGTCTTTCAGAGAATCAAATTCTTTTACTAAACCTAATTTTAAGCATGTGGACACTCCCAAGCAAGAAGCTGCAAATAAACTTTCTAAAAAGACATTAGAACGACCAGAATTATTTTTGGGTCTGAATATTGATGAACTGAAAAATCTTTATGTGAAAGCTGATGGCTTGAAAGAAGTCTTGGAAAAAAATGCACCATTTATGATTTCTAATGAAGAAAATGTTTGTGGTCAAGTAAGTTGTATATTAAATAATAGAAAATTGATGGCTTCAGCTTACAGTTAATAATTCTTAAAATAGGAGTTAGGCTACTATTCATTAGCTTGTCTTACTTGATTTCTGTTCTCCTTGAAAAAAAAATAGGAAGATTCTAGTCTTAGCTCCAATGCATTACATTTTTAGTTACTACGGTGTGGACCTTCATATAGTGTTTCAACATATACTCACATATACTCTCTTTCCTAGGAAATAACAGTAGATATAGACCAATTCACAACTCCAAATAAACAAACTGAAGGAAAGCCATACCCATTTGGACCATATCGTAGTCCTCTTCTTGTTTTTAAATCTTACAGGTATGAACATGGAGTTGTTAAAGTTGTGTGCCATCAGTGGGATACTGTAATAGGGTTGTTTTAGAACATAGTTGGGAATGTCTAATGTAATCAGAAAATGTCCTATTGTCAAAGTACCGTATTTTCCGGCGTATAAGATGACTTTCTAAACCATGCAAATTTTCTCCAAAGTCGGGGGTCATCTTACACACCGAGTCGTCTTATACGCCGGAAAATACCGTATTTTCCGGTGTATAAGATGACTTTCTAACCATGCAAATCTTCTCCAAAGTTGGGGGTTGTCTTATACGCCGAGTCATCTTATACGCCGGAAAATACGGTAGGTGTAAAATATGTGTTGTCTTAGAAGCAACTGGGTTGTTCTGGAAAAATGTAGCTTAACTGCACTATTAGAGAGATTGGGGAAGGATTAGAGAGAAAAGTACAGGTAGTCCTCAACTAGCAGCCGTGATGGAACCTGTCAATTACTGTCATAAAGTGGCTCATCACATGATCAACCCTATTTTATGACTATTTTTTTGCAGTGCTTGAAAAGCAAATGCAGCAATCATAAAAGCAAACACCGTGATTGTGAAGTAAATGCCATGATCGGGAAGCAGACTCATTGTTCACTATTGGGAGTTTTTACTGAAAATCAGAATGGAAGTAAATACTTTTTTTCTGCAACAAAACCAAACCATAAATCATGGTCATTTGACTGCAGGATGCTACAAACAGCTGTAAATGTGGGCCAGTTTCCAAATGCACAAAATATGGTTACCTAGTGGTGGGGAGGAGCAGCTGTTGGAACTTGGTACCCAATTGGGGACTCTGATGTAACTTCAAATGGTAGCTAAGCAGTTGATGATAAGTGAAGGACTACCTGTAATTTATTTAAAATACCTATTGTCCTAAGGTGGAAAGACAGTTTATAAGGATTGATTCCCAAATGCACTTTCAAAAGTTGAGACCTACAGAGATGCTGAACTCCTTGTAATGGTTGTAATCTCAGCTAATCCATTGTTAACAGGTTCTGTGCACAAGAACAATTGGTCTTCCTTTTGGACTGAATAACAAATGATATTTTGGGTATCTGGCTATGACTACAGTTATCTTTAATTTGAATACAATTTAGTACCTTTTCCATTTTTGCTTTGAAAATTATTTTCTTGATTATGAGTATTTGATTTTACTTATGTTTTTTAGGTTTAGTCCTTATTTTAGAACAAAAGAAAAACTTTACCTCAGCTCAGTATCCTACAGCAATAAGATTGAACCCAAACAGTGTTTTTGCCGTTTTGATTTAACAGGCACGTGCAATGATGATGATTGCCAGTGGTGAGTTCTTTTGTATCTTAAATTAAGTGATTTGTATTGCAGATTATTGCCTGAAGAGTTGAATGAATTTGTCATTAGTTTAAGCAGGTTTTCAAAAGAAAAACAGCATAAGCAGTTTTAAGAATTATTAAAATATGGTGACATATTCTTAAAACATGCTTGGTTTTTTTTGTGCCTGTAAAATTAACTTGAAGAATGTACATTCATACTTAAACGATCTACTGTCTGTCTATCTCTCTATTCATCCATCCATCCATATATATACACACACATACATACAGGAGGTATATATAATATATATACATGAACTGGGGTCACAGTCAGGGCATTCAGTATTGGGGTTGGTTAGTGAATTAAGAGAAGATTCTGCCTCCATCTTGTTGTATATTGCTCTTTCCTTAGTTATTTTGTTAAATTTAATAGTAATATTTTTTATTTCAATGTTTTATACTACAGCTTTTAATTTTTTAATCTAAGCTATCAAGAGTTACTTGATGGATAGTATGTAAAAGTAATCAATAAATAAAATATGATTTATATAAAGAGAAGAGAAATAGCCAAGATTTTAAATTCATCCACAATACAACTCTCCAGGCTTGTAATGTTTAAACAGTAACAAAATACTGTATAAATTACTCTCATATTCATATGTGTGTATTTGAAACAGCTTTTATAGAAAATTGATTGAGCATAAGAAGTCTTATAGAGAAAAAGGTTATACAGGTAGTCCTTGACTTACCATCACAATACCAGAATTTCTGTTGCTAAACAACCTGGTTGTTAAGTAAGTCATGCCCCATTTTACAGCTTTTTTGCCATGGTTGTTGAGCAAATCACTGCAGTTATTAAGTGAACCATGAGATCATTAAGTGATCTGGCTTCTCATTGATTTTGCTTGTTGGAAGCTGGTTGGGAAGGTCACAAATCGCAATCACATGACCCTGGGGTACTAAAACCATATATGCCACTTGCCAAGCAGTGAACTTTGATCATGTGACCACGGGGATGCTGTGATGGTTGTAAGGGCAAGGAATGGTTGCAAGTCACTTTTCTCAGTTGCATTATAACTTAGAATGGTCACTAAATGAATGATTGTAAGTTGAGAATTACCTATACTATATTTTTTACTAAACTGTACCAAACTATACTAAAAGTTACATTTGGTTTGTGATGGAGTACATTGAGAATTATTACTGCTCATTTTATTGCAGAATTTGTGTTTTATGTGTTAAAATCTGTTTTGTCACTGGATTTAATTTTGGCTTATTAAGGTAATCCATACAGCTAGATTGTAAAAAAAAAAATCCATCTGGCTGTAAAAAATCATATCAGAATGGCATTTTTAAATGTTGAATGCCTCACAATAGTTTAATATAGCTGAGTATTCCAAAGGAAGGTTAATGTAAATATGTGTCCTTTATGAGAAAAAGGCACTGTTAGATAGCTTTGTTCTTAACTTCTGATAGTTTAGTTTCAACTGTTAATTAAAATAAATTTTCATGTATTATGCTACTGTGTTACAAATTTTTCTTACATTTTGTAAAAAGTATATTCTTTACTTTTAGGCAACACATGAAAGACTGCACTCTTAGCAGGAGACAACTATTTGAGGATGTCATTTCATACAATTTAGGTTTGATAGGCTGTTCAAATAAAAGCACTGATGAAGAGATAAGTACTGCCACAGGTATGTGTTTATTGGTATATCAATAAAGCTTTTCAGTTCTGTAATGTTACTTGTTAAATCTGATCACAACATTTTTTGCTTTATGTGTAAAAAACAAATAGCTTTCTAATGCTTCCAGTTTACTTTGTACTAAGATTTATGAAAATATAAAGCACATACTATGAACAATTATTAAGCAAGTAAGTATTTTGACCATATCATCATTCAAGAAGACCATGATTTTTATGCAGGACAATGCTCTGCACTGCATATGGATAGCCAGTAAAGGCCTTAAAGATAAAAGAATAATGACATGGCCCCCTTCCTCACCTGACCTAAACCTTATTGAGAACTTGTGGGCCCTTCTAAAATGGTAGATTTACGGTGAAGGAAAACAGTAACCTCTCTGAAGAGTTTCTTGGAGGCGGTGGTTACTGATGCACAAAACGTTGATTGTCAACAGATCAAGAAACTGACAGATTCAATGAATTGAAGGCTTATGACTTTTATTAGAAAGAAGGGTGGATATATTGGTCACTGATTTTTTTTGTGAAATGTCAGAAATATTTATTTGTAAATTTTGAGTTTATTTATTCTCACTTTAACAGATAAATGAGTGAGATGGGAATTTTTTTGTTTTTCATTTAGTTGCATAATAATTCTGCATACTAATAGTTGCCCAATAGTTGTGCACACATACTCTCCTAAGAAAACCAAAACCTCATTTTTATTTTCTTAAATATTCAGGTTTGAGGTTTATTAACATTTTCAGTTGACTTGGAGCAGTGTAGTTGTTCACTAATAACATTCATCCTCAAAAATACAACTTGCCTTATAATTGTGCACACAGTGTAGTTTCATGTAAGCTATTTAATAATATGATTGTGTTAAAGATTATTTAATAATGTGACTGTTAAAGATTAAATTTATAAAAAAATTTGCTTGCATTTGTTTTCATTGTAATAAGTTTCACCAATTTATTTTTTGTGGATTTCTTCTTAGGTGTATAAATGTACTCTTTTGTAAATTTTTGATTGTAGTGTAAAACTTCGATATTGTCATTTCATTTCAGAAAAATACATAGAAAAGCTGTTTGGGGTAAATAAAGATCGCATGGCAATGGATCAAATTGCTGTTCTTCTAGTTAGCAATGTCAATGAAAGCAGGGGCCATAGTAAGTAACTTTTACAATATCAATGGATAGGTGTTTTAAGATGCATTTTGCATTTTGCTTGAGAAGTTTCTTTTAAAAACTCATTGTTTTTCAAAACTTTCTTCTTTCTCTTTTCACTGACAGCCCCTCCATTTACAACCTGGAAAGATGAAAGGAAATGGAGGGTAAAGTACTTGAAAAAAACACCAGACAGTGATAGTAGCAATGAAGAGGAATTATCTTCTGGCCCCATTAAATATGGTAATAACAGAAAACAGCAGTCCAAAAATTATTTAGAAAAATATTTATGTTTCATATAGTTATTTGGCTTATGCTTAAATTTGTCTCATAATTATATGTGAATGTTAAAGTAAGAAGCAACTTGGAAGATAAAAACTTAGATAGCTGATTCTAATTTGATGCAGAGAATACATATCTCAGTTACTTCAGTTCTGGGAGAATCCTTGTATTAATGACAGTTATTCAGCAGCAACTGTTAACATCCTCAGAAAAACCAAATAGTCAGATTTAGTCAGGTTTTTAGTAGAACAGACTAAAATTGTTGCTTCCAAGAGTTGGTTCTCTTTAACTCTTTCATTTTCAAAGTAAAACAGTTTTCTGGGAAAACACGTTTTTCAGTTTCTTTTTCTATGGAACTTAAATGAGCCTTTCCTGTAGCACATTTTGATTTAGAAGGCAGGGCAGTTGCTCATGCCAGCCTGCCTTGCTGAAATATAGGTAGTCCTCGACTTACGACCACAATTGAGCCCAAAATTTATGTTGCTGAGATATTTGTTAAGTCAGTTTTGCCCCATTTTATAATCTTTCTTGCCTGAGTTGTCAAGTGAATCATTGCAGTTGCTAAGTTAATAACAGTTGTTAAGTGAAACTGGCTTCCCTATTGACTTTACTTGTCAAAAGGTCACAAAAGCTGATCACATGACCCAGGACTGCAACTATTATAAACATGAATCACTTAGGAATAATTTCAGTCATGGATATTATGATAGTCGTGGAAAAAATATTACTTTTATTTCTAGCTCCTCCAGTAGAAAACAAAACAAGTGTTCCCGCTCTGGATACTGTTGTGACTCCAGATGATGTGAGGTATTTTACCAATGAGACTGATGACATTACAAACTTGGAAGCAAGTGTACTTGAGAATCCTTCTAATGTTCAGCTTTGGATCAAACTTGCTTATAAGTATCTGAATCAAAATGAAGGGTAGGTAATTCTTATTGTGCAGATCAGTTAGTTGCACTTTTGCTCAGTATCTTCTCACCTATGCTCAGTCTTTTGTTTCCTTGCTCAAAAGATAAGTAAGCTATTGTTTAAAAGCAATTGAAAAACAATTTGATGTATTGCTGTGTTATAAATCCAGTGTAAAGGTAATAAAACATTGGTATATTCTAAGATAAAGTCTCTTTTCAGTGCTTTATACTAGGAAGCCTTCTTTGCTATAAAAATGGATTACACAATTCAGTGGTTTCAAAGGTTATATGGAAATAAAATATTTCTCTTTTGCTTTTTTTAAAATTATTGGGATAAAATAGGAAATATTTGCCTTAAAATGATAATAATTGAACAACTTTCATGAGAAGACTTAATTTTTTCAGAAAATAACTGGCAAATACTCTAAGAACATTAGCTGGCAGCAAATCTTACTTGCAAAATGCTGTATTGCAAGAAAGTTTATGTCATGATAAATCTGTTAATTTAAGGTACATTTTTTCAACAGCATACTGGCTGCCTATCTACAAGTTGTTAAAATATTTTCTTGTTTCCCATTTTTACAAAGGTCATCTGTGGAATGCTTGGATTCAGCTTTAAATGTTTTGGCCCGAGCACTAGAAAATAACAAAGACAATTCTGAAATCTGGTGTCATTATCTCAAGCTGTTTTCAAAAAGAGGGCTTAAGGAAGAAGTGCAGGAAATGTGTGAGACAGCAGTAGAATATGCTCCTACTTATAAGATTTGGTGGACAGTAAGTTATATTTTCTTTATTTAAAATATTCATATATCCCTTCCCATCTTATACCGAGCTCTGAGTAGCTCCCAGTCAAGAATTAAAACAGCATAAAAACCACATTAAAACTATTAAAACCATAAGCATTAGAAATAAAAACTTGGTGCCAAGTCAGACTTCCAATATGCAGTTATCTATCTTGTCCCAGTGCTTGGAGGAAAAGCCAGGTCTTTAGTGTTTTTCAGAAGGCTAGGGACCTATCAAACTTCAGAGGAAGCATGTTCCATAGGGCAGGGGCTACCATAGAAAAAGCATACTTTCTACTCCAAGGGGGCAATATTTTAGGGCAGGGACTAAGCATCCCTACCCTATCTAATCTGATAGGACAGGTAGATGTCCTTAGGGAAAAGCAACCCTGTGGATGTGCATGGAAAGTTACCATGTAGTATTTTTGAAATATATTGATATAGTTGACTGATACATGTTTAAAAACTCTTCAGTAGAAATTCTTTAATTAGTACAAAATATTTTGACTGTTAAAACATTGAGCATTACTTACTAGATTTTTTTTATGTGTGATATGAAAATTTGGAAGCTGAAGAATTATATCAAACTCTCTATTAATAACCTGATGGAAAAATCAAATGTTCTGAGTGTTTTGGAAAGCTAATGGGGTCAGGGCTGTCTGGATCTCAGAGGAGATGCTATTCCATAGGGCATGTGCCATGACAGAGAAATCGTATTTCTGGGTCCCATTACATGGTACTATATCGTGGAAGGACCCAGAGCATGCACCCCCAGACAGAAAGTTGGGAACAGAAAGTCTCAGAAATAACCTGAATAAATTTAAGGGTTTATCTATCTTTTGAAATGTTGTGTAATTTTACTTTATAAACCAAAGTGATTCTTATGGTTAAGAGAATATTTTCTCCCAACTATTGTTCAGTTTCTAAGCCTTGAAAACACATTTGATGGAAAGGATTATGTATGTGGAAGAATGCTACAATTCCTGATGAAAGCTCCAAAGAGTGAGGAGAATGTGGATATTTGGTCCTTTTACTTGCTGGAGATGTTACTGTATAGAGTTCACTTAAGTCTCTTTACTGGAAAGTATCAAAACGCCATTGCATTGTTTCAGGTATTTGTTTATATTATAATATAATTTTATCCAAATAGAGTTTATTTAGAGTTTATTGATGGTTTGAGATACCTTGCAATCTGGTAGATGCTCTGAATAAAAAACTAGACAAAATGAGCAGCAATGGGAGTATGCTAATTTTTATCAGATAATGTGAAAAGAAACAAGAATCCCTGTTTGTTCACTAATCATCTTTGACAACTACTATATAATGCACAAAAGTCACAAGAATTATGACTGAAAGTAAAAGTACTTTTAAAATAGAAAGACTTGTCTTATGTATAAATGCATAGCCACTCTTTTTTTTCCTTTCTAGAAGATGAAATTACTTACTCTTACCGTTGGCCCTTTAAAATTACAGTCCTAAGGTTAATAGTTCAGAATGCGAGGCCGGATCAAAAACCAGAATACAGAAATTCCAGTTTTTATTCCTCTGGCTGCTGATTTTGTGTCATGAGCAAGATTCCTTCCTTCCTTCCTTCCTTCCTTCCTTCCTTCCTTCCTTCCTTCCTTCCTTCCTTCCTTCCTTCCTTCCTTCCTTCCTTCCTTCCTTCCGGATTTATAAAGGTATACTTCCAAAAAATATCCCAGCCTCGATTGTTAGCCATCTTTAATAAGTAAATCTCACAATTCAGCTTTTATTTACATGGAGATCTGCATCTTGGTTGAAATTATGCCTTTTGATTTGGGTAGTTCTTATCCTCCAAAAAGTCTAGATCTGAAAAAGTGCCTTTAGAAGATCCAGTTTCAAGGTTTATGACTTGTAGAACCATCTGCTCCAGATGTTGAACCTTCCAAGTGTGAAGGTTCAGTCTCCTCCTTGATAAGACTTCCTTTGAGGGAGGCATCACAAAAATTAAGTTTAAGTTTATATCACTTTATGTTCCACAGAATGCTCTGAAGTCAGCAAGTGATAAGATTATAGTGCAACATCTGACTGTAAGTGACCGTTGCTTAGCTTGGCTTTCCTACATACATTTGATTGAATTTGGAAATCTTCCAGTTAAATTCTATGATCCTGCCAATAGCAACTCTTCAAAACTAATGAAAAAGGAGTCCTTTTTGATACCTTGGAAAACAATGGAAGATGTTAAAGCTAATCCTGATACTCTGTTAGCTTTGTTTGAAGGTAACTGGTTTAATTCTTAAATAGTTAATTGTATGTATACTGTAATAATGATACAGTGTGCTGTTAATAATTATCAAGCATTGATTTTATCTTTTACACATTAACTTCAGGCTTCTTTCTAAATAGGCACAAATAACATTAATATTATTCTAGAAAGCCAGCATTACAAATCACCTCCAGAAATACTCTGGCAACTGAAGTCTCAATACAACTGGAGAGTATCACTGTGATCTTACTCAGTTGGTTCATGAAATCAATTTTATAAAGCTATTGTTGAAGAATGTACTAAAGTTGAGTGTAGTAAATAATAGTAGAATAATGACTAGCTCAGGAATTCTGAGAGTTGAAGTCCACAAGTCTTGATCATAACAGATGTACATCCATTATTTACTGTTACAATTCTGTATCCACAAACTATATGCATTATATTCAGGGGGAGGGGGGAGGAGAGAAAAAACATGGAATATGAAGATCTATAGATTGATAGGATATTTTATCGAAAGTTGTGTATTCTCTCCTGTTTGTTTCAATGAAATAGCAAGTTTATGAATAAATTTCCAGACCATTTCAAGTATTCAATGAAATAGAATTAATCCATGATAGATTTAGAGCTGAAATAGTTCCTCACATATACTTTTTTTTGGACAGCTCTTTTTCCATCCCTTATGTTTCCATGGCATCTGGGAGGATGTTTTAAACTCAGATCTCTCATTTTTCGAGAAAAGCTTCTCTTTCCATTCTCATAAGTAGAGATTTGGTTACCGGTATATCTTGTTTTTCTAAGAGAAACTCCTAGGGATCATAGGAATGTAATTCTGTAATTTTAAAAAATGTTACGTGAATCAGTTTTGATAAATGGCATGATTTAACATAAATTTTGTTCCTCATCTTATATAATCAGATTATAAATGTAAGTAATCCTTTAGTGATAGTAAAAGACTGATTCTTCATTAGTTTTGAGACCTGCATTCTGATGTTTTTTTCCCCTAAATGTGGATGGCAATTACATACATGTATTCAGTGACAAAATTTTATATTTCTAAGTGTGTAATTTTTGTTTTGTTTCTGTATTAGATGCCATCCAATCATGTACCAGTGAGGATGCCTCCACTGAGAAAACAATTTTTTGCCTTCCCTTGTACAGAAACATGATTGTTTTGCAGCAGCTGTTAGAAAGGTTTGTTGTTGAAAAACTTACTATTTTTTGTATGCTCCTTCCATTATATTCTAGGACCAGCTGTTTCTACCCTAATATAACTGTTATATTAGAAGGCTAAAAAGAGGTTTATTATATATAATGCCCATCTCATAAAATATGTGTCTGGGTGGCACAAAATAAAACATTAAAAACAATATAAAAACAGTCAACCATTAAAAAATAAATATTACACTTTTTAAGAGGCAAGGAGAGAGTGACAGATACTAACAGCAGTAAAATCATCTTAGCAACTAACAAGGACTTGGCTCCCAAGCTTGATGACATTGTGAAAAATTAACAGGATGACCCAACTTGATCTCAAAGAGAGGGGATGATGTTTCATAAGGTGAGCACTATGGCAGAAATGGTCAGCCTCCAGAGTCCAGCCAAATGTAATTAGCAGATGGGATATACAGCATCTGCAATTCTTTCGTTGGATCTGCTGTAACAGATATAATTGGGAAGAGGCAGTCTCTCAAATAACCTGGTCCAATGTGATGAAATGTAGTGAGGGTACATTCCAGGGGAGTAAGAGCTAATTCAGTCCAGAGATCATGTCTGAGAAAAAAAATGGGCAAAGATAGTCATTCCCTAATAGTTCACAGAATATGTTGTGGATGCAGATAGTAGAGTCCTCAGTCCGCTAAGATTTTTTTTGTACATGTGAAACAATAAAGAACTCAGTTTGGAAGAATTACTACATGTCATTCTAGGTTCTGGGCCTGACACCATGCCAGGAAGGGCTTTAAAGGTAAAAACTAACATCTTGAATTGGACCTGGAAGCAAACAGGCAACCAGTGCAGCTGACAGAGCAAAAATATAATGCGTGCCATTCCAAGGATACACTTAATTTCCCATACTGCTGCATTCTGTACCAACTAAAGCAAGTGCATAGTCTAAAAATGGAAGGTCCCAACATGCAAAGTCACTCAGTCTTGTCAGGCTTCAGCTGAAGCCTATTATTCCCCATCCAGATCTTCAGCTTCCAGATACCAGGATAAGATATCAACAGCATTACTTAATTCACCAGGTGCAGAAATGCATAACTAGGTATCATTAGCATACAGATGATACCTCACCCTATGGCAGTGGATGAGATCATCCAGTGGCTTCATGTAGATGTTGAATAGTAGTGGCCAAAATCTTTTTCCCCCCACTGGATATCGATCCCAAAGAAAGTAGGTGGACCAGCACAATATAGTGCCTCCTGCGCAATCCATAGAGCCACATGTGAAAGACAACTTGGTTGATGCTATCAAACAGCAACAATAGGTGCATCAGAATGAGACACCTCGTGGCCAACTTGCTGCGGCCAATTCACCTCAGCTATCTTGCCATGGCCAACCCAGCATGGCCATCTTGCCACAGCTATTTGTCATGGGACAACTTGCTGTGGGACAATTCCACACAGGATAATTCAACACAATAAATGTTATCCACCACTATTTCTTTGGCAATATTTCTATTCACAAAAGTGGAAATAATGTCAAAGGAAGTATGGCGGATAGCATTATGTTGAGTTATCCCACGTGGAATTGTCATGCAGTGAGTTGGCCACAGTGAGTTGTCCTAGAGCCTGGTTGCAGAACCCCCATCTCAACCCCACAGAGATCATCTAAAAACATGACCCATGCCATTTCTGACCCATATCCATGCCTGAATTCTAACTGAAAGGCATCCAAATCATCTGTTTCATCCAGCGTCCATTGACGCTACTGCACAATAACCTCAACCAGCTTCCCTAAAAATTGAAGGTTAGATACTGAATGACCAATGGCTTATTGAAGGGGTGAATCAAAACCTCCTGAAGATGTGAAGGAACAACTCCCTCCTTCTACCCCATTCGCACGACATGCTCCCCCCCCCAGCCCTTTAACAAGCCAGGGGAAAGGGTCTGGAGAGTAGGTGGCCAAGCTCACAGCCATAAGGACCCTAATGAGCCATAAAGTTTGTGTTTCTGTTGATATATTTGAATCAAGTTCAGCTCCTGCTGAACTTTGGATATTGGCCAAAGCGTTTTCTTGGCAACATTATGCAGCACCCCATATAGGGCTTGACGTTGCTTTCTGGGAAGTTTCAGTTCTTTAGCTCTTAGCTTTCCTAATAGCTTCCTATATAATAGTAACCAGACCCAACTTTTCTTAGTGTTTTTAGATGAGTGAATATTAGTTGAGTGCTGCCATGAGAGTGGAGTGGATTTTTTAAAAATTGCGTAAGGTTTTTGTATTTCATTCTTTTAATATTTTAAATAATCTACCTACAAAAATGTTCATGGAAAACTTCACTGATTTCATTCAAGGTGGGAAGCTGCTATTGAGCTGTGTAAATCACTTCTGAAATTAAATCCTTTTGACTGTCATCTTTTGAAGATTCTAGTTGGTTTGTATTTGAGAACAGGAGAAATTGAAAGAGCTTGTGATGTGTGGCTTTCAGCGTTTGAGAAGAATCCTCAGAATGCCCAGGTTTTTTACTTTATGTGCAAATTTTTCATGATGCAGGTAAAACAACTTGTTCCATATTTGATTTATTATTTATTACAGTTTCTCCAGTGCAAAATAACAACTTTATCATGAGATATAGTGGAGATTGCTGTAGAACAAAGTAAAAATGTATTTTACCCGAATCAGTTATTCTCCATCAGAATGGATGTAGAATCCACTGATTGATTGGGTAATTTAATCCCTCCTGCTCAGACTAAGAAACAAAAAAACTTTGCCACACCTCCTTCTGGGTGTGACTTTCCCCAGTTTTTTCTTAGTCTCGAGCTCAGCTAGACGCGTTTTGGAAAAGGCTCCTCAGCTAGCTTGCTTCTCTAATTTTTTTTTTTTTTTTTTGGATTTATCGTTGAACTTGGCTACTCTTAAATTCATAATTGATCTAAATTGGCTTTTGCTTCACAACTCAGAAATCCTTGGAGATTGTGTGTGGGGGGGGATAAGGACTCTGTCCTTACTCCTCTGCAGCCCTTTGAACTTTAAAAAAGGGGAGGCTGCAGGCTTTCGTTCGGAAGGGAGCTCCCTTCCACGATCTGTAGCCTCTTTGCAATCCCATCTTCTCACCTCGAGGCCTCCAGGGAGACTTTTCCTGACTCCGGTCGCAGCTGCTACTAATCGCAAGTGCTTGGGGACCTGGGGGGGGGGGGAGGAAACAAAACAGTCAAGCCTTTTTTTATTTTCCAGATTCTCCTTTTAAACAGACCCAAGGGTTTTCCCTCCTTGCTTCTCCAAGGGTTTTCAGGCCTAGCGGCCGCCATTTTAACCACATGGCTTAGCGCGGCTGTTACTAAGAGGGCCCACTTGGCGGATGCCATTTTGGAGACCTAATTAAATTTATTTACAACATCATTTGCAGTTATTCCTGCATTATCGCAGATTTGGATTTGTTGCCTGAGTGCCCTGGTCTGTGAGCAGACCCGTTCAGGGGGGGGGGGAAAAGATATTTGTGTACCACAGTGCTTGTGGTGCAGCTTGTAGGGGCTACCCCAGGTGTGGGCCTTGCCTGCATCTGAGCAGGCCAAGGTGTTATTTTCTGAGCTTAAGGCCTAGAAAAGGAGGGCGAAGAGATCTTTTTTGACCACCTGTTCTCAGTTAGTCAGTGACCTTTTGTCACAGGGCCTACGCAGACAGCATTAGAACACTGTCTGGCTGCTCTTGCCATTGCCTTCTGTTCAGAGCGAGGATCGGTTTTCCATCTCTGACTGTGATCTGCGTGTTGGTTCCCCCCAGCTCTAGGTACAACTGCCTAGGAGTACCTAGATTGCAATGGCAGACAGTTCCTCGCCCCAGGCATCTCAGACCAGTGCCCCCCCCCCGCACAAGCAAAGCGCAAATCAGAATTGGACATGGGGAGGAAGAAAAAAGCTAAAACCAAACATTTGTCTTCTAAAGATACCTCCAAGTCAGCCGGGCGAGAGGCCACAAGGAGACACCTAGCACTGGAGAGAGAATTCTCCAAGGCACAAAGGCTCAGGTCCAGTGGGGCTGAAATAGTTTCCCTCGCCCCACTGGACGCCCCTTTGTCGGAACCTCAATTTGAATCATTGCAGGATGCCCCAAGGCCTCGGTCTCCTCAGGGGGAAACTGAGCAGGTTGGTCCTCCTCGTTCCTCCCCTTCACTGTCACACCATACAACTGAGAGCAGGCGTGCCTCAACGGAGGTTGGGGCCAGCTCCAGGGACCAAGGGGAAATGTGGTCCCAGGCTCAATTCCAGGCCTTTATGCACCATGCATTCAGGCAGTTTATGTCATCCACTGAAGGAAGCCAGGTGCAGTCGCATCCTACTTCTCCCACATTAGACCTAGCTCCGATGTTTCAGAAACCTCCTCACAATTAGGGGAGGAGGGGTCAGTGGAGCTAGGGGTAGCAGACACTCCTTTGTCTGAAGAGGAGGAACCAACACCTGAGCAGGTGACCTCTTCCGGTCTCTTTGATCCGTCCGTTTTTCGGTCTCTCCTCATAAAGGCCATTGACACGGTAAAATTTACCTCGGCCCAGGAGGAGGCACCATCTTCCTCGGCCAACCGGGAAGCAAACACCTTGTTTGCGGAAAAGGTCAAGGAGGACCCGCAGATCCCATGTCCACTAGTCTTCAAGACTACGGTGGAAAAGCAGTGGGCTTCACTAGCTACCACGCCTTCCCAGAGCAGTTTGGACAAGAAACTTTACAATGTCTCTTCTTCCTTCGCTTCTCTTCTAGAAGTTCCATCTGTGGATGTTCCGCTGACTTCTCTGTTCTCCAATACAGCAGTTCCCGGGGACATGGCTGAATTCTTGAAGGCTGAGGACAAAAAGTTCGAGTTCTCCTTTCGTAGAGCTCACCAATCTTCAGCTTGGGCCATAAGGGCAGCAACCTCTTCCTCCTTCTTTGCACGTTCAGCGATCATGTGGATGCAGGAACTCCAGGCGCTCATTCTGCCGGATCAGGTCAGAGCGCACCAAGCAATAGGCAAAGTCGTGGCAGCATCCGAATATATTGCGGACGCTTCCTTGCACTCGGCCAGATGATCGGCCAGATCTATTGCTGCCTCAGTGGCTTCACGCAGGCTGCTCTGGTTGAAGCAATGGTGCACTGATTTAAAGGCAAAGTGGCGCCTAGCAACATCTAAGTACAGTGGCACCCACCTTTTCGGCCCAGTCCTAGAGCCTCACATTATTGAAGGCAAGGACAAGCGCAAGGTGATGGCCCATCCCTCCAAAAAATTGGATAGACGGCCCCAGCAGGATTATCGTAGACCAGCATTCCGTCCCAGTAGCTCCTGGGCCTGGAGACAGCCCTTTCGGGCAGGGCAGTCCTGGGATTGGCCCAGAGGCTCGCGATCCTATTCTTTCAGACAGGATCACCAACAGGACCGCCAGTTTAGTGGAGCCAGGGGTCAGTCCCAGACCAAGCGCCTCTTCAGGGGATTGGGCAGTCGTCCTTACAGGCGGTCCAAATGACGCCAAGGAGGATTACCCCATTGGGGGTCGACTGGCACTGTTTTACGACATCTGGGAGAGCACAACCACGGACGCTTGGGTCAGGGAGAAAATAAGAAGGGGTCTCTCCCTAGAGTTTCGATCTTCTCCCCCAGATCGTTTCATACAGTGCCCGGTTTCAAACAATACTTCAAAAGCACAACTAGTCACGACAGCCATCGCACATTTATTAGAGATCAGAGCCATAGAAAGGGTTCCTCAGGACCAGATCGGGGAAAGGTTCTACTCCCTCCTGTTTGTAGTTCCCAAAGCCTCAGGCGGTTGGAGGGCGATACTGGACCTAAAAGGTCTAAATTACTTCCTCACTTACAGGAAATTCAAGATGCAGACCCTAAAGTCCATCTTGGCAAGTATCAGGAAGGGGGATTTCCTTTCCTCCATCGACCTGACAGAGGCTTACCTACACATTCCGATCATCCAGGAACACCGCAGGTTCCTGCGGTTCTGTTACGCACGCAGTCACTACCAGTACCGGGCCCTCCCGTTCGGCCTATCATCTGCCCCGAGGGTCTTTACAAAAGTCTTGGCCGTGCTGGCGGCTCATCTAAGGATGAAGCCCGTACGGGTACAGTGCTACCTAGACGACATACTGATACAGTCCAAATCTTTCCGATCAGGTCAGTCGGACCTGGCAATCACAATTCAAACAGTTCAGGATCATGGGTTTTCTGTGAATTTTAAAAAGAGTCACACTACCCCCACAAGACGCCTGCTCCATCTGGGAGCATTGATAGATTCCAGCCTATGCAAGGTATATCTCTCCCAGGAGCGTCAAGTCAGCATTCGGAAGCTGGCTCAGCAGATCCGAAGGGAAAAGAGGGTACCACTGGTACAACTATCCCAACTCCTGGGGAAGATGGTCTCTTGCTTGGGCATCGTTCCATGGGCCAGGCTACACTCCAGGAACCTCCAGTGATTCCTCCTTCCCTTTCAAAGACGCAAAGTCAGTGCCTCCAACAGGAAAGTCAGGGTTCCCCATCACACTCTGACCTCCCTTCTATGGACAAAGGTACCCCTTTTCAAGGAACCTCCCAGAATTACCCTGACCACAGACGACAGTCTGTTCGGTTGGGGGGCACATCTTCAGAGCCACATAGCTCAGGGTCAGTGGTCCAGTTCGGATCTGACACACAACATAAATCGGCTGGAGCTCAGGGCCATCCACCTGGCTCTCCAAAGGTTTTCTCCCCTTGTGTCAGGGAAACACGTGTTGGTCCTGACAGACAACATTGCGGCCAAGGCTCACGTAAACAAACAAGGGGGGACCCACTCTTGGTCACTCATGCAGGAAGCCCTGGCCATAGGACTTTGGGCAGAGTTCACTCTGAGTTCCATCAGAGCGGAACACATCTCGGGGGAGGCGAATCAACAGGTAGACTCCCTGAGCAGGGCCACAATGGATCACTCAGAGTGGAAACTGGACTCAGGTCTATTCAGGGAAATATCACACAGGTTCAGGCAGCCCATCTTAGATCTCTTCGCCTCCCCAAACAACGCTCAGCTCCCCAGGTTCTTTTCCCAGTTCCCGTCGAGGGGGGAGGAGGGAACGGACGCTCCCCGGAGCAGATGGCCGGAGGGCGTACTTCATGCCTTCCCTCCTCTTCTGCTACTACAAGCAACTATCCGCAAGCTCCTCCAGGAACAGGCGGAGCTGATCTTAGTTGCTCCATATTGGCCAAGACGCCTGTGGTTTGCCGACCTGGTGGACCTGTCACTCTCACCACCATGGAAGATTCCTCCGGACCGAGTTGCTCTCAGCCACGGGAACCTCCATCATCCGGACCCGCAGTGGCTTCAATTAGCCGCTTGGCACTTGAGCGGGAGAGTCTAGCCAAACAGTTTTTCTCCTCTGGGGTTATCTCTGTCATCCAGGCCTCGCGGCGTCCCTCGACCAACAGGATCTATGACGCCACTTGGAGAGGTTTCTGCTCTTGGTATACCAAAAAGCAACTTTCGCCGCTTGCTGTCACCATTCCAGACATATTGGACTTCTTACTTGAGGGGTTAACTAGAGGTCTCTCAACCAGTACCATACGTTGGTAGTTAGCTGCCTTGTCGACGGTCCTCACCTGTGACAACCAAGTTTCCCTGTCTCAACATCCAGCAGTTAGTGCCTTTCTCAAGGGTGTGGCCAATGTAGGGACACCTACAGTTCATCGTTAACCCATCCTGGGACCTGTCCAGGGTGTTACAGGCCTTAGTTTCTCCTCCATTCAAACCTCTGAGCACTTGCTCCTTTCACTTCCTTACACTGAAGGTGGCCTTCCTAGTGGCCATCACGTCACCCAGGAGAATTTCAGAATTGGCTGCCTTATTGGTCAGGGAGGACTTATGCACATTCCATGAGGACAGAGTGGTCCTCAGGCTGGATCCTGCATTCATTCCTAAGGTCAATACAGGGTTTCATCGTTCTCAGGACCTAGTCCTTCCTAACTTCTGTCCCAACCCTTCCCACCGTCTGGAAAGATGGTGGCATACCTTGGACGTGCGCAGGCCCTGCGCCATTACATTAAACGAACCTCGGTCTTCAGGAAATCTGAGGCATTATTTGTGTCCTTTCAGCCCTCTACCATGGGTCGGAAGGTCTCTTCCTCTACAATTGGTCGGAGGATTAGGGCGTGTATTTCCAGGGCTTATATTTCTCAGTCCCTTCACATATTACAGCTCACTCTACACGTAGTGCTGCTGCCTCGGCGGCCTGGTCTACCCAGGCATCACTCGAGATTTGCAGGGCAGCGACTTGGTCCTCTCCCTCCTCATTCATAAAACATTACAGAATAGATCAGTTTGCAGCAGCGGAGGCTGCTTTTGGAAGGAGAGTCCTACAGCGAGTGGTTGGTTCTCAGGGGACACAAGCCTAGACTTCCCTCCCTGTGGGGACATGAGCAGCTTTGGTATGTCCCAATCAGTGGATTCTACATCCATTCTGATGGAGAAAAGAGCGTTGTCTTACCTGAACGCTGTTAGTGTTAGTCTAGGCATGCATGTTTTTGTCTGGAGCCTTGCGTCTGGATGCTTCGCCTCGAAAAAACTGGGGAAAGTCACATCCAGAAGGAGGCGTGGCAAAGTTTTTTTGTTTCTTAGTCTGAGCAGGAGGGATTAAATTACCCAATCAATCAGTGGATTCTACACCATCCTGATGAGAAAAAGCGTTCAGGTAAGACAACGCTCTTTTTACATGTTACAAGATTTGAGATATGAATCTGAATGTTTTGGTTTATTGGGTGGATGATGTAGAACTTGGTGACAAAGGTATAATATTCCAGATGAATTTTTCATACCTTTGTTTTATATATGTGAAAGGATCTTTTGTATTCTTTATGTATAAATCACAAAAGGTTAATTTGGTCTTGTGTTGTTGCTTCTGAGTAATTTCTCTGACTATTCAGGTGCTCTCTTTTTCTGCTTCTATATAATTACTAAATTTTTACTTTTAATATTTCCATATGACAGCTCATTTAATTGAGTTAGTTTCAAAAATCATTAAAATGTTTTTAACATAATGCTGAGTTGTATTGGATATTCTTTAATGTAAGCTAACATCAAACTTAATTATTTTATGACAGAATAGATCAGATAGTATTCCTGCACTATTGCAAGCCTTTGTTGCTGCATTTTTTGAGTATGTTCCTCAAGAAAATCATCCTGTAGATTTATTACGGTAAGCCTGGCTGCTGTTTTATTCTATATTGAATTACCCTCAATTTTGCCGTGGAAATTGTGGCATACATGTATTTGTAGAAATTCTAATCATACATTGTCAAGTTCCAATCTACTAAGCATATTTTCAGGAAAATCAATTTTTTCCATTTGTCTATTTAATGAAAAGATTTCACATATTTAGTTTGTGCTTCATGCATTTAGTTCTCATTCCACTAGACAACAGTTTTGTTGCTAATACATTTTGTTTTCATACTTGTGTCAATATTATGTCCAATATTTTATTCCTGCACATAGATAAATGTTCATGCATTATTATAATCCATTATACTAGGTCTTGCTTAGAACAGTTTTTTCACTAACACACTCAGTTTTTATTGGAACATAGCCACTTCTGTATTCTTTCTGTTTTGTTAGTTTGTATTCAATTCGCTGTTACTAAAAGCAGTGCTGAAATTACTCAGTTACTCAGAGAAGCTATTCCTTTTCTCAGTTTAAAATCCTGGCTAAGCTAATCAAGTTAATTAGATGAACTGAAAAAAATAATGATGCAAATGTTAAAATTAATTTCTTTCACTCCTTCACTTCTGAAATAACCCCTAGCAGCTGCCATCTTTTAGGTTTTGTATGTCCTTTCATCAATGTATGAGTACTTGTAATTAACAATTCCTCTTATTAATTAAAATTCTATGCAACTTCTACTATTGTGCTAGTAGTACGGATGGGGAAATTTTGCACCTGCCATAATTTGCAGTTATGTGTTTGTTGCAGAATCTAATTTGATTCCTACTTAATAGCTAACATAGCATTTGGACTTTGATTTTTGCTATATGTATATAAAGTTTCTGTTGTATAATATTAGTTCTATTAGTAAACATTTTCATACTAAAAGCAGATTTTTGTTGTAGGTATTTTTTGAATTTTCCAATGTCAATTGAATTTACACCACCCTTGTATAAGGGAAATTTTATGGAAGATGTTTTAAACCAGCAGATTCCTTACCTGTGGCAGATATACTGGTGAGATTGTTTGTTTCAATGCTAATATAAATTTGCAAAGGATGCCTTATACTAAACCAGTTCTTGAAGGGCAGCCCTTCTGTCCCTGGTATATTCATCACACTTGATGAATGCAGCTTTCTCCTGTGGTATGAAAAAATGCTAGCAGTTTTTTGTATCATGTCTTTGTGTAGTGCCCTTCTGCATTTCAGTTTACAGTTTAGTGTTATGAGGTAAGGATGAGAAAAATTGGAAGTGTTTACAATCCTAAGTTCTACCTAGTGAAAAGGAGTACATACTTATTAATAAAAAATTCAGATTGTGTTAAAACAGAATCTTTTATATAAAAAGTACTAGTAAACAATGAAATCAAGGCAAGTAGAATTTTTGTTCTGCTATGCAATGTTTTGGAAGATGAAGAAAATGAGCTCAACTTCTTTACAAATCAGTGCACATAAATTGAATCATAGTTTAGTGTTGTGTTAAAACTTGAGCATATTTTGATCTTGTGATGGTTCCTCCATTGCCCTTTTCTTTTAGCAAAAGGAGTATGTGTTTGGTTACAAAAACATTTCTTTTTGTATAGTTTATACCAATCTCTTCATGGAAGTTCTATAGAAGCAACAGATGCATTTGAGGCAGCACTTGGAGCAGTCATGCAAGAGGAAATAGTTCAGCAGATTTGGATGGAGTAAGTATAAATGTGAGACATTACTTGATTATTTATTTAGCTAGCATATTTATGTATCAGATTTCTACTTGTATGCCTCTGGGTAGTTTATAGATAAAACATTAAGTGATAACAATAACTATAGTTAAAAACAAGTTAATAACCAGATTAAAACAAAGTTAAAAGAGACAATAGCAAAATTAAAAGGCAGAGGGAGTACCTTCAGCCCACCAGTCACTCCCCATGTTGCATGGCACTCTTGGACCCCCAGGCCAGTTGGCAGAGCCAAACTCTTTAACACGCTTCTGAAAGGCCAGGAAAGTGAGGATTTGTCTCATCTCTCATATAAAACCCAAGAATGCAGATGAACAACCATCACTTGAGCTTATATAACAACTCTGCAAGCTGTCCCTGGAATCTCCAAGACTGAAAAATCTGTGTTTTGAGGGTCTTTAATAAAATAGCACATTCAGAAGTATTCAGATGTGTTTTACTTGTATTTTCCAGTTACCTTGTTTTCATCAATGACAAAATTGTCAAATCCAACAATCAAGTTCAAGAATTCAAGCTTTTTACTGACCTTGTGAACAGATGTCTTGTTACAATCTCAACACGTTACCCTATTCCATTTAGCACTGCTGATTACTGGACCAACTATGAATTTCATAATAAGGTACAGTATTTCAAAATCCACAGTAAAGCACACCTCTACTGTAAGCAACATTACAAGCAAAGTTGAGATCTTTGATTAGCCAAAATATTATAAGGACCCATCGAAGCTTGGGAGAGGGCAAAAGAAAATGTGATGTTCAAGTCAACACTTTTAGGTGGAATGGAGGGAGAAACATAATAATGATGGATCCTTGGTGCTCTCTGAATTTGGGTTGTTTTCTTGCAGACATTTCATTACCCAATTAGGTAACCTCATCAATGCTGATATTTACCTACCCTTAATGAAATGTCTGCAAGAAAACAACCAAGCTTAGAGAGTACCAAGGACCCTTCATTTCAACCCTGAGATATAAATATTGTCCTGTATCGAAACTTAATGGTATTATAATAGTTTCAGGTTACTTGCATTGAAAGAGGTATCATGGCTGTATTTTCATTGTGCCTATGGTTCAAATTAATTGAATCAGAATCGCCTGCAATATTAATTAGGAAGGTTTGCCTTTTAGCAAGATTGGTGTTTATCTACCTTATTTCCTTTTCATCACTGCTGTAATAGTACATCCGAGAGTTCCTTGGACATTTGATTGGTATTTTTATTCTTTTATTTTATTCTTTCCATCTTCTGCTAGCTATTGTTTTTCTGCGTTGTTTTTATTTTATCTTCCCCTTTTTATTCCTCTTCACTGTTTGCCATGTACCGATAACCCTGAAGGCACCATTTAATAGGTGCACCAAATACAGTAGTAAGCTGCTGACTATCTAAGGAAATTACTTGTCTCCTTTCTACTTGGAGGAATGGAAATAACCTTACAAAGCAAGTCATATGCAGTTGGTCTTCAAGACTGAGAATACTTTTGTGTGGTCGAGTATTGAAGCTTGTCCATATCCTTATCTCTTCAGACTGTGCCCAGAAAAATGTTAGTTCCATCTGGGTCCTTGGAGTCTGAAGCTAATAGCAAAGGCATCAGTTCTGTTTCAGAGCTCAACTGGACCATCATCACATAGCACAACCTTCATTTTGGCTTACTCCTCCTTTATCAAAAGCCAGCAATTGCAGAGTTTTTTCCATTAAAATCTGCAAAAAATACAAGAATCAAGATAATCAGATACCTTCCAATGATGTTACTTCTTATTCTCTCATGATTTGGACCCAGGAAGGTGTATTGTTTGCTTGCTTGAATTATTTTTAAAAATAATAAAGGCAGGATTAAAAACAAACAAACGAATCCCCAATAGAGCTGCTTATGCATGCCAGTCTGAAGCTAGATGGCATGCTTCTTCTTTCTGTGAAACAACTAGGTAAAGTGATGTATGATGGGATATCCCCAAATTGTCTTATTTTGATAGATATCAGTCAGTCCAACTTAACTCTGAATTCAAAAGTATGCATGCTATTTTCTCATTCATTACACTAGAGGACAGGGTTTTAAAACTAAATAAATGGAAGCTTCTAATATTTTCAAAATCAACCTTTCAGGTAATTTCCTTTTATCTGAGTTGTGTTCCAAAGACTCAGCATTCCAAAGCTTTGGAACGGTTTTGTTCTACCATGCCTTCGAATCCTGGACTTGCATTCAAGTAAGAAATATTACTGGGAGCATCTAAAAGTTTATATGTGTGCTTCTTTTTATTCTTTGAAATCCAGGGCAGTGTTGGAAAGAAATTAGGTAAA
This sequence comes from Crotalus tigris, assembly GCF_016545835.1. Lineage (NCBI taxonomy): Eukaryota > Metazoa > Chordata > Lepidosauria > Squamata > Viperidae > Crotalus > Crotalus tigris. The sequence continues at coordinate 2,266,702 of NW_024096718.1, forward strand.
TGAGCTGTGTGAATAGTAACTCTCTGAAAACTGAACTAGACTGAATTTGGTGTGAGAGGTGAAGCTGGCAATAGAAAAATTGATTCTGAAAAGGGTTGGATCAGGCTGGGGGTTATGAGAAAAACCTGTAGAAGAAGCATTTGGACAACCATTTAAAATACTCTTGACTTCCCACCTCCTCTTCCTCCCTCCCAGTCTTCCGATCCAGTGTCCTGAGCCTATATAGAGTTGCAGCTTAGAAAGTTTGTTGAAAGGTGAAAATAATCTTCTTAGCATCCTAGTTCCCTAAACATAAATATGGTTCTTAAACTATAAATATTATCCAGCAAGTCTATAAGAAAATATTGGGCACAGTAATAGTTTAGTGCTCTTTAGATAAACTAGAGCAAATTGTTATGTTAAATGTATTTTCCCCATTGCTTTTTGACTTATGCACAACCCAGAGGAGCATTTTGGTGGAACTTGATTTCATTTAAAAATCACACAATTGAAAGTTTGTTCAGGAACTAAAAGAAGCAAACGCCATACACTGAATTCAAAAACTGACATTAAATTAGGAAATGAATGCAAGCAGATGGCTCAAGAGATGTTTTCATTAGCATTAAGCCAGCCAGCATTTAATCTTTAATAATTTCAGTCTTTTGAGTAGGCCTACCTATTGTCTATTAATTAACTAATTAATATTAGTAATTGGTATCAAATAGCAATAACTAATTAATAAATAGGAATCTTAGTAAACAGTTTTTTGATCTCTTCATAGAAATGTTCATTTATTGTGCTGCATTTACCGATATTAAAACCAGTGCCCATAGAGATACATTGGGACAATTTCTAAGTAATTATCTGCCTGACCAGGTCAATGTTTTTCATCCCAATCTTTTCATCACTTCTCCCTTCATACCAAATTTTCTGTTCAGTTTTCAGAGTTTATTCTAGTAGCAGAGTCCCAATCCCAATATAATTTCTTTCGAAAGAAAAAGAGATAAAAAGTATATTAATATGTATTTTAGTAACATGTTTTCTGGAGTAATTTAGCCTGGTTGTTTTAGCTGAAGTTATTCTGACAGTGTCAAGCAATAACAGTGGTTTACCGATAGACCAATTACTGAAGGAGGTTACAAACTCCCCCTTCACTGGAAGTGTTTAAGCAGAGACTGGTCAGTCACCTATTGAGCAATTAAGATTTCTGCCCTGAGCAGAAATTGGTGTCAATCTCTAATAAATATTAGTTTGAACCCTCAACTTGTATTTGCATTCAGTTTTCCTTTTCTGGAGATTAAAAAAAAGTTTTATTTAACATGTTGATTTAGCTATTACTATATTTTCTCATATACTTCTTTGTAATTGCAGGTTGCTACAGCAGTATTGGGAAGAAAACAATGTTCAAATTTTGAAACTGCAAGCCAAGATGTTTACATATAATATGCCAACCTGCCTGGCCATCTGGAAAATGTAATTCAACAGTCATACACCTGTTAAGATAGATACTGTTGTAGTTTTCATTGTTTAAAAAGGTTTGCTTCATAAAACTGAAATAGCCTTCAAATTAGTTTCTACTAGAAAGGTTTTTCATTGTAGTCCAATTCACACTCTTTGGTTTAGAAATGTACACGATACTAAAGCGAGGACCTTGCTTTCCCATTCAAAAATACTTCAGAAGTAAGTATATTTTGTGTATATAAGTAAGGAAAAAATGATTTATTTCCTTGTTGCTACTTTGGAGTGTTGTACTATTCAAATTATTGACTTCTGTTTCCTCCTCCTTTCTACCCTCCCCTTTATATATCATAATAGCACTATCCAGTGATGATGAACTGATCATTGTCTGCAGTGTTTGTACATAATGGGAACAACTGAAATGTCTTGCTCATGTAAGATTGTTTAAAAAATGGATCTTTTTTGTCTCTTCACTATAGATTATCATCATTGGGAGTTAGTCTATTACTTTCCAGGATTTTATAGTTTCATTCCATATCCAGTGTTCCTCCCTTAAAGATACTCAGTATTCAGTAAAAATAAATCATTTTTATTTCTTCCCTTCAGAGCCATTGCTGCTGAATGCTTTTTAAAGGGACAAAGAGAGGTATGTAAGGAAAATATACTAAATAGAAATAATTTGAGAATAATTGTTCCAAAGGTTCTAAATTTGTCTCATCTCTTTTTTAAATTCTATTTAAAAAGAACAAGCAGCAATGCTGTTAAGAATAAAAAAGCAATGGTAGTTTCTTTTGTAGGAAAAAAAACCTAGTAATGCTTTTCAGTATTCAGAGCTTGTACTATTGGATAAATTTTACATAACAACAAGCCATGAATTCTGGTTTTACAAAATATGAATTAATTTGCTCCTCATTCATATTACAGGTAAATAAATCAAAAAGTGAAATAGTTTGATCTGATGTCAAAACTTAATAGTCAGGGCCCCTGGGCCAATCACAGTATTTATTAATAACTTTTTATTAATAACTTTACATTAATTACATGTGTTAATTATACTTCTTAATTAATTACGTAGTCCATAATTCAGACACTAGGTGAAGCTATCGTCTTCCTGGTTTACTTGCTTGAAAGAAGAAAGTAAAGCAGGAGCAGATAAGCTAGGTGTGCATATGTGTACCTAAAATACATTCCAGCAATTTTTTTTAATTTGTTGTTTGCAAACAATCCATTATGTTCATTTGAAAAAACAAAAGAAAAGGCATGTGGTTCAGTCTCTTCTGTCAGATGCAGTAACAATATATACTGCTCAAAAAAATAAAGGGAACAGAAACGTATAGGATCCTATATGTTTGTGTTCCCTTTTTTTTTTTTTTGAGCAGTATATTTGCACCACTTTAGTACCCTTGTGTACCATCCTAAAGTCCTTTCACATGCTAATTGGGTTGACTTAAATTCAATCCCTTTGACCTTATGACAATATAATTCTACCTATACCTGCTTAGTGAGCTTTATTCCCAGATAAACAGTTTTAAGGATTTGATGCACAAACAAAAGTTTTGTTTTAAAATAAGACAATATGAAGTTTTATTCTAAGATAGAAAATCATGTTTTTGTATTAATTGAAATATGCTGGATTTAACTTTTTTTTTAAAAAAAAATGAGGTTACTAGTAGCTATGTATAATCAGTGTGATAAACTGATCAAGACAGTTTGATGTAGAGATGAATGAGAAAAATATTTATTGAGTGATAACATCAAATTGTTTTTTGTTTTTTTTTTGTCTCTCCTTTACAGGTCCATCACTTATATCAGAGAGCCTTTCAGAAGTTACCTCTTTGTGCAACCCTGTGGAAAGATGTAATGTTTTCTCCTTATGTTTCAGTTTAAGGTTTCATTTCAATTTTCTGCATATCCCATGTCCATTGATGTGGTGATATTCAAGCTCTGGCTAAATCTCATGTCTGCTTCCCCATCTCTTACAGCAGTTCCTATTTGAAGCATCAGAAGGAGGTAAAACTGATAACCTGAGAAAACTAGTTTCCAAGTGCCAAGAGGTTGGAGTCAGCCTAGATGAGCTTTTAAATTTAAACACTTACAGAACAGAAAGCACGAATCACTGAACGCTGGGTGCAGTCAGTACTAAGTCCTCTCAAATGCCAAAATCATTTTGAATGATTCTCCAGGCTGATCTCTGGCTTTAGGCTTGTGTAAAGCAGATGAGCCATGCTGAGCAGCTCAAGTCTCTTTGGCTTGCTTTCCTTGAACCTGGAAACAATTAACATGGCGCCTTCTTGGATAAATGATGCCCTCTATGGCCTGCTTCTGGGCCCTGCCAGACTCTCATAACATCATGTACGTAAGTATAGCTCATCCCAATGACAGACATAAAATGTATTAATTTTTTAAAAACTTGCTTCTTTTCATTTTCTTTTGTGCTATTACTGATTTCACTTGACACTCACACTGATGCCTAAAAGATCTATGTTTGGAATTAATAATGAGGGCCCTGTTTACATGAAAAACAACCAGTCTGTTTTGTTTTACTTTTTATTTCCCTGTCCTTGTTTCCCAGTCCCTTTTTTTTCAGAGATTTGTTTTGATTGCAGGATTTAAACAAAAACAACCGTTCTTAAGCAAAGTACCTGCCATGGCCACAAGTATGATTTTTGTACTTGGAGGCTATGAGGGTAGCTTAATGCCCTTTCTGCATTTGGACTTGTGGCAGAGACTAAAACTTGAAGAACACAATTTCTATTACAAATGCCAGTGCATCAGAACCTCAAGAGTGATCAATTCTATTATGTGCAATTTTTGTAAAGAAATTTTAATTTATAATAAAAGTTTAACAGTTAATAATATTGAACTGATTTGTATTAAGATACTACACTGTAGTATTACTGTTTATACAAAGATATTTTGAATATACGTTTTTAAAAATCTGTTGTCTTTGTTGTCTTTTACTAGATAGTACAAATGTGGTTTCTGTTTCCATTCTTTTTTTTAAACATCACACAACAGTGGGACAGCTAACAATCTTTTCAGAGCACAAAGTCATAAATAGTAGTAGTAATAAAATAATAAAGTTAAAGTAGTGATAAAGATAAAATAGTAAAGATACTACTAGTAGTAATAGTAGTAGATCAGGCTACTAGACATTTGTCCAGTGTTTTTTTTTAACCAGACTGAAAATATGTACTACAAAAAGTATATCATAAACAATCAAAATGTTTGCATCCTAGAATCACACTGCATTGTCTTGTGCAAGTTTTAATTAATCTTTTGTGGTCATTCATGATTAGTATACATATATAGAAACCCACTAGCTATTCCTTTTCTGGGTTATCCGTCAGTGGTATCATGTAGACAGCAAAAGAAGTAAATAGTATGTAAAAGAAGTTGAAAGCACAAGGCAAGAGGAAGGAAAAGAACATTTAGCTAGATTTAGTTTACATCAGCTATGTTCAATACCATTCCACACATTTCTATCTTTACAAATCATTCTTGCTTCCACTATGTATATACTAAATACATTTTAAGCTCCTCAATCCTGTCTTTGAGGCTGCCACCAATTCCATCACTGTCTTACTCTTCCCCTTGCTCTCAATTCATTCACTCTTGAGGGAATGGAGCTAACCTAATGTTGGGTGGGGGGGTGGGGGAGAATATTTCATAAGATGGACACTATGGCAGGGAAGGCTTTTGCCTCCTGGGACCCACCAAATGTAGTACATATTACAATAGTCCAATTTGGAGGTGACTAAGGCATGAGTGACTGTGAGCAGAACTTTCTGTTCCAGGAACAGGGCCAACTGGTATACAACCTGAAGCTAGGTAAAGGCCCTTTTAATCACAATTGCCTTCAACTAGGGGTTGAGATGTACTGTAATCGTCCTATCTGGGGCAGTGCAACTTTATATCCAGTGCATTGCAGATTATCAGCTGTATTACCCATGCTTACATGCATCATTCCTTAATAGTCTCATTTGGGCCAGTATACCACAAATGGAACCAAAGTCTTATTTTGTTGAAGTGTGCTCATGCTGTTCAGTTCAATGCAACTAAAATCTCTAGACATTACTTTGCAACTACTAGCTTGCCTGCATCCCACCAGCACGGAGATACACAAAGTGTACTGGTACACTCACCATGCAATTATAATTAGAAAAAGAGTCCTTTGTTTCATAGCCTGATGGTCCAAGTATAGTCCTCTTTGTTTATTGGCAATTATTAATTTAAACATTCAACAAATATACTTCAGTTAAACTGACTTTATCCGATTACCCCATCAATTAAGATTATGTGCATAAATGGAATTCTATTTACCAGAAATGTGAATGCAACAGTTAGTGTTAATAAATATGAAGAATTGTAACTTTTTTTAGGCAACTGATCCTACTTTATAAAACCTTTGACATCTTATTTCTGTTTGTTCCCAGAGAAACCAGTCTGAATAGTCTCCTCACAAAATACTATAATTTTGATTGGTATCCGATTTAAAACTGAGCTTGTATGTATAAAATTGGTAATGTTTCCAAAGTGAATTTGTTGCAGAAGAATGCCCAAATTCAGTTTGAATATTTTAAGTCCCAACTATGTCACTTTTTCAAGTATCTCTTTCCCTTAATTAATCCTCCTCCTGAATAAAAATCTTCATGGAACCTAGCTATTGGTGATTATATATGAAGTATCATTTGAGCAGATTTTTTAACTAAAGCTATCAGGAGTCCATATTCTTTTAATAGTTCCATCACCCCAAAAGGTATGTATTGAAGATGGGGTGGGGGTGCATAAACATTGACTTCAAGCACAGGTTGAATGGAAGAGAGAACAAAGGAAAATACTTTTTCAAACCTGAGAGGGTAGCAGAACACCACCAGTACACAGTTGCAATTTTTGAGTAGCATATAACAGTTAATGGTGAAATCCTATTAAAAAAAAAAATCTAAATCTGAAGGAGCTATTGCTGAATATAGCCCATCTCACAAATGTGACACTCGGCAGCACACAATAAAAGTAAAACCATTAACTATGTAAAACCAGGGGAGAACGCCATCAAGATCTTAAATATGTTATACAGTGAGGGGAAAAAAACTATTTGATCCCCTGCTGATTTTGTACGTTTTTCCACTGACAAAGCAATGATCAGTCTATAATTTTAATGGTTTATTTTAACAGAAACAGAATAACAAAAAAATTCAGAAAAATGCATTTGAAAAAAGTTATAAATAGATTTGCATTTTAATAAGTGAAATATTTGATCAGCAAGATTTCTGGCTCCCAGGTGTCTTTTATACACGTAACGAGCTAATATTAGGAGCACTCTCTTAAAGGGACCTAATCTCAGCTTGTTACTTGTATAAAAGACACATATCCACAGAAGCAATCAATCAGATTCCAAACTCTCCACCATGGCTAAGACCAAAGAGCTAACCAAAAATGTCAGAGACAAGATTGTAGACTTACATAAGACTGGAATGGGCTTTAAGACTCACCAAGCAGCTTGGTGAGAAGCTGACAACGGTGCAATTATTCGCAAATGGAAGAAATATAAAATAACTCAAATCTCCCTTGGTCTGGGGCTCCATGCAAGATCTCACCTTGTGGAGGTTCAATGATCATGAGAATGTGAGGAATCAGCCCAGAATTAGATAGCAGGATCTTGTCAATGATCTCAAGGCAGCTGGGACCATAGTCAACAAGAAAACAATTGGAAACACACTATGCCATGAAGGACTGAAATCCTGCAGCACCCACAAGGTCCCTCTGCTCAAGAAAGCACATGTACAGGCCCGTCTGAAGTTTGCCAATGAACATCTGAATGATTCAGAGGAGAACTGGGCGAAAGGGTTGTGGTCAGATGAGACCAAAATCAAGCTCTTTGGCATCAACTCAACTTGCCATCTTTGGAGGAGGAAGAATGCTGCCTACGACCCCAAGAACATCATCCCCATCGTCAAACATGGAGGTGGAAACATGCTTTTAATATAATAATAAGTGAGGCACTACCTTGACGTGGTTGTGGGGCACAAAACCCTCTAACTAAAGAAATAAAAGAATTGAAACAAAGAATAACTGAGCATCTTGAACAGCACAAAAACAACAGAATAAGGCTGCCTGCATTGAAGCTTGTTCCAAAGAAACAGCTAGCACAAGCATTAAAAGATGCAAATACTGCAATATCAAGTATAAGCACCAATTCACTGCAAGAAACAAACCAACTAATGTACAGCACAGCTGCAGTTATAACTGAACACCTGGGATGCAAAATCAACAAAGAAGAAAAACAAACAAACAGTGCACCAGAAAAATGGAAGGTTAGACTAGAAAATAAGATCAGCAAGTTAAGATCACATGCAAGCAAGCTAGAACAGATGAAAGAAAAGAAGCTGAAGAACAAGAAGACCAAAGAATACCTAATCAAGAAATACCACTTAGAAACAAGGAAGATCAAGTAAGCACTGGAAATAATAAAGCAACAAATAACAGCTATAGCCAGGAAAATCAGTAGATATGAAGCTCGAATTGCAAACTATAGGCAGAACCTCCAATTTCAATCCAATCAGAAACGTTTCTACCAGTCCATCAATGGAGAAACTTCAAGGAATCAGTCAGTACCTGACAAGGAAGAAACAGTGCTGTTCTGGAAGCAGATATGGGATAACCCAAAGAAATATAACAAGGATGCGGCTTGGTTAAAAGAGATGGATGCAAATAAAACAGAAGTTGAAATGAAAGAACTAGTAATAACAACAAAAATGGTAGAAAAAAGAGCAAGGAAAATCAAAAATTGGTCAGCGCCAGGTGAAGATGAACTGCATGGGTTTTGGTTGAAACATCTAACTGTTATACACCCACTCATTGCCAAGCAATTCAACAATATACTACAAGGAGGAGAAATTGAAAAGTGGCTAACAACTGGGAAAACCTACCTAATAATGAAAAATCCAGCAAAAGGGGCAACACCAGGTAACTACAGGCCAATTACCTGCTTACCACCAACTTTCAAATTACTAACTGGTGTGGTAGCTGATGCAGTACAACAGCATCTAGTTGAAAACAATCTCTTTCCACCTGAGCAGAAAGGAAACCGCCCCAATAGCAGAGGAACAAAAGATCACCTCCTAATAGACAAAATGATCTTGGAAAACTGCAAGAGAAGGAAGACCAACCTGAATGTGGCATGGATTGACTACAAAAAGGCATTTGACTCTCTGCCACATGATTGGATAATCAAGTGCCTAGAAATAACAGGAGTCAGTAGAAACATCAGAAAATTTGTGCAAAGATCTATGGCACAATGGAAGACACAGTTGCAGATCAATGGTGAGAGACTGGGAGAGGTTAATATCAAGAGAGGAATATTTCAAGGAGATTCATTATCACCGTTACTATTTGTTATTGCACTGTTTCCTCTGTCAACAATACTGAATAACTCAGGACATGGCTATCAAACATCAAAAACATCTGCCAGACTATCCCATCTCCTTTATATGGATGATCTGAAGCTGTATGGAAAAACATCATCTGAAATAGAATCGCTGCTCCACACTGTCCGTATATATAGCCAAGATATTGTAATGGAGTTTGGCTTGGACAAATGTGCCACGCTTACTATCAAACAAGGAAAAATAATGAAAACTGAAGGAATCAAGATGCCCCACGAAAATAACATTAAGAGTCTGGATGAGGAAGAATACTACAAATACTTGGGTATCCTTCAAGCTGACACCATCAAGCACACTGAAGTCAAGAAAAAGATTAGAGGTGAATACATCAAGAGAGTGAAGAAGATCTTAAAGGCCAAACTCAATGGAGGAAATACCATAAAGGCAATCAACACCTGGGCAATTCCAGTCATTAGGTACACAGCTGGAATAGTGGACTGGATTCAAGCAGAACTAAAAGCAATGGATAGGAAGACCAGAAAAATAATGACAATGAATCATGCCCTTCATCCACGCAGTGACATTGATAGACTTATCTACCAAGGCAAATAGGTGGGCGTGGAATGCTACAAGTACATCAGATGGTTGAAGAAGAAAAAATGGCTTTGGAAGAATATCTGAAGAACAATGATGAAGATGCACTGAAATTAGTATATCAGGAAGGCTTACTGACTACTGGAGATACCAAACTGGCCTACAAGAAAGACCAAATGAAGAACAGAATAGAGGCATGGGAAGACAAAGCATTACATGGCCAATACATTAAAAAAATAGCTGGGAAAGCAGATAATAATAAAACCTGGCAATGGCTAAGAGCAGGAAAATTGAAGAAAGAGACCGATGGACTAATTCTGGCTGCACAAGACCAAGCCTTAAGGACAAATGCATATAAAGTCAAAATTGAGAAGACAGCAACAGACAGTAAGTGCCGCCTATGCAAAGAAGCTGAAGAAACAGTGGACCACCTGGTAAGATGTTGCAAGAAGATTGCACAGACTGACTACAAGCAGTGGCATGACAAAGTAGCAACAATGGTGCATTGGAAGATCTGCAAAAAATATCATTTGCCTATAAGCAAAAACTGGTGGATCATAAAATAGAGAAAGTCATAAAAAATGATAAAATTAAACTGCTCTGGGACTTCAGAATTCAAACAGACAAGCACCTGCAACATAACACCCCAGACTTAACAATTGTCGATAAGAAAGACAAAAAAGTCTGGATAATGGATGTGGCAGTGCCTGGAGACAGCAGAATAGACGAGAAACAAATGGAGAAGATAACAAAATACAAAGACCTACAAATAGAAATAGAAAGACTGGCAAAAGTAAGCAAGGGTAGTACCAATAGTCATAGGCGCCTTGGGTGCAATCCCAAAACAACGTGAGATGGGCTATATTTGGTAAATATTCAGCACCACTTGAACACCATTGGCATTGACAAATTTGCTATTAGTCAGTTGCAAAAGGCGGCGTTACTAGGAACTGCTTCCATCCTGCGACGATACCTGTAATACCATCAAACATCCACATCTGCCTATCCCAGGTCCTGGGTAAGGACTCGATAGGTAGACAAAATGCCAAATCCAATCTGAAGTCTGAACATCTGGCTGACTGTGCGATGATTCATCATCATCATCATCATAATAATAATAATAATGCCGATTTATAATATGAAATAAAGTATTCACAGAAACAGAATTGGACGAACTGCAAAGGTTTACCCAGGGCAAAGAAATCAAGGCCTTACCAGAAGTAATTCAGAATGTAGAGGCAAACCAGGGGGAGTTGGCAGTGAAGGAATCCAGCAGAGATATACAACTGTTCTCATTTGGAAACAGGCACCTCTTCCTCAGGAAGAACAAAACCCACTAACTAAAGAAATAAAAGAATTGAAACAAAGAATAACTGAGTATCTAGAACAGCACAAAAACAACAGAATAAGGCTGCCTGCATTGAAGCTTGTTCCAAAGAAACAGCTAGCACAAGCATTAAAAGATGCAAATACTGTAATATCAAGTATAAGCACCAATTCACTGCAAGAATAAAATTAAGCACATTAAAGTCCTGGAGTTTCCTCCAGACCTTAATCCCATAGAAAATCTGTGGAGGGAGCTAAAGGTTGGAGCTGCCAAACGTCAGCCTCAAAACCTTAATGACTTGGAGAGGATCTGCAAAGAGAAGTGGGACAAAATCCCTCCTGAGATGTATGCAAACCTGATGGCCAACTACAAGAAACATCTGACCTCTATGATTGACAACAAGGGTTTTGCCATTATGTACTAAGTCATGTTTTGCAAAGAGATCAAATACTTATTTCACTCATTAAAATGCAAATCAATTTATAACTTTTTTGAAATGTGTTTTTCTGGGTTTTTTGTTGTTATTCTGTCTCATGTTAAAATAAACCTACCATTAAAATTATAGACTGATCATTTCTTTGTCAATGGGCAAATGTACAAAATCAGCAGGGGATCAAATAATTTTTCCCTTCACTGTAGCCATTTCACGGTATTCTTAAGTCTGCTGAAAAAAACTTTTAAGGGATTTCCAGAAAATCAGTAGAGTTGGAGCCAATCTCACCTCAGGGTGATAATCCATAGGTGGAGAAAACTCACATGCTGAGTCCTGTCAGATGGAATGCCTTAGGACAATGGTTCTCAACCTTTTCTTTACCAAAAGATCCCCTTTAAATATCTTTTGGGCTATGGACCATGGCCCGGAACACCAAGACTTAACTCAAGGTTTAAATTATAACATTTGTTCAAGCTTTTGCAGACATCATGTGATGACATCATGACTCCCCAGTGGTCTGCAGACCACAGGTTGAGAACCACTGCCTTAGCAGAAAGAATCCTCCTGCCAGACCTGCTAGGAGGGTAGATATAACTGGGGAGTGGTGATCCTTCAAATATGACTATTCAAAACCAATCATTCACTCGTATTTTTAACAACAGCTGCAAAAAAATGCAAACAACTTGTAATATACTGTAGTTAATATATGTATCAATTTTAATTGAAATTGATTTTTTAGCACAACTGGTAGGCTTTTCCTAACATGTTCTGAAGTGGTTTGTTGACAGTAGAGAACAAACTTCCTATTCTATGCTACACTTTCCTTCACTGTTCCCCTGTAATTTACTTACAAGAAATCAACTAATAGTAGAGTGGTATATTCCTACACAGGAGAAATCTCAGTTCATCTTACATTCAAAGGTCTTCTTTAAAAAAAAAAAAAAGGTGTTTAAAATCCCAATAATGAATCAAGTCATCTCTCAAGAGATGCAATTCCAGAGAAAGCTAATTATACCATTGAGTATTAGCAAGGGAGCTAGTATAGCATTAAATATAGTCCCACTGTAAGTAGAAATAAATATCAGAAATTGTTCTATGTGTATCTTAGTTGAGTTGAAAGAAAATTTGAATAAAAATTCTATTGATTAAATTTCACAAAATAGATATGTTTTCTGGTGTCTTTTAGATTTTACCTTTGGCATTCGTAACAGAATTAGAATTTCTGGTTTGTTTCAAATGATTAGTGTAGAAAAGATATTGAAAAAGTATTTTGAAGATACCAAAATACACTTTAAAAAAATTAAAATTATAAAATAACAATGGAATAAAAAGGATTTGGATAATAGAACATCCTTGGAAAAGTGTATTTTTACTTATTTATATCCTACCTTTATTTGTATAAATAACATCATAAACATAACCTTTCTCTTTCCTCCTATTTTTCTTGTGAGCAAGTTGGGCTGAAAGTGACTGGTTCAAGGACACCCAGACAATTTTCAGGCCTAAGACGGGACTAGAACTCACAGTCTTCTGGCTTCTAAGCCAGCACCTTAGACTAGCCCACATTAGCTATGTATATTTTTTTCAGGGACTAGTCATGATAATGAGGTCTGACATGGTGCTAAATACTGTAGCCAGTTTGATCTAGTGGTTAAGGCACCAAGCTAGAAAGCAAGAGACTGTGAGTTCAAGTCCCACCTTAGCTATGAAAGCCAGCAGGGTGATCTTGGGCCACTCTCAGCCCAACTCATCTCATGGGGGTTGGGAGAGTTGTGGGGAAAATAGGAGAAGGAAGGTATGTTGGATATATTCGCTGCCTTGAGTTATTTGTAAAAATGAAAAAGGTAAGTTACAAATAACTAACATGACATTAGGCATATATCTCTACATGGCTAGTTCTTCATATGCTGGCAAATTTAAGCCTATACAATGTGTGTGGGGGGGTGGAGTATTAATTAAAATTTGGAAAAAAATGAGAAAAGAGAAAAATTCAGATTGATAATGAAATAAAGGATCTGCCTGAAAAAAGTAGTCATCACATTTTAATCAGCTTAAATTACATGGAGTCAGCATAGGTAGGAAAGGTAAAGTCAGAACAGTAGACCTGTCACAATGCTATTCTTTGCAGCATTGTTGGTAATGTAAAAGCAAGTCCACATGCCACACCAAAATTTGTGCAAGGTGACAAGATATTCTAAGAAATGGAGCTATATTACCTTTCAGGGTTGTTATCAAAAATAGAAAAAGGTTGCTACATACATTATGTTTAGCTCCTGTACAATAGAGTAGAATCTAAGAAAAAAAAATTTAGATCATTTTCAAGATCACTTAATCATTTCTTGTTTGATTTTTGAGTCATTGGAGAAAACAACTCAGAATCGTAGAAAAGTTGAAAAAATTCAAGTGCTAATTTTCAAAAACAGATTTTCTTTGCCAAAGATAATTCAGGTTTACATTCTTAAATAAAGGGCTATGTTCTGATTCGGGTAAGTAGTGAAGATATTTCAAGTAAAGTAGAAAGATTTGGTGAGCAGAGTTTTTTTCAGAACTTATTGCACTTGGAGATATATTAACTCCTGCCTATCTTGTACAATAAAGCAAGATTATCTGTAACTGAAATCAATCTTTGTGCAATTGTTGGCAAAGAGCTCTGTGATTTATTTACTTTTCCACTGAAGGGAGTGTCATCTCAGATCATAAAATCCTTTCATATTTGCACCTGTTGATGTGGAGCAAAATTGACCAAGAGGCATTTAAGAGTTTTCCTTTGTTTTCCAGGAGACAGTAGAAGAATTTTAGCTATACTCTTGCAAGTGTTATTTCATTTTTAAACACATTCATCATTGAAAAAACAATATTGTACGTGTTGAAAGAAGTAATGACTTCATTGTTAATATAGCATTGATATATACCGAGTAATTTATTACTCAGCATACAGCCAATGTGAAATTAAAGCACCATACTTAAAAAAACAAAAATAATAAAAATGTATTTCAAATTTAAAAAGTCTGCAGCAGAAAATCAAAGAAAGCATAGAAAGATACAGTGGGGCAAAAAAGTATTTAGTTAGCCACCAATTGTGCAAGTTCTCCCACTTAAAAAGATGAGAGAGGCCTGTAATTGTCATCATAGGTAGACCTCCACTATGAGAGACAAAATGAGAAAACAAATCCAGACAATCACATTGTCTGATTTGGAAAGAATTTATTTGCAAATTATGGTGGAAAATAAGTATTTGGTCAATATCAAAAGTTCATCTCAATACTTTGTTATATATCCTTTGTTGGCAATGACAGAGGTCAACGTTTTCTGTAAGTCTTCACAAGGTTGGCACACACTGTTGCTGGTATGTTGGCCCATTCCTCCATGCAGATCTCCTCTAGAGCAGTGATGTTTTGGGGCTGTCGCTGGGCAACACGGACTTTCAACTCCCTCCAAAGGTTTTCTATGGGGTTGAGATCTGGAGACTCCAGTACCTTGAAATGCTTCTTACGAAGCCAGTCCTTCGTTGCCTGGGCGGTGTGTTTGGGATCATTGTCATGCTGAAAGACCCAGCCACGTTTCATCTTCAATGCCCTTGCTGATGGAAGGAGGTTTGCACTCAAAATCTCATGATACATAGTCCCATTCATTCTTTCCTGTACACAGATCAGTCGTCCTGGTCCCTTTGCAGAGAAACAGCCCCAAAGCATGATGTTGCCACCCCCATGCTTCACAGTAGGTATGGTGTTCTTTAGATGCAACTCAGCATTCTCTCTCCTCCAAACACGAGTTGTGTTTCTACCAAACAGTTCTACTTTGGTTTCATCTGACCATATGACATTCTCCCAATCCTCTTCTGGATCATCCAAATGCTCTCTAGCAAGCTTCAGATGGGCCCAGACATGTACTGGCTTAAGCAGGGGGACACGTCTGACACTGCAGGATCTGAATCCCTGGCGGCGTATTGTGTTACTGATGGTTGCCTTTGTTACCTTGGTCCCAGCTCTCTGCAGGTCATTCACTAGGTCCCCCCGTGTGGTTCTGGGATTTTTGCTCACCGTTCTTGTGATCATGTTGACCCCATGGGGTGAGATCTTGCGTGGACCCCCAGATCGAGGGAGATTATCAGTGGTCTTGTATGTCTTCCATTTTCTAATTATTGCTCCCACAGTTGATTTCTTCACACCAAGCTTTTTGCCTATTGCAGATTCAGTCTTCCCAGCCTGGTGCAGTCTACAATTTTGTTTCTGGTGTCCTTCGACAGCTCTTTGGTCTTCACCATAGTGGAGTTTGGAGTGTGACTGTTTGAGGTTGTGGACAGGTGTCTTTTATACTGATAACAAGTTCAAACAGGTGCCAATAATACAGGTAATGAGTGGAGGACAGAGGAGCCTCTTAAAGAAGAAGTTACAGGTCTGTGAGAGCCAGAAATCTTGCTTGTTTGTAGGTGACCAAATACTTATTTTCCACCATAATTTGCAAATAAATTCTTTCCAAATCAGACAATGTGATTGTCTGGATTTGTTTTCTCATTTTGTCTCTCATAGTTGAGGTCTACCTATGATGACAATTACAGGCCTCTCTCATCTTTTTAAGTGGGAGAACTTGCACAATTGGTGGCTGACTAAATACTTTTTTGCCCCACTGTAGTATGTTACTAAATATTACAGTTAAAAATATGGATACTCACAATTTTCAAAGCCTGGAAAATCACACATAAAATGCCAACCAAGCTGTTCTGTGTCGAGGGATACTACCAAGACACTCTTTCCAAAATAGCCACTATTTCAAACCTAGAACAAAGGTTTTACTTGAGAAGAAGTTATTTCTTTGATAATTGACCTGATGTTGGATTAACATTTTAAAGTGGCCCAGAAAGAAAGTGAAAAGATAGGGGCCTTCTCAAGAGGAAAATTGAATGTCTTCAAATTCTCTATGAATTTGAATACAAACTTTATGTACGTTTGTTTTCAGATTGATGATGAGAAAATAATTAGTTCTTTGGTTAAAATTTTATGTTTGGTAGGAATAGCAGTTTTCAAATATTTCCTGTTGCTCTTATTTTCATCCTCCCCCCAACTTTGCAGAACACTTCTAGCTCAAAATAAAGGTTTTGAATGGCTTTCACAGCCCCCAAATTTGAATATTATAGGAAGTGAGGAACTCTAAAACATACAATACATCAGAGTTTTCCAACCTTTCTGGCTTTGTAGATCAGTGAGGTGGGGAAGGGGATGGTTCTGTGCGAGCGGTGGGCAAGCATACATGCATGCAGCTCCATTTGCACAAGCAACGTGCACGTGTCCACTGCTCGTGTAAATGAATGTGCTTGCCTGCTGCTTGTACAAGGGGAGATGCACACCCTCACCCCCCCCCCCATTTTGGGCAGCCCAGTTTTGAACAGCTCACGGCCTGGTAGGGGACCCCTACAATGCATGTAAGGAATCTTTAAATTTTTCTGTGGCAGTTTCTGTTCACTTAGTGATTCTTTGAATTTGACCAGGGATGCCTAAGCTTTAACATACTATTGTATAATCAGTGTAATTCAGAAGAGGGAATATTCTTGATTCTCTCTAAGATAGTATCATTGTTCATAGAACTCATGAGTCATTTGAGCACTATAAAATCCAGAACCATGAAGCTCATCTTTATCTCTGGTCCAGGTATGATTTCTAAGAAAGTAGCATGCAATATTTCTGGTCTGGGTTTATCAGGTTAATTAAATTCAACAATGAATAATACAAAAAGAAACCCAATTCTTCAAAAGTACAATAATCATCTAGATTTATGCATAAAATTGTGGTAAATCTTCTAGAATTTTTATCACTAATTTGAAAAAGCCACCTAGAATAGAAAAGTGAAAATAATGCTGGTATAAATATACATTTGGTCATCCCATCATTACTGAAAGTTCTGCTATGATTGTATATTTTTGTATATTATTGTATTTTTTAATTTTCTGGTCTAGTGACAATTAGTCACAAAATGATTTAGCATGCTTCCCTGCCTCACATCTTTGTAACTGAAAGTAACTAATTGCTCATGTTCTTCTCCAACTTATCAAAGAAATTTCTCTACTGCATTTTTCAATTTTATGAATGCTTGATGTATGTGACCATTTATGAGCACTCAAGTTGCAAACCTTAAGATTCCACGAGGATGGATATTAAGTTGGCCAGCCTAGAGCTGAAATTGGATGTTTGACCCAGTGCTGAAGGTTCCTCTTTCAAATTGCTAAAGCACCACTTTGGCAGCTCTTGCGACAGTTGACAAACCTCTTTTTGTCATGTATTTTATTTATTTATTCATTTAATCTATTTGCTGCTTGTCTTGTATTGAATTGACTCTGGACAGCTTACGGCATATATATATCATGTATGATGCTCCTCCAGTACCTTTGAGTTAGCCTTGCCCATGCGATTCTCTTGGCAACATTTTTTTAGAAGTCTTACCAGTTGCTAGCCTGATATCTTTAACCTCTGCACCCAAGTGGTCTCTTATGACACTTAATTTTAATTCAGGAATATATTCAGGAATCCTAAAGGCATTCGTTCGTTCATTCATTCATTCATTCAATTTAAAACATTTCTATAGCCACCCATCTGATGTAACTTCTATTTAATTTAATTGACTGTACCTACCCTCTTTATGCAGATCTATGACCAAATTAAGATTTGACACAACGGGTGCTGCAACCATACATTCCTGCTGTCACCCATCATATTCTCTTTCCATTATGACCTCACCCTATCCCAGCACTGGAGGAAGAGTCAGGTCTTGAATGCTCTGTGGAAGGTTAAAGAGTGGGGGCCTGTCAGCCCCCCAAGAGGGAGTATTCCACAGGGCAGGAGGATGTAACAGAAAAGGCATGCTTTTTCATATCAAGCTACCAATCAATTTGTTCTGTTCCTATTCCAAATCTGATAAAATTGTTCTATTGTGCTTGCAGCATGGACTCTGTAATTTGATTGCAAACAACATCATTATTCATTTTGAAGATTCTAGGTTATTAACCTCTTTGACAGAGGGGTATAGACAACATTTACTCCAAAAGGCATGGCTTATTTTGTTATTTCTTTAACTTATTTGTCTTACTGATGCTAGGAGGAAAGTAATAATATTCTGAAATGCTTAATAATAATAATAATAATAATAATAATAATAATAATAATAATAATAATAATAAAGTTGGAAGGGACCTTGGAGGTCATCAAGTCCAACCCCCTGCTCAGGCAGGAAACCCTACACCATTTCAGACAAATGGTTGTCCAGTTTCTTCTTAAAAACTTCCAGTGTTGGCACATTCACTGCTTCTGGAGGCAGGTTGTTCTATTGGTTAATTGTTCTAACTGTCAGGAAGTTTCTCCTTAGTTCTAGGTTGCTTCTCTCCTTTATTAGTTTCCATCCGTTGCTTCTTGTACTTCAACATAAGATTTCTAGAGGTAAAAAAGCATGGACTGCCAATGTTCACTTCACAGATATTAAGAAAACTAAGAATCTAAACCCCAAGGTTGGGCACTCATTTTACCCCAAAGGAAAATTCTTCTCCTGCAGCATCTAGCGAGAACTATAGGACTACAGCTGAAATAGATACCATAGCCAGAATAAAACTATAGACCGAAAGAAACTGAATTGTATCATTATTGCACTTAGATTCTGATTTCAAAATATTATTTACTGTAGTGTGACTTCCTGCAGAGTATCTGTGCTTTTTGCAAAAGTTTTACATTTTCATTTGTTCTTCTAGTGCCTAGAATACACATCTGAACAGAAATGATATCATCTCATATCAATACTACAATTACATGCTTGCATAATGTCTAATACAAATATATAAACTGAGGCATTTAGAAGATGCAATTATGGACACATAGTCCATCTGCCTGCATTGAATATACTAAGTCAAGAGAATGTTACCTGTTCAGATGCAAGGTGACCTGTTATGTAGATCACAGGCAACTGAGCAGGGCAGCACTACAATGTGGCTGTATATCTGATGAGATTATGGACACTTGAAGATTCTTTTCATTTTCAGGAAGTTTAAAATTGTTGTGCAGTCTTGGCATTGAAGTAAAAATGTGAGGGAACAAATAAGATATGTTTTCTTGCTTCTGAGAGCTTCTAGTCATGTACTTGTTAGAAAACATTCTCCCCATAGAGGTGAACAATATACTAGTGTAATGTATACAGTATGTTGGTGGTGTCTTTAAGGATTTTTTAATATATATATGTGGTAGTGTTTACTTAATCAGCACATTAGTGAAGACCAACAACTATCACTAAACTGAAACAAGCTCAACTAAAGATCAATCAGAACTCAGATCATCTGCTTATAAAGATAGGAGAATCAGTCCCTGCTCAGTTGCCCGCTAGACCACTTGGCCTCTGAAGATGCCAGGCACAATTGCCAGCAGGAAATCTGTCTGGACTACAGTCATAATCCTGAACCTCAACACTGCCCAACAGATATTGGCTGTAAAAATCTACATGTTTATACTAAGAGAAAGTTTGTATTATTTCTTTTGATGGAAAAAGAAACCTTACAAACTTCATTTTGCAATTAAATTACAAGAAGGATAGAGAATATTCTGGAATTGCTGTGAAATATGTCTGAGAATTAAAGGACTAAATGATCCTTCTGGAGTTATTGCAAATTTTATTACAAATTACATGTTTCAAACATCAGTAGAAAAAAAACAACAGTATTTACAATCAGTAGAAATTTACATATTTAAAGATCACAAATTTAAACAGATATGAGCTAGAAATAGAAATCTAGTAATTAAAGCAACATGAAACGACATGCCTTATTTTCGTATTTGAGTATGATTTCACTATAAAGATAAATCTATATTTACATATTGTTTTAAGATCTTCTCTGAAATGAATTTTAATATTTCCAAATTATATTTGAATTATTTTTAAGCAATTTAATAATATTATGCATTGCATCCTGATTTATGTTATCTGCTGTTTATTTTTAATATTAAAGTAATTCTTAAATGTTTTTATTTCACTTTTTAAATTTGTATAGAAATGTAAATGCAGTCATAAGAGAAAATTTACATATTACCAAACCACTGTGAAAAAATTAAATAAAGTAGTAAGATATGTTTTCAAGAATTGGCAGATGATCTCTAATTTGACATGGTTTGAAGAATAGACTTCCATCTCCAGGCTTCACTGTTTCAAAATATAAGATTTAAAAAATATATATTTTGTGCATAATTTCTTCATGTTATTTCCATGAATGCATGTCAACTGGATAAAATTCAGACAGCACAGACCTTCAATGTAAGTTATTCTATTCATATCATTCCTATGATTCTTCTAAACAAGTCCACTAAGTTAATCCTAAGATACAACTGAATCTCAGATGCCAACAAGTTATGCAAAGATCAGAAGCCATTTCTATTTGGTATTTTCTGTTTTCAGGATTCCTTTATACATGTAACATTTTTGGCTTTCAGACATATTGCAAAAAGTATATTGAGAGCAGCTCAGCTATATAAAGGTAGTCCTTAACGTATGACCACAATTAAGCCCAAAATTTCCTTGGCTAAGCAAGAGTTATTGAGTTGTGCCCCATTTTATGACTTTTGCCATAGGTGCTGAGTGAATCATGTGGTCATTAAATGAATCTGGCTTCCCCCAGAGACTTTGCTTGTTGGAAATTGGCTGGAAACGTTACAAATGGTTATCACATGACTCCAGGACACTACAACTATCATAAACACATGCCAGTTGCCAAGCAACTGAACATGACCATGGTGATGCTGCAACAATTGTTAAGTGTGAAAACCAATCATATCACTTTTTTTCACTGTTGTTGTAACTTTGAACAGTCACTAAAGGAATGGCTGTAAATTGAGGACTACCCATATTACACTGGTCTAAAACTGTTTTTTTATGCTGTTGTAACTTTGAATGGTCGCTAAATAAAGCAGTTGGTTATAGAGGGTTACCTATATGTAGGATTTTTTTGCCATATTATTCCCTCTCTAGTTTGAGTAGTTGAGTGGAAGTTTCATTACAACAAAAATATCCCCAGAAGGAAACTTTATTTACTTTCCTTAGAATTTGCTTTCCTCCTCCTCTCCTTGCTCCCTTTGCAAAATTCAGTCCATTGCATAAATGCTACCAGCCTTTGGAATTTTTCAGGATACTAAAAGATAACCAGCCTGTGCGTTTTAGAAAAAAACATAATATTGGGTACGTACTGAAATTTCACAATTTCTGTTTTATTTCCTATAAAATAAGAATAGTTGGTTGCTTCTCTCTATATAAGCAATACATGCACATTCATCTATTTTTTTATTTTTTATTTTGTAAACCTCACCAATACCTTTGAAATGAAGTTAGTGGCATGGGACAAATGTGATAGATGAAAGGTTGCAGCTTTCACTTAATTGGCAGGATGATGGCACTACTGGATTGCTGGGAACAACATCATATGATATTCTGGCACTTGCAAAGGTTACTAGAGCTTGGGTTGAATTACATGACTGTTTCTCTGCATCTTCTGAATTGACAGAGAGCAAACTAGCATGTTTTGATGTTTTCCATCCAAATGACTGCTTTTGAAAGCTTCTCAGATCTTCCCTGAAATGAGGATTAAAAAGTATGTAGAGAAGTGGGTTTAAACATGCAGGAAGGGGAACAATCACTAAAAGTATTGGTTTGATGACTTCTGGGCCAATAAAATGCAGGTTTAATAATGATGAAAATGATAAGATGGCCACAGGACAATAGAGAATGCAGTTAATAAAAAGTAATAAGGCTATGTGTTTGATCATGGAACAATCCAAAATACTGTCCATTTCTCCCTTGTCCAGACTACAGTAGAGTTTTGTGTATGCTACTGTCATTATAAGAAAACAAAAAGAGTTTATTAAGACCATTGCAACTGTATAACCGACACCTGATGGTCTTCCAAAAGGTAGTGGTATGCATAAGGGAGAACCTCCATATTCACTGTCACTGAGCACTGGAATCACAGCAATTATTAAAGCCAGTACAAAACAAAAGATGATGGCTATTTTTATGTTAGTTAGAGTGTGTTTGGTTTCAAATTTTGTTCTATATTTCACAGAGAACACACGCTCAACAGTTGCTAAGGTGAGCAAGAAAATAGAACCCTCTGAAGCAAAGACAGAGATAATTCCAATGATATGACAAACAATTCCATCTTCCCACCAAGTTCCATATTGAGCAAAGACTCCAGAGGTTAATGCATCCACACTAGCAAGCACACAGCTAGACACAACCATGAGAGTATTTACAATAGCTATTAGTCCAATTATAAACTTTATGGAGGAGATGAACAATGGAACTTGGAAGATTGTTGCAATAACCAATATATTACAAATAAATGCTAAAAGTATTAAGGTCCAAACTCCAACTCTGATCAGCCAACTATCAAAGAGGCAAACACAGGGCTTGAAAGGTCCTACAAAGAAAATACAGAAAAAGTAAAGTCATGGTAAGCTTAGCTATGTCCAGTTTTTATTACTTTTTGTGGCAACTGCACTGACAAATACATTATAGTGAAGGTAACCAATGAGACAGAAACAACATTGGTCATACTTGTCAATGATCTTTTGTAAGAGTGGGATGAGGTAGTGTATCCATCCTTATTCTCCTTGACCTGTCAGAGGCCTTTGGATATCTTTTGGGTCGGCTGTGAGATCTGGAGCTGGGCAGCACAGTCTTTCACTGGTTTGTCCCCTTTCCCCAAGGCTGGTCCAAATGGTACTAATAGGGAGTGAGAGGCTGTTCTTTTGTGTTGTACCTTTTAACATCTATATGAAGCTTCTGGGTGAAATCATTCACTATCATGGGATGAGGTACCATCAGTATGCTGATGATACTCAACTTTATATCTCCATCCCTGGTGACCCAATAATATGTCATTGCTCTTCTATGGTACCTGGAGACTGTGAGGGTCTGGATGGGGGACAATAGGCTTTGGATGAACCCTGATATGACTGAGTGGCTTTGGGTGAATGTGGTTTCAGGATCTGGAATTTTAACATCTTTAGTTCTGGATTGGTGGCACTGCCCCAGGCAGACCCTGAGTGCAATTTGTGGGTTTTCTTGGACGCTTGATTCTTACTCAATGAGCTGGTGGCAGTTGTGGCTAGGAGCTTTTGCACAACTTCGTGTTGTGCGCCAGTTGCACCCTTTTCTGGATTGTGAGTTCCTATGCTCAGTCATTCAGGACCTGGTCATCTCATGTCTCGACTACTGCAATATGGTCTATATGGCGCTACCCTTGAAGACTATTTAGAAGCTTCAGCTGACACAGTATGCAGCTATGTGCATAGTTCTTGGGGCCCACAATGTGGCCCATGTAACACCATTGTTGTGCAAGGTGCACTGGTTGCTAGTTTGCTTCTGGGTCAAATTCAAGGTGTTGGTCATTATCTTTGAAGCCCTTTATGGCAACAGTCCAGGTTACTGAGGAACCATTTTACTCCAATGGGATTGGCCTGCCGCACCCACACCAGCAGAAGGCGAATGGTGCAGACCCCATCAGTCAAGGAATTGAATGGTGGGATCCAGGAGAAGAATCTTTTCTACTGTGGCTCCTGCCCTCTGAAATATTATTCCCCTCAAGGTGACATACCACACTTACCTTCCACAGGGGCATTAAAATCTGGCTCTGCCATTTGACCTGGGGACCCAATGGGAGCATCTTTATCTCCACCTCATTTACACCTTGCTTCTTTATTTGCTTCTTTGTTAATTTTATTAATATTTATTATCGTAATATTTTAATATTTTCTCTTGTTTTTTCAAGCATCCTAAAGTCACCTCTAGGTGACAAACAGTTTCAAGCTTTATGCTCCCCATAAGTTTTTTGGCTGAATTACATATTAAAACCATATATCACGAAACAAAACCAAATAAATTACAATTAAAAGTAAAATAAATTAGATGAAGAATCATTAAATATTTAATAATATTCTAAATCCAGTACAGCTGGTTTGCTGAGGAACCATCTATTTCCCCATTTTTTGAGAATCTAAATTGAAGTTAAGTTCTTAGACGTAAAACTTTTATCTCTTTTTTATCTAGCTGGAAGACGATTTGCTATTTTCTTCCTTTTGAGAATGTTTCTTGAACAGGAATAGCATAGGTGATACTTTTATTTTATTCCTTACAATGTACTAAAGGCAAACTAAACTTATCTTTAGGTGGCTTTCAAGTAGATACTAGGAAAAGGTTAGGTAATAGTTCTCCAGGAATTCAGTTGTCCCGAAATATCAAGCACTGTACTTTGGACATTCTGATTGTAATTCCCTGGTGGTGAAATTTCCAGATAGTAAAAGTTGCAGTACTGGACTAGGTTTTCAATGGTACATGAAGAGTTTTTAAATTATTTTCAGCTATTTAATTCTCTGGAACTTCTGTTTCTATATTGTATTTTTAAGTACAGTTTTTTTTTTTAATTTTGGCTTTTAAATTCATTTTAATTTATGCTTTATGTCCTTATGTTTTGGTTTGTTTTATATATAGCCTAGACAAATAATACTTCCCAAGGAAGTAATCAATTTTTTAAAAAATAAATGAATAAGAAATGAGTATATGTCCTGTACTACAGAGGCATACCCAGGTACTCCATGTAGCTTCTAAAAGGTTTTTCTCCTTAGAAAGTATAATAAAATTTCACAGGAATTTTTTTTTCATAAATACACACAATTCTACTGAAATAATTTTATTATTACCTGGAGAAGGAGAACACTGAACTAAATGATGAGTTTTCAGATCATCATTGAAGTCAAGAGAAAAATCCTCAAAATCATATTCATCTATAGGAAGGAAAATCACAGTATTTAATTACTAATATTGATAATAATATTTAATATGTAGTTATAGTGAGAATTAAGAGCTTTTAAATCTTAATTAAACATCAAATTTGTCTTCTTCATAAGTACTTAGAATTATAGAACTTCAAGAGTCATTTAAGATAACTCTTTTATTATCAAGGCATGTATACATTGCAGGAAATGTAAATTTTTTACCACCTCAAGTTTTTTGCAACCTGATTACAATAAAAATTTAAAATATAGATTTACAGGGATTAATGACATGTTATATTGATATTCAGGCATTAAAATGGTAAAATTAGAAAAGACATATATTTATTTGATCATCAATTATGATAGCCTAATTCTAAACAAATCCTTTTAAAAAATATGTTTTAGTGCATGTTTACAGTGCTTACCGTTTGTATGGAACCTGCTACTATCTTTCTTTTGAAATTCATCAGCACTGCCATTCTCAGCTTTGTTCAATTGATTTTGGATTTTATAGTAGTTGTCATGTGCTCTAAAGGCACAGCATTGATAAGGATAAGGCATTTCTATCACTCTAAAGAATAACAGACATATCTGGTTACACACATTATTTTGATGTAGACCAAACTGTTTACATATATAAGCCTATCTCAGTACACACTAATCATTTTTGTTAAACTGGTATGTAATATTACAATGAATCAATATCAACTCAGGATTCTTGTTCCGGTGGATAGTGTCGATGATGGCGGCTACCTTTTAGCCGTCCTCCTGGGTGAGCGTGAGAACTGCGGAGTGCAGCAGATACCAGCTGTCCCGCGGCTCGAAATCCCCCTCCCGGGCGAAGGGGGGGGGAAAAGAATCACCCGAATAGAGGTAGAGCCTCTCAAACCCCCCAGGAATTTTTTTCTTGGGGGGTGAAAAGAGAGCTCCCTTGGAGTTTGGGTTGTCTCCGCCTCCCAGCTGTCTTTGTTCCTTTGGGAACAAAGCAAAACGCTGCTATCACTTCCGTGCTTAAAGAAACTTGGTGAGTTATTTTTAAAACGGACAGAGCTGGGTAAAGGATTGAACTTATTGGTTTTTATTTGATTTTTAGTTTAGGTTGATTTTCTTTTTCTCTTTTTTTTGTTTGGGTGGAGAGTGAAAGTAAAATGGTGATTTGAAAGTTTTTTTTTTTTCCGGAAGAAAGTGAGTCAAACGGAACGTTATGGACTATATAGCTTTCTTTTAAACTTTTTTCCTTTTTTTAAAAGCTGCATTTGAGATTTTCTAAACTCTCCTTTGTTTTTTTATTCTTTTTGATGATATTTTTTACTGCTTTTCTTTTTTTAAGAAGGAAGAAAGAAGAAACAAGATCTTTTTAAAAAAAAAAAATGGCTTCAAAGAGACAAGTAGCTTCTACAGTTCCAAAGGTGGCTTCTTCTCCTGCGATTCTACCAGCACAACAACCTAAAGCTACACCACCACCTTCTCCTCCTTTGCCAACAATAACGGTACAAGATATGAAAGATATAATGGGAAATGCTGTATCTCAAATCAGAGGGGAAATGAAGGAGCTTTTAGAGCAGAATAAAATCCAATCAGAGGGGAAATGAAGGAGTTTTTGGAGCAGAACAATACTATTCTGAGGCAAGACATAGTTATGGCATTAACAGGACTTGCTTCTGTGGTTGAGAAGCTAGCAATGTTGGAAGAAGGAATCTTTGCCTACTTTGCAAGAGTGGCTTTTTAAAGTTTCTTATTTGGCGGAAATGGCAAAGATTTCGGCTTTTCTGAAGGATCAATCGCAAGAACAGTATGTTGTGGTATGGAAAAAATGGATAGATTTTATACAATATAAGTTAGATATAAAAATATTATCTACTTTTTTAACAATTTATATTTAAAATGGAATATTTTGGTTTTTTTTTCTTCCTTTTTTTGTTCTTCTTTTTTCCCTTTTTTCATTCTTTTCTTTTTTAAACATTTATCTTTTGTATTCATGTTTCTTTTATATATATACTATTGTTAATTATTTTATAATTTTTCTAATTAATCTATTTAGATTTTTAACTAATGTTAGATTTATTTATGGTTTATATCTTTTTTTAAGATTTTTTGATGAAATTCTAATTAAGCCTATATCCAGCTCTGGGAAGGTCGGGGGAGGGAATGGGAGGGTTGGGGAGGTTGGGGGGAAGTTTGTTTTGTTTTTGTAAAATGTCAAAATTTAATAAAAAAAATTAAATATCAACTCAGGATTCTTGACAGATATATTAAATTTAGTTAACCCATTCTTCCAAAACCATCTATGCTTCAGAACATTGTGTATATGTTGTCATTATTCTTTTCATTTTTGGTGCTAGTGTTGTGAGTGTTCTTTTTCTCACACAGGATGAAGATGTCCCGGGTTTGAGAGAATCACAAGGTTTAATGCTATACAGAGATTGTTTAAAAGAAAAAAGTAAAGTGGGAGATTGGTCCAATGAGAAATAACTGCATTGCATTATCATTTGCTGACTGTTAAGAACAGCATATTTTCTGATGGTCACACAATATTGTGATGTTTGGCATCCATCACCCAATATTTATGAACATATTTCCTTTGATGATGATTGATGTTATGGCAGATTTACAAAGCACCTTTCCATGCCAGCTAAATATCCACCATTGTTTCTGGATGAAGGTATACCATAATGCTTTGAGATCCTCTGTCTTTATATACAGTATTCTTAGATTCCAGCTGCCTGCCCAAAATAACAGAGCATGAACAATCTTTGTCACTTTTGATTTAGTTATGACAGTTTTCTTTTTCATTAAGTGAACATGACAAAGTATTTTACTTCTAAGAGTGATGTAACTATATAAGAAAGTCAGTTTGATCTAGGCTAAAAACTAGGAGACTGAGAATTCTAGTCCTGCCTGCTGGATGTTTTTGGGTCAGTCACTCTCCCTTAGCCATGATGTCCAATTTCTGTTACAACCAATGGATCAACACTATGTTGATCTGAAAAAGTGGACCCTGCACTTTCAGGAAAATGATAGGAAGAAAGTAAAATAAAAATGAGCTAACTATATAAACCCTTTTCCCCTTCTTTTTCCCAAATTGCTATATTTCTTCCACTCTAAAATATTTATAGTTTATGAAACAACATTTAAGTAAGAGAAAGCATTCCAGTATACAATATAATATATACAAAGTATTTGCAAGTATAAATATATTCAAAAGTACTGCTGAAAAACAGGTGTATTTTAGAATGAGCAGTTATCAGGATGTTCAAAAACAATTACATTTTTTCAAGATAAACAAGAATATTTTAATGCTATAATTTTCACCATGTATAGCAGACATGTCAAACACAAGGCCCGGGGGCCAGATGCAGCCCGCAAAATGGTTTCATGTGCCCTGCAAAGCCATCCTGGAAACAGTGAGGGAACAGTCCCCGCTGCCTTGGCCCTGGCCGGCTGGGAGCCAATGTACAATTTTGTGGTGGCCATCTATGCTGAAACACATTCAGTCTTAGCTCCACAAGGCCATCTAGAAACAGTGAGGAACCAGCCCCTGCTGTGTCGGCCCAGGCCCCTGGGTGCATGCCGGGGAGGTGTCACCCTTTGTGAGGAATAAAGAAATGGACCATGCCTTGGCACTTGCCCCGGTCCCATCCTCTTCTGCCAGAGACCCTGAGATCTGTCCCACTCCTGCCCAGACCCTCACAGGCCCCCTTGACATGAACAATGTAAACCTGGCCATGCCCACCCAGTAGGCCACACCCACTCCATCCACGCCCACCCAGTAGGCCACACCCACCATAGCTGCACCCACCTGGCCCCCCGAGGGCAACCGCAATGCTGATGCGGCCTTCAATGAAATTGAGTTTGACACCCCTGATGTATAGCTTAGTTTGACTGTTGTGTTTCAAAGACTTTGAATAAGAAGTAGCACACATTATACAGTCACACTCCTTCAACTGTACATGAGAACAACTGTGCCCTATTAATTTTAATGAGGTACTCACTTGAGTTCTGGAAAGTTTTCAGATGATATTAAACTTTGGAGTGGATAATTTCTTGTTAATTTTAAATGAGTTAAGCCACGTAGACCAGTTATAGGAAAAGAAGACAAAAGGTTGGATGACAGATCCCTGCAGAATAACAAAGTAACAACCAAAAAAAATCAGCTTACAATGCTGCAACAGGATTTTTCCCCATACGTGAATTCTTTTTATCTTCTTAAACCAACAGGAATATTGTTCTAGACAAATATATATTCCACTTTCAGAAAACTCTCTCTCTCTCTCTCTCTCTCCCCCCCCTCCCTCTCTTCCCACCCTCCTAATTTTTTGTAAGAGCCTTAAGACCTGACTCTGCCACATGTGTTGGACATCCAATGGGAAAGCTTCATACTGGAGGTGGTTGATTAATTTAAATTCAACCCCCTTCCCTCTCCCTTGTGTTCAGCTCTCTTCTTTGCCAGCTTGTGTCCATAATTTTATCAGTTAATGTTTTTATCTGCTGTGTTCTTACGATGGATGATATTAATGTTTTTCAGAGTTGTTGGGTACAGGATGGGTGGCAAATACATTTTATAAATAAAAAAAGTTCTATAAATGTATAAATCTAAAAATGCAGTGCAAAACAGATAAGCACTTTCAAATATGAAGATTAGGTAGCATCTAACGAGGGGTGTGTTTTTTTTCCAATTCAGAGATTTAAATTACAACAATCAAAATGAATTTCCCACTTCTATCAATGTCCTCAGAAACCTGAAAGAACTGTGAGTACAGAATTGATCTTCAGCTCCTCAGTTTCCAGTGTTCATTTTGATTCAGACTTCATTCAGACTTGAACACTGGGCGCTATCTAACAAAATGAAATTCAATGGTGAAAAAAGCAAGGCTCTACATTTAGGCAAGAAAAACCAAATGCACAGCTATAGTATAGGGGGTACCTTGCTCAATAGTAGTAACTGTGGGAGGGACCTCAGAGTCCTAGTGGA
This sequence comes from Crotalus tigris, assembly GCF_016545835.1. Lineage (NCBI taxonomy): Eukaryota > Metazoa > Chordata > Lepidosauria > Squamata > Viperidae > Crotalus > Crotalus tigris. The sequence goes on from NW_024096718.1 coordinate 2,296,637, forward strand.
CAATCACCTAAATATGAGCCAGCAGAGTGCTGCAGCTGCCAAAAAGGCCAACACAGTGCCAGGCTGCATTAACAGAGGAATAGAATCAAGATCACGTGAAGTGTTAATACCACTTTACAATGCCTTGGTAAAGCCACACTTGGAATACTGCATCCAGTTTTGGTCACCACAACGTAAAAAATATGTTGAAACTCTAGAAAGAGTGCAGAGAAGACCAAGAAAGATGATTAGGGGACTGGAGGCTAAAACATATAAAAATAATGGAACACTGATATAAAGAATGCTTGCTGGGATTGGGTATGTCTAGTTTAATGAAAAGAAAGACTGGGATGACATGATAACAATGTTCCAATGTCTCAGGGGTTGCCACAAAGGAGTCAGGCTATTCTCCAAAGCACCTGAGGGCAGGACAAGAAGCAATGGATGGAAACTAATCAAGGAGAGAAGCAACCTAGAACTAAGAAGAAATTTCCTGACAGTTAAAACAATTAACCAGTGGAACAACTTGCTTCCAAAAGTAGTGAATGCTCCAACTCTGGAAGTTTTCAAGAAGAAATTGGACAACCATTTGTCTGAAATGGTATAGGGTTTTCTGCCTGAGCAGGGGGTTAGACTAGAAGACCTCCAAGGTCCCTTCCAACTCTGTTATTCTATTCTATACTAAGAAGGAGCCACAAGTTCAGAGGGGTGCACAAGCTGTGAGCAAGTTCCATTATGGACAGTTCCATTCAGAATTAAAGATGGAGTGTATCTCTAGAATTAATCATCTTGTTAGGATTCAACCTGAATCTATTTTTCTTTATACAGACCTAAAAACCTCCAAACACCATGTAATACAACTTCCTATGCAAAATTCTGATTTGCATGGAGAAGGAAACTGAGGGACCTTGACGATTTGCTGAGAAAACCTTCCCATCAACCAATTTCTTTTTTATTTTTTAAAGGCTCAGAAAGGAATAGCAACCCTGTGAAAGATACTGTACACAGCTGCTATAGCTACCAGTAACCTCTGTTGCTTAATTTTATTCCTCTCTAGCAAGCTTCCACATTTGTTGGACAGAAGAAAAAATAGCAAGATTTTTTTTCCCATTCCAGTAAGCCTCCATTCTTGCAAGATAGATGCAAACTATCCTAGAGATTCTTTACCTTTCTTCCTTCTCTCCTCTCCCTAACTTTGCCCTTACTGTAATGCTTGCTTTACAGCTCACAGTTCCACCTTCATGTCAGGGCAATAATTGGGCTGGGTTTTGCACAACAAGAACAATGTAGGACTGGTGATTCTTAAAGCTGTGTACTTTCCTCCAGACTTGAGAAGAGTTTTAAATCTTAAGAAACATAAAGTTTCAATGTGTTTGTTTTTTGGATTTATGTCACACTTTTCTTCCACATTAGTGATACATAACATTCCTTCCTCCAGACTTTTCTCTCCAACAACTACAGGAGTATGATTGGGCAGAGAGAGTGAATGACTGTTCCCCAAATCACCTAGTGAGCTTAATGGCTGAGGATGGACTAAAAATGTATTCTTCCTGGTTCTTGTTCAATATTTTAACCAGTACATGTTTGAGCACTCACAGGAAGAAAATGTTTATGCCTTCCACTTATACTATTAAATAGTCGATTATAAGATATAAAATATCTCTACCATTAGCAGGGAGACTCCAACAAAAGACGAAGAGAATTTTTGGAAACAACCTCTTGTTTGACTATAAAAGATTTCATTTAATTTAAAGCATTTCAGTTTTGCCCTATTACAGAGGTCCCCAACCCCCAGGCCGTGGACGGGCACCAGACCACGGCATGCCAGAAACTGGTCCATGCAAACAACAAAGCCCCCTCCACGGGATGCAGGCAGTACATGAAACCACGCAGAAAAACCTCTCTCCACAGAACCAGTCCTAAGATCCCTCCCATTTAGTATTCATAAGAAGGGTATCAGTTTAATTACAACTCAAAATGACAATTAAACATAAAAATAGCAAGTTGATGCTGACACTTTCTGATTTAGGATTCTGCTGCAAACTGCAGTGTAGAACTATAAAATTATTGTTCAGTTAGAAAGAAAGAACTGATTACTTTTTATATTGTTCTTCTATTTTACAGTTATTCAGATTTTTCTACTTTACCTCAATCCATATTATTATGATCATAGAATCAAACATTAAAATAAGAAAAATAATCAGTTACTTACATTTTAATAAGGGATAGTAAAGAAGAAAATGCATTGGCATGAATAATAGTGATTTTATTCCAAGCTAAATCCCTACAAGAAATAAAATGTCATATGCTTAGTAATGCATAATGTTGAATCTTTTTATTAAAATATTAACAGGAAGATATTGCTTCCAATAATTGATTTTAAACTTTCAGAGAAAAATGTGCCTAAATTAATGATGAAATGGATTGAAAGTCACAAAAGTTGATGAGAACAGATTTTTAAAGGCACTGATTTACAAAGATATCACTATTCCAGAATAGGGAAACAGCGAACACGTCTGAATCCATGCAAATTAATTAATTAATTAATTAATTAATTAATATTTCTATGCTGCCCATTTTCTTGTGATGCTGCAGCTCTTCAAAATTTGTGGGATTATGTTTCCCCATTTGCTTCATTTCATTTTTCTATTCCTGGGTTTCAACCACTAAAGCAGGTCATTCTAATAGAAATATAGCTTGACTGCAAATGAAATGAAAATATGGATGAACAATGTTCATGCATGCAAGCAGTTTGTTTTCATTTTGCTTTGAGTGAATATAAGAGTGTGTTTATTGCTCCAGGACTTGTAGCAACATGGAGCATGGCAGTAATCTTTGTGCGTTGTTCTCAGGTTTGCTACATTAATGGCAGCAGAGACAGTGTCAGATCTACCTTTGACTCTCAGTCTTAAACTACTTCTGAAGCACTGAAAGCAGAAAGGGTAACAGTATGAAAGTCCCCTTAATCTTTAAATGACATAAAGCCATTTTCCCCTGAGTAAGAATTTATTAATGTCAAATTTAATATTTTCAACCAAATTTTAAGCTGGTCAATCAAATGTATGCATTCTTTCCCCATTTTATTCCCTCCCTACCAAATCAAGAATTGATGGGCAATCTCTGCCATAACTGCAATATGATGCTGTTGTTCCTATAAATAATGAAGAGCAGGGGTGCTAAACTGCTGGCCCGCAGGCCGGCTTCATCATACCAAACCACACCCACCCCATTGCTGGCAATGCAAAAGAGTTGTGATACGTTGTGACGTGTCACGTGATGACCCGTGATGTAAGTATCATTTTCCTTTCATTTCTCACACATCCATGCTCACAGAACATTTCTCATCTACTAAATCACCTTTCTCTCTGAACTGAAAATGTCTTGGGAGTCAGAATCAAAATTATGATCTACAATTATGGTTCACAGCTAGTGTTATCTTTACTAAACTGTGCAACAGAATCAGTGACAGGCAGAGGTGCATGCCTGCATGTGTCTATATTTCAATAAGCCAGGTCCACTGATACTATCCACAGTTTCTGTTTCTCATTTTGGTCCATCTGTTTCTCTGTCTATCCCTACCAATTTTGTCCAATCTGTTCCTATTTGCAACATTTTCTTTCACATTTTTTTGGCCCTACCTCTATTATACACCTCCTTATTTGCAGCAAGTACATTATTATAGGCATACAGTGGACATAAAAAGTCTACACACCCTGTTAAAATGCCAGGGTTCAGAGATGTAAAAAAAATCACTTCAGAATATTTCCCCCCTTTAATATAACATATAAGCTGTATAATTCAATTGAAAAACAAACTGAAATAATTTACAGAGAAAAATAATAATAAAAAACTTACAATAAAAAAATCTAGTCATTCTTCTGCAATTTTGTAATCTATTCATTAGAGTAGTAATAAAAAGTTTTATGCATGAATAATTCAAATTGTTTATTCTTCAGTGGTGCCTATAAGTGAAATTACTTCAAGGATGCTTTTTTTCTTGATGCATGGCTGTGTGAATTCATTACTGCAAACTGTCAATGTCAGAATCTTTGTTTCCTTTTTGCAAATCAAATGCAGCAATTTGAACAATCAAAGAGAAAAAAAACACAAAATTTTTAAGCTTCCATGCCTCTCAATATCAAGTACTATAAAGAACTATTTTATGGTGATACTCACAGGGAACGGAGGGCGACCAGCTGTTGAAATGTACCCACGTGGATTTCGTATATTTCATTGTGATGTAAAGTACTGAAATGGCAAAAAATGAAGCTATAGACAAAAGCTTTAGGAAAATTTCTATTAATGCCCAAAATTCAAGAGTAACTTTCAGGACTACTGAACATTTTAGCATATTGCAATCTTGTTTTTAAAAATTTGCCTCAAGTAAGGTAAAAAGAATAACTCCAATATTAAACTCTGGCACTTTCTCAAACACTTTTCTGCTATAAAGCTCAAAACATTGTTGTTGTTTTTTCTCCACAGAGCTTATACTCAACTATACATGCCCAAGCAGTGAACAGTTTGGTAGGCTATTTTAATTTTAAAAACATCAAATTCTGAATATAAGCAAACATTCACAGATAAATTCTTTGTGCACAGATACAGCATTTAAGAAATCTTACATTTTCTGAAGTTTTTCACAAGCTGTGAAACAGGGCAATTCTTCCAGATGATTATATGAAAGATCTCTGAAAAACAAATGTAGAAATTCAAAAAGGCATATGGTTCAGCTAAAAATTAAAAACTTATTTTATAACTTCTTTTGCAGAAAGATTGTTATTAGAAGAATACTAGATCTAGTTTTCTTATAAAACATATTTTTAAACTTGGTTTATATAATCTACTTCTTTTGTTTTAGGACAATCCCATATTTTTAGCAGCAACCAAAGTGAAATTTAATAACCTTCCCAGACTACACTTTAAATTAAGCAGTCTTGCATCTGACCTTTAGAATGGCTATATCTTGAGTAGTGAAAAGTTCTTTGAGAACTAGAAGTCACTTTGAAAATCAATCATTACAAGGGGGAAAAGCCCTTCAAATGTTCTGAACCAAAACCTAACAGATTACAGAATAACTGAAACATCTGGACTCATTTATAGTATAATATAACTAATCAAATACAAGCCATGGTGATTTTCAGAAATTGTAAAAAGAAAAAAGAAAAAGGGGAAATGGATTTGTATCCTGTATTCCTTTGTGTAATAGGGTAACGTTCTATCATCTTTATAAGACTTTCGTCTCTGTAAACAACAAGAGTCCATTGTTTCCTTTTAAAGCCATAAATAGTAAGATTTTATTCCTATACTCATTTTTAAAAGATAAATATGGTTGTTCATACTTCAAATTCTTTAGATAAATATTGTTAAACAGCAGTTATTTTTTTACAAATGAAAACATTTTACATTTCCTTTCCAACAAGTTCAAATAAAAGACTATTGAAAGAGAGACTTACTTAATGAGTTGAAAGTGAGGATAAAATACCAAACCAAAAGAGAGACTTATTTAGTGAGTTGAAAGTGAGGATAAAAAACCAAACCAAAACCAAAAAAACCATACTTATAGAACACTGCAAACTTTCATACAGGTAAATATTTCAGAAGCATGAAGCCATAAAGAAACATCTGGAGAATGCAATCCAAGGTCAGTTACAAAAATGACCAAATGCAGTAAAACTGAAAAGTGCATTAAAGAAAGGAACTCCTATTACTATATCTCTATATCTTGGTAGGAAAGACTTGAAGGATGTGGTTCAGAGCCTGGACCAATCTGAGATGATGCATCTTAGTTCACAGAGAAAGCCAATCCACATCTATTAATTGAGACTTGGATATCTTGTTGACTAAGGGACAGGTGAATAGGAAGGAATAACTCCAATCAATATATTAGACAGTAAATGTGTAACATGTGCAAATGGCTGATATTTCCCTTTCTCTCTCTCTCTCTCTCTCTCTCCCTTTCTCTCTCTCTCTCATGTCTGTCTGTCTGTCTATCTATCTATCAAATCAGTTTAGATTAATGGTATTAGATATTCGCAAAGAGGCATTTCAATAATACAGAGATATCTGGCTAACAATAATTAATGTGGTCCCAGTAAATTAAGTATTTTTTTTTCTCAGAATTGTAGCTACTTTGTAACATACTTTGGATGTATATTATAATTAATGTAGCTAGAATGTTCACTGAGCAGACAAGTACCAGATACATCCATCATGATGTAATGGTATACGGAAAATATAGTTAGTTGATTCACAAAGAATGAGGAAGAATTATTTTTGATAGTGATTAAGCTACTTCCATAGAGTTCTTGAAAGTTACAACAATACACTGGTTAATCATTATAAGAAAAAAGCTTTCTCAGAGCAACTATTCAATGTTCAAACTGAATAAATGTAAGAGAGGAAAAAAGTTACAGAACATTATATTGCAAATGTGGATTGCTTAATAGCGTATTGTGTACTTTATTTCAATGTAAACATGTATTAACATGTAAAGAAAACATATTTCAGTAAAGCATCCTGTCCTGTAGAAAGATTTTAGAGTCTGGATTTGATATAAGATAAAGAAAATAGGATATTCCTGTCATCCAGGGTGCTTTCCAAAAACTGATGACTTTTAAAAATAATTTGAAACATAGGAAGAAATGTAAATAACTGGTAAAATTATTGTGCACATTCTTAAAAATTTCCCCTTAAAACACTTATAAATCAGCTTGCTAGTTCTGATTTGAACTCTTTACAGTATTGTTTGTTTTTCTTGATCTACTAGAATTATCCAATTCTAGTATTATTTTCTTCTACCCTATAACATTAACTTGATTTTTAAAAGCATCTTTTAAAAAGCATCCTAAAATAACACCGTCCAAATGGGTAAAGTTCCCTGGGAATTTCTAAGAGTTTTGATGTGTCACATCTTGTCAGGCTTATTAGGTAGATCACATAGAAGACAGGACAAGCTAAGCTAATTCTGCTTCAATGCAAAGATACATTAACATAATCTTGCAAGTCTGGAAATATAATTTTCCTGCTGTCTGAGAAACCTGAGTGAGTCCTTGTCCACTCTCCAGCTGTAGGCTATGCTATCTCTTATCTGACTGTTCCCTAGGGCAGCACCTCTTTCCCCCATTTTATAAGGTTTTTCCCAATACCAATACACATCTGGACAGTACAAAGTTAGGGAGGATTGTTTCTAGATTCTTTATTTAAATTAATATAGTAAATGTATGGCTAATTTCAACCCAGATTTCCCTTTCTAAGAAGTCATTATACTATTGATGATTTATCATTTAGAGCAAGGGTGTCAAACTCAATTTCATTGAGGGCCGCATCAGCATTGTGGTTGCCCTCAGGGGGCTGAGTGGGTGTAGCCAGGGTGGGTGCGGCCTACTGGGTGGGTGTGGATGGAGTGGGTGTGGCCTACTGGGTGGGCATGGCCAGCTCTACATCGTTTGCATCAAGGGTGCCTGTGGGGGCCTGAGCAGGAGTGAGACAGATATGAGGGTCTCTGGCAGAAGGGGGTGGAACCAGGGCAAGTGCCAAGGCATGGTCCACTGGAAGAGCCTCACTGTTCCTCTCAGGCCATGCGGGGGAGGGGGGGCTAGATGGTGGTGCGGGCTGCCCGGAGCCCTGGGCAGCAGAGGTCAAACGCCCAGCCTAGCCCTCAAGCACCCGCGGCACCAAGCCTACCCCCACTTCCCAAGGAGGCGCCCAGCTGCACTTACCTCCTCCTCAAGGTTGCTGCTGTGCTTGCTCTCCTTAGCCAGGTTGCTCATGATGGGTACAAGGGCAAAGTCAGAGGGAGGCCCATTCCCTCTCCATGGGAGGAGATCCGGCTTTGTATCCAAAGCTTCCTTAGCAATAGGATGGGAGACCCCCAGCATAGGCCAGGAGGAGGGGGCAAGGGGATGGTGAAAGGGCAGCAGGGTAGGACTAAGGTAGGACTTCCCTCAGACCCTCCCTCTCCTTTCCTTTTTTCCTAAGTACAGAGTGGTGGGAAGATATTTGAGATGAGGGAGGAAGAAAGACAGGCAAGAAACGCAGCTGGGGAGGTGTCACCCTTTGTGAAGAATGAAGAAATGCACCATCGCCTGGAAGTGGCCAGCGCGATGGTGCATTTCTTCATTCCTCACAAAGGTGACACCTCCCCAGCATGCACCCAAGGGGCGGGGGCGATGTGGCAGGAGCTGGTTCATTGTTGTTTCCAGACAGCCTTGTGGAGCTAAGACTGAATGTGTTTCAGCATAGATGGCCACCATAAAATTGTACATTGGCTCCCGGCCAGCCTGGGCCAGGGCCAAGGCAATGGGGGCCGTTCCCTCACTGTTTCCAGAATAGTTTCGTGGGCCACATGAAACCACTTCGTGGGCTGCATCCGGCCCCCGGGCCTTGTGTTTGACATGTCTGATTTAGAGAGTTGTAAACCTCCCTGTAACCAATATTGTATGTATTCTCTGAATCAGTGGTATGATTTAACATCCTTTCTCCACTATACTTACAGTACTTGGAGATTAGGGAGATGCTCACATATTGATTCTGGAAGAGTTGTGATCTGAGCTCCTGTAAGAATCCTATTAGGATAAGAAATTTCAAATAGTTAATAATTACAGTAGAAACTAATTTAGTCCATAGCAGATTAATCTGAAGTGATATTAATCTGAGTGATATTTCTATTCAGTGCTATTGGTCTAATTCATAAGAATTAAGAAGTGTTAATTCTCTCACTGTTGAAGAACAGCATATCTGAATCTGTAATCAATATTATGTGCATACATTTAAGAGGATTAGTACAAGGATAAGGCTGAGACATCACTGGAGAAGGGCCTAATGCTGGTAAAGATTGAGGGCAATAGAAGAAGGGGACGGCTGGATGGAGTCACTGAAGCAGTAGGTGTGAACTTAAATGGACTCCAGAAGATGATAGAGGACAGGAAGACCTGGAGGAACATTGTCCATGGGGTTGCGATGGGTCGGACACGACTTCGCAATTAACAACAACAACAAAGGCTGAGAGATAAAAGAAAATCATATCAGGAACCTATAGATTCACCTGGTTCTCCACTATGCAATCAGTGAGTCAGTCAGCCAACCAAAAAGCCTAACAGCTCAATATATAGATTAGATCATGCTAATTCAAATCCATCACAAATTTAGGATCAATGATTTTGTACACTTGGTTACAAATAAATTACTGATTGAAGGACAATTCCTTTAAAGAAACTGGACATCTAAAATAACTGCTACCATATATTTTCAAAAATAACAAACTATAGATCCAATACTTACAAGCTTTCCAGGTTTGTGGTCCCAGTCAAATCAGGAAATTCTGTCATCTCTGAAGCACCATTTAATGTTCTATAATTACAAACACAATGTATTAATGTTGTGGTTTAAGGAGTGAAAGAATTTTTGTTTGGAGCTCATGTGCTTTTAAAGGTATAAATACATACAGGGTTCTGAGTTCAGGTAAATGGTGAAAAGCAGACTTTCCCACAATCTGGATAGGATTATCATAAAAATGGCTGTGAAGAAAATGAATTTAACACTGTAAGATTTAATTCTTGAAATTCTGATGCAATTTACTGGATATTCTCATAAAAGGATTTATGACCTTGCCTGCAATCTTTTTACTGAATGCTTATCTCCAGAACTATTTGCTTCCCAAATTATATATACTAAATCATTTTTTAAAATAAAACTGAGCAAACATCTTTCTTAATCTTCAGGTCCAAAATCTTAATCTAGGTTAAGTTTTATTTTTTCCAATCTATTGTCAGGCATCCTTTAAGGATTTCTCTTGCCTCCAGGGGAATAGAAAATAGAGGCAAGAAGTATAAATGTCTATGAAACAGATAACATTTTTACCCAGAACTTGAATGACTTTATATAGTAGTTTCATATAAATGTAAAAAGCGTAAGTGGCTTCTGCAGCATTAGTTATCCACAAAGGTGACTATGTTGCACACTAATTTGAGTGAATCCAAATAATCAGTTCTTTCTGTAATATACTAACATAAGAAAACAGCCAGTAAAAAATGCAATCTGGGGACCAAAAAGTTTATGCACATTCTAACTTAGTAAAATAAAATATGTTACAGTTATATCAGCAATTTTTATAAGCATTTGTACTCAAAATTAAGTTCAGTGTAAAAGGATATTACATAGAACAGAAAGCTTATGCTCATTAGGTTTCACTGGAACAAATGTAATTGTTACCTAAGCTGGCAATGTGATAAGACTAGTACAGAATGGCTTATCAAATTAAGGAATATGGAAACTACAAAATGGCAGATGGCACCAATGAATAGATTCAGATTAAAGATTCAATACAGTATATATAAAAGAAGCTAGAATTTAATAATATTTGAGAAACATCATATCATATAAAATACTAAAAAATTTAATCTATAATGAAATAAAGTAATTAACAGAAAAAGAAATAAAAGTTTCTAGAAAAAGTAAACTTTTATAACTTACATTGCTGTAAGTGATGGGTTGCCCATAAATGCCTGTTCAGGTATTGACCTAATGTTGTTATTATGAAATCCGCTAGATAGGAAATAACAAAAATAGAGTACATGCCCACAATATATAGAAACAAAAAAATGTTAGAGTTACCCAAAGACAAAATTACCCAAAGTAAATAAATTAGGTTATAGAAAGGAAGCAGCTACCACAATACAGGAGATTTTTAGTTCTCAATAAGTTCCTCAAAGGTACTATAGGGATAAAGTAAAATCTCCTTTGAATCAAATTTGGTTCCTGGAGAGTTCATGGATATACTCATGCACCTTTTTTGGGAAATGGAATTGGTTTACCAACACATCTTAGTAAATAGTTTTTGTTTTCATTTTACTTTCAATATACTCTGGTATACTTTAAACTCTGGTATTCCAGGATATATTTCCTCCAAGTTCTAAACAGGCCCAACTCTGCTTAGCTTCCCAGTCCAATCAGATGCTGCCAACTGACAAGATCAGTAAATGAATGCTTAAATCAGCGGTTCTCAACCTGTGGGTCACGACCCCTTTGGGGGTTGAATGACCCTTTCACAGGGGTCACCTAAGACCATCGGAAAACACATATTTCCGATGGTCTTAGGAACTGAGACACTGCTCCTCTATCTGTCTCTGCACGGTTTCGAGCTGGGGGCCGTTGCAGTGCCAGATTCGTTTCCGTCGAGCATCTCCTAATGGAAGCTGCGCTGCTTCATGGCCCTTTCCGCAGAGGAGGCTGAACTAAGCTCTACCAGCGCTGTCACCCTCTCTCTCTCTCTCTCTCTCTCTCCCTCTCCCCGCCTGGGCGCTTCTCCAACCAGGCTGGGTGGAGCTGGCAGAGTGGCTTTCCTGCCCCCCCTCCCTGGCCAGCTGGAGCCGGGCAGGCCGGCAACCTTCAGAAGTGAGGCGAGGACAGACGAGGAGCGCTAAGCCCCGGGCGCAACGGGTGAGTGGGCGGCGTCAGTGCGTGCTTGAAGAGCCCTTAGGGTTGGGGGTCACCACAACATGAGGAACTGTATTAAAGGGTTGCGGCATTAGGAAGGTTGAGAACCATTGGCTTAGATTAATAAAAGTAATTTTTAGCAATAGTATCATTTTTTCAAATGTTTCATATCTTTAATAATATGCAAAAATTAATTTACTTACAACATCATTACTTCTCACCCAATAACCACATTCAAACCAAATAATAACACTTCCTAGTACATTTATTTTAATTAAGAACATTACTGTATATGAACAGATGTACAAGTCTCAAGGCATATGGTTTTTCATAACATTCCTATGAGAGTTTTGTTAAATGATAATGTAAATATTGTCATTTAAGAAGTAAGCAAATTATTTTCAAATTAACTGAAGTATATTATTTACTTGCATAACTATCTAGAACTAGAACAAAAGAAGCACTAAAGTTTTAACAAAAATAGCAATGATTGCATGGGAAACATTTGTTTTTCCATTGAGGTACAAACGAAGTCACTCAAGTTTAAACTGAACTATTGCATGGTTCACTAAACTTTTTTCATTGTTTGGGCTGCTATTAGTGACTATATAATTGATTGCCTAAGAAATATATATCTGTAGGAAAACAAAGTGAAAATGAACAATGAAACAGTACAAGGCTGTCAGCATTTGCAGAAACCTATATATATTTTAAAAATGCTATTATTATCAGTTTCAAATTCATTTCCTATTGACTTTGACAGTATTAAAAAAAAATCAACTTTTACCCAAGGTATCTTTTTCACCTTGCTTTTTCTTTCTAACCTCACAAACATGCATTTCTTTCTCTATATGTATTTGTGTGGAAGTGTATAGCTATTTAAACTTTTTTCCCCTTAACAGATTCTGTGTGAATGAAAAAACTTGGACAATGTTATTTCAACAATCTCAAACTAAGACCCTTGCATAGCAGAGACTTTGTAAGCATTACCAGTCACACACAACTACCGTCTTTCCCCGAAAGTAAATCTAGCCCTGAAAGTAAGCCCCAGCTGATTTTTGGGGGGTGGGCCTAATATAAGCTCTCCCCCAAAAGTAAGCCCTACTTAAGGGCCTGCACAGACGGCCTGGGCAGGAGGCAGCAAATGGCTGTTTTCTGCACAACGCAGCCATTTGCTGCCGGCTACGGCCATTTGCTGCCTCATGCATCGCACCCAATGCTGTTGCCATGAGGCCTGGTGGATCCTCTCCCCTTATGAGCCACATGCCATTATAATGGTTCCCTACCGCTGCCCGGCTTGCTCTGTGGCCTCATGGCAGCAGCATTGGGCACGACGCACGAGGTGGTAAATGGCCGGTTTTGGCGCCCAACTTCACGAGATTTTTTTTTCCGCAAGGTTGAAATTGATTGATTGATTCACCTTTTTTTCCCCCAAGAAAACTTTATTTGTTTTTCTGCATGCGGCGGCAGCAGATCACAAAGGAGAAATGGCACGGGGCTGGGAGTCAGGTAAGGAAAGAAAGGGAATTCCTGGGGGGAGTGAGGATTTCTTTCCTTACTTGCCCAACTTGTTCTGAGGCCGCTTTCTGCTGAGCTGCTTTGCTCTTGCCAATGGCCCGACCGCCCACTTCATCATCATCCCTCCTCGAGCCTCTGCTGGCCACCACCTCAACATCCTGCCCGCCACCGCCCAGATGCCCTTGCCTCCCCCAAGCATTTTTTTTCCTAACCTGTGTTTCAGCTGCATTCCATTTCTCCATTGCTTTTCAGCCTTCGCCATGTGTTTGTGGGAGTACCGGTAAAAAAAAAAAGTTCAACCAGATTTTCTAACTTCTTGAGATCTCGTGAGAAGTTAGAAAGTCTGATTGTACTTTTTTTTTTGTCCTACAAACATACGGCAAAGGCTGAGAAACGAATAGAGAAACAGAATGCAGCTGAAAGGCAGATTAGTAAAAAAATGCTTGGGGGAGGCGAGGGCATCTGGCCAGGGCGGGTGTGGCAACCTTACTCTCCACGGTTTTGGCAGGTGTCTGGTAGGGGGAGGGAAGCAACTGGTCCGCCACCACACTCTCGACACTGCGTTGCTTCTCCAACCCATGCACAGGTTCCACCCCACCCCCTGTGCACTCGTGGCCTACTGATGCCAGTACCGGCAAAAAGCAAGCTTTCCCTGAAAGTAATACACTGTGCTTACTTCAGAACTCAAAAGAAAGTAATACAGTGTCTTCCTTTTGGAGAAACATGGTAGGCTAATGGAAATACTATGTTTACTCTTCCCCTCCTCTCTATAGAAAAAAGGAACCCTGCTCTATTGCCCACCACATTTAGCAGGACATCTTGGTGTATATTGAAAGTAATGACATGGGGAAGAAGAGGTAGGGGAACCAATTTTGGCCATCCCAGTTTCGGATATTAGAAAGCAGATTCAGTTGGCAAAATATAATTTATGTTTCAAACTACAAACCAATACAGAGACACAAATATGTTTAACAATGTAAATTTCTCTAGAAATGTTTTTACTATTCAATCTACTTATATTATTTAATGCACTTATTTCAAGACTTTAATATTTAACAATAATCTAATTTAATATTTGTAAAGATATTGCATTACAATTCCAAAATTGTACTAGGACATTAACCAAATATTCCACCATTACAGATAGCCTCAATGTATCAGAGTATGCTGCTTTTTTATAATTTATCCCTGCATTTTCATTTTAGACAACTAGAATTACCAATTTAAAAAAACAATATCTACAAAAGCTGAAATGAAATGTATATTCTGAAAAATAGGCAGTGATTTTTGCTGTAGAACTGTGATAATAAATATGTCAGGACTTAATAATAATAATAATAGTAATAGTAGTAATAATAATAATAATCCTTCAAGCTGACAACATCAAGCACACTGAAGTCAAGAAAAAGATTAGAGGTGAATACATCAAGAGAGTGAAGAAGATCTTAAAATCCAAACTCAATGGAGGAAATACCATAAAGGCAATCAACACCTGGGCAATCCCAGTCATTAGGTACACAGCTGGAATAGTGGACTGGACTCAAGCAGAACTAAAAGCAATGGATAGGCAGACCAGAAAAATAATGACAATGAATCATGCCCTTCATCCACGCAGTGACATTGATAGACTTTATCTACCAAGGCAAATAGGTGGGCGTGGAATGCTACAAGTACATCAGATGGTTGAAGAAAAAAAAATGGCTTTGGAAGAATATCTGAAGAACAATGATGAAGATGCACTGAAATTAGTATATCAGGAAGGCTTACTAACTACTGGAGAGACCAAACTGGCTTCAAGAAAGACCAAATGAAGAACAGAATAGAGGCATGGGAAGACAAAGCACTACATGGCCGATACATGAAAAAAATAGCTGGGAAAGCAGATAACAATAAAACCTGGCAATGGCTAAGAGCAGGAAAATTGAAGAAAGAGACCGAGGGACTAATTCTGGCTGCACAAGACCAAGCCTTAAGGACAAATGCATACAAAGTCAAAATTGAGAAGACAGCAACAGACAGTAAGTGCCGCCTATGCAAAGAAGCTGAAGAAACAGTGGACCACTTGGTAAGCTGTTGCAAGAAGATTGCACAAACTGATTACAAGCAGCGGCATGACAAAGTAGCAACAATGGTGCATTGGAAGATCTGCAAAAAATATCATTTGCCTGTAAGCAAAAACTGGTGGGATCATAAAATAGAGAAAGTCATAGAAAATGATAAAATTAAACTGCTCTGGGACTTCAGAATTCAAACAGACAAGCACCTGCAACATAACACCCCAGACTTAACAATTGTCGATAAGAAAGACAAAAAAGTCTGGATAGTGGACGTGGCAGTGCCTGGAGATAGCAGAATAGAAGAGAAAGAACTGGAGAAGATAACAAAATACAAAGACCTACAAATAGAAATAGAAAGACTGTGGCAAAAGCAAGCAAGGGTAGTACCAATAGTCATAGGCTCCTTGGGTGCAATCCCAAAACAACTGGAGCACCACTTGAACACCATTGGCATTGACAAATTCGCTATTAGTCAATTGCAAAAGGCGGCCTTATTAGGAACTGCTTCCATCCTGCGACGATATCTGTAATACCATCAAACATCCACATCTGCCTATCCCAGGTCCTGGGTAAGGACTCGATAGGTAGACAAAATGCCAAATCCAGTCTGAACATCTGGCTGACTGTGCGATGATCGATAATAATAATAATAATAATAATATATAAGCAGTTCCTAACATCTGCTTCCATCCTGCGACGATACCTGTAATACCAGGGTCCTGGGTAAGGACTCGATAGGTAGACAAAATGCCAAATCCAGTCTGAACATCTGGCTGACTGTGCGATAATAATAATAATAATAATAATAATATAGGAAGAAGAAGAAGAAGAGAAGAGAAGAAAGAAGAAGAAGAAGAAGAAGAAGAAGAAGAAGAAGAAGAAGAAGAAGAAGAAAGTTGGAAGGGGCCTTGGAGGCCATCTAGTCCAACCCCCTGCTCAGGCAGGAAACCCTATATCATTTCAGACAAATGGCTGTCCAGTCTCTTCTTAAAAACTCCAGTGTTGGAGCATTCACCGCTTCTGGAGGCAGGTTGGTCCACTGGTTAATTGTTCTGTCAGGAAGTTTCTCCTTAGTTCTAGGTTGCTTCTCTCCTTGATTAGTTTCCACCCGTTGCTTCTTGTCCTGCCTTCGGGTGCCTTGGAAAATAGATTGACTCCCTCTTCTTTGTGGCAGCCCCTGAGATATTGGAACACTGCTATCATGTCCCCCCTCGTCCTTCTCTTCATTAAACTAGACATACCCAATTCCAGCAGCCGTTCCTTATATGCTTTAGCCCCCAGTCCCCTAATCATCTTTGTTGCTCTTCTCTGTACTCTTTCTAGAGTCTCAACATCTTTTTTACATTGTGGTGACTAAAACTGGATGCAGTATTCCAAGTGTGGCTTTACCAAGGCATTGTAAAGTGGTATTAACACTTCACGTGATCTTGATTCTATCCCTCTGTTAATGCAGCCTAGCACTGTGTTGGCCTTTTTGGCAGCTGCAGCACATTGCTGGCTCATATTTAGGTGATTGTCCACTAGGACTCCAAGGTCCCTCTCTTTACTACTATTGAGCAAGGTACCCCCTATACTATAGCTGTGCATTTGGTTTTTCTTGCCTAAATGTAGAACAGCGGTTCTCCACCATTTTTCCCCCTTTTCCTTAGCTGTGCTACTCCCTTTTATTCTATTGGCTTTTGAAAGCCAATAGAATAGACTCTCTTGAATAGAGTCTAATTCTATTGGCTTTCAAAAGCCAATAGGAATTGTCCAGGCTGTCTCTGCCCTGCTAAGCCTGCCAAAAGTCCCATTCTGCAAACAGTGCTGCAAGTTGTCTGCAGCGAAGGCGAGCTGTCTGGAAGTTTCCACCCCTCCCTGCTGAGCAACTACTAAAAATGTAAGTAAAAGAGGGCCAGGGGTGGGAGGTGGGAGGCCAGCGGGCGCAGGGAGGGTTGCTGACGTGCGTGGGGCCCGGCGGGTGCCTTACCTCCCTTGGGCTGGCCAGCTGGTTGCCCAGCCAGTGGTCACCCTGCGCCGTCACTGCCCCTTGCCAGCTACACCTTGGCTGGCGCAGGTGGCGGCACCATGCCTGCGCAGCGCTCCCAGGCAGGGAAAGTCCTTGACTTATGACCGATTGGGTAGTCCTTGACTTACGACCGGTTGGGTAGTCCTTGACTTACGACCGGTTGGGGGTCGTAAGTCGAGGTTGAGAACCACTGATGTAGAGCCTTGCTTTTTTCACCATTGAATTTCATTTTGTTAGATAGCGCCCAGTGTTCAAGTCTGAATCAAGTCTGAATCAAAATGAACACTGGAAACCGAGGAGCTGAAGATCAATTCTGTACTCACAGTTCTTTCAGGTTTCTGAGGACATTGATAGAAGTGGGAAATTCATTTAGATTGTTGTAATTTAAATCTCTGAATTGGAAAAAAAAACACCCCTCGTTAGATGCTACCTAATCTTCATATTTGAAAGTGCTTATCTGTTTTGCACTGCATTTTTAGATTTATACATTTATAGAACTTTTTTTATTTATAAAATGTATTTGCCACCCATCTTGTACCCAACAACTCTGAAAAACATTAATATCATCCATCGTAAGAACACAGCAGATAAAAACATTAACTGATAAAATTATGGACACAAGCTGGCAAAGAAGGGAGCTGGACACAAGGGAAAGGGAAGGGGGTTGAATTTAAATTAATCAACCACCTCCAGTATGAAGCTTTCCCACTGGATGTCCAAGACATCTGGCAGAGTCAGGTCTTAAGGCTCTTACAAAATATTAGGAGGGTGGGAACCAGTCTCATCTCAGGGGATAAGATGTTCCAGACTGGCTGACAGGATTCACGGTATGCCTCCTCTGCCATCATGGGTGGGATGGGCCAGTCTCATTGGTTCCTCAAGTAGATTGGACCCATGCCCATCAATGATTTTTTATAAATATGATTGATATTTGCATTTATTTAATATTTTGTTATATTCTCCTTGATTAATCTGCCCTCCTCAACTTTAGATCCCTATTTTTGATTAAGTTGATCAGAGTAAGTTATGCTCTATCATCCTTAAAGTTCATGTCAGTTTACTAAATTAATCTTAAAGGAAAAATAAGGAAAATGTTTTTACTAGTCTTTGCAATTTTTACTACATAAGTAAAACCTGTTTTTGCAAATATGAAGAAAACTATAGTTTAATCTGGGCCAAATTTTTTGAAGATTGATCAAAAATTTAATTAGTCAACAGAGAGATATTGATTATTCTCTTAGTACATATCCATTAGCTTTTTCAAATGCCCATTGTCTATAAAATAAAAAAGCTAATATATAGCAAAGCAACCCTATCAATTAAAGGAAAATAAAATGAGGAAAACTGGCTTCCATTTAAGTGTGGATTGGACTGCATCCTTAAGAATTTAACAATAGAGTCAACATTAGGAACTTCTTTAAATTTTTATTTAGGCTTAAAAAAAAATGATTTGCAGAATGTCAATGGAAACACTGGAAAAGGCATGTAAAAAAGGTCAACTCACAAAGTCTCTAGGCTATGGAGGCCATCGAAGCATTTCTTTCCCAAGAAGTTGATTCTATTGTTATGGAGATGCCTGAAGCAGACCATTCAGAATATGAGGAAAAAATTATGTATAGAAAACTACAACAAAGGAAAACATTTTAATGGTTACCCCTGCTCTCCCATCATTTGTGAGTTATTTTTACAAACATCTGGATAGTACAGAATAGATTCTACCAATTGCTCATCTATTTGCATTTTCATTTGGCTTCTAATCTGCTTATTTCTATTTTCATGACTTTTCTTCTTACATTGCTCATGTTCTTTTCTTACCTACACCTCAACATATGATTAAGTGCTTTCTTGCTCTTTTCAAAGTTAATTTAGGTGCTCTTCAGTCAAGATCAAATCTCATTCTGTGTACAAATGCTTACATTAGTTATCTATAGTAAAATTTCAGTAATCTTTATCTCCCTGTCTATGCACTTTATTTAATGTTCTTTTACATATAAGTTTGTCAAGGTAAAATATTTTCTAGCTCATTATCTGCTCATACTACATGCCCAAAATTTGTGAGTTTTGCTGATCACCACTTCAAGAAAACAGTTTTTATTAGTTCCTCTTGTAGATACTCTTATTACTCTACTCCAAATCTGTAATGTGATGATAGCACTGTTTTGCAGCTTTAGCATAGCCATGCTGTCATCTTTAAATGTACTTATGAAAACGTCATCCTCATCCTTACAGTGCTTTTCAACCTTGAAGTTTTATCAGCACCCATAACTGCCTAAATATTATAGTCACACGTCCAAATAGTAGTAGCAACACAAAAATGGCTTGCCATTGCTTTCCTTGGCTTTGGTTTTAGAATATTTTCCAAGGTATGGTTGTTTCTCTCAAACTTGTAAAGCATCATTAGCATTAATTTCCCCTATCGATTACTCTTACTCTTTTGACTGTACTAGCAAGGATGATTCTACCACAAGCTCAAATTTCTTCCAGTGCCATTCTCACGGTAATAAGAACTACTGAGCATTCCCCCAAATCAAAGTGGCTATCCCACAGAAACTTGTTATCCATCCCCAAATTACTTATTTCAGAAATACGATGTGTTATGGTCCCTTGAAACATACTAAAAGCCAATGAAACAAAGACCACCAGGACACTTCCCTCCAGTTAGGTACCTTCGAAATGGCCTATCATATAGAAGGTTGACAGCAAAGGAGACCAGACATTATCATTGATTATTTTGCATGTTATTCTTGTTAACTGACTGAAGAACAAATAGCTAAATATCTGGCTATGGGGGATCACCAAGTGCCTGAATGTGAACCATCTGGAAATACTGTTATTAAATAACAAATATTTCTTTATACATTTACTTTTAAAAATATTTCTTATATCCTACATGTCAAATGAGAACGTTTTAAGGAAAGTATCACATAAGGGATCCTATTACTTATAAGAATCTATTTTTGTATTTTTGAACCAATGTGAGATATGAAATCAGAATCATGTCTTCTCACACATACCACTCTGTGTCCCTTTATATTAACCTTAACAAGATAGAGTGGCTGTCAATATTTGGATCCTCCAAATATAAAAGGTTCTTCCATCTTTAGTTCCAGATGTGGTTGTACACAAGCTGGGAGTCCTTTTAAACTCTCGGCTCCTGCTTGAAGAACAAGTGTCAGTGTTGGCTAGAAGGGCCTTTGCACTCGTTCAGGTGGTGTGTCAGTTGCATCCATTCTTTGATCAGGAGGTCTTATCCATAGTAATTCATACCCTTATAACCTCTAGTTTAGACCACTACAACACATTTTACATGAGGAAGCCTCTGAAGAGCATTTGAAAACTTCAGCTGGTGTAGAATGCAGCTGCATGGATAGTCAATGTGCTAGATATACAGCACAAGTAACTCTACTTCTGTGTGAGCTGCATTGGCTATTGATATGTTTCTGGGTGCAATTCAAGATGTTGGTTGCCACCTTTTAAAGCCCTACATGGCTTATGTTACCTGAGGGGTTACCTGGGGATCACATTTTTTTCCATAACTCTCTACACATCCAAATCGATCTAGCAGAATAGGTATGCTGCAGATCTCATCAGTTAAAGAGTGTCAGCTGGTGGGGACTAGAAGACAGGCTTTTCTGCAGTGACTCCTACTCTGTAGAACATCCTCCCATCGGAGATTAGAATTGCCCCGATCTTGTTAGTCTTTTGTATGGCTCTAAAAAGCTGGCTGTGTTCCCAAGCCTGGGGTACTGAATGTATGAAGTGCTCCATATTGCTAACTGGCCAAGTATCTAAGCTGCTATGTATATTTATTTTGAATGTTTTGCACTGTTTTAAAATGTTTTTATTGTTTTAATTGTAATATAGTTTTTGAATTGTAAGTCATTGAGATGAGCAGCTATAGAAATTGAATGAATGAATGAATGAATTTTGATTTCTGTACAAGACTATGTACCACAGATCCAATTAGGCAGCATGATGAAATAATACATAACACTGGTGTGTAGAGATTACACAAGTAACTTAAACATAAAAGTCTTCAAGTCAATACCACACATGATTCTTATAATAATCCTCATGTTTCTCCAATACTTTAAGTTTCTACTTAGTTTTACAATTTATATATATCTTCCCTTTCTGCCAGTAAAGTAGAACTGCTGTAAAACTGTAATTGTTTATGCAACAGAAAGATAAATCATCAAATACATGGAGCGAAATCAAGGTTACTATACTTAATATATTTTCATTTTGACTAATTCATTTTAACTTTTCTCCCATTCTCACTATTTTTTAATATGCAGACAGGACAGTTCACTAAAAAAATGTTAATATCCCTGCCCCAAGCCAATGCAGCAACCCAACCTAACTACAATGGGGAGTGGGAGGCTAGGGACCACATCAGTTTCAATACATTTAACAGTTGGGATTCTTCCAATCTGAACATTTACGTAACTTTTTGGTAGGGTACAATTATTTTGAAATAAGGTAGAAAAAAGGCAAAATACTGTACCCCAAAATACTTACTTTCTAATGCAACGAATCTCAGGATTAAACTGCAATAAAGCTTTTTTATAAACATATTGCCAAAATAAAATATACAAAAATAAAATACAAAGATAAATCTCAGTATTTTCAGCTTCAGGATTTTTTTACCTCATGTTAGCATTCAATTGTCTCCATTAACCAGGTTTTGGACTTAAATATTTGCTGCTCTACTAAAAGAACTAGGTTTATATTAAACACATACTTTCATGAAGTCAGTAGCTGAAGTTCTTGAAAATTAATTAAATTTTATGTCTAAAGTCAAATACAAACTTACAGCACTACTAAGTTGGAGAGATTTCGAAAAGCATAATCTGGAATGTAGTAGATTTTGTTGAGTGCAAGAGTCATTGCCTGTAGTGCTGGCAAACCTCTGAAAGCTTGCACTGGAATTTCAGTCAAAGAGTTATCATCTAGCCACAGGTATCTGAGTGACACCAAGCCACTGAAACAGTTGGGAGGTATGAAGCTAATATGGTTAGCATCAAGCCGTCTAAGAAAAAACATAAACATAAAATATCATTAAAAAAATAAATGGACTTAGAAAGACAAAAGTAGTATTTTCTGCATTTTATAAAAATACTTTAATTATAATCAGTTCTACTGAATCTGTATGATTTTTTTAATTTCAATTTCTGTTTCTGTAACTTCTTTTTAATTCTGTGGTCATTCTCACTCTATTGTATAGATCTGGTATATTTATTGTATTAGGTCATGATTTGTTTAACCATGATTAATTCATAAACTATAACTTGTTGGATTCACATAATATTCTAATCCATAAATCAAACCAAAGGCTGGCTTCACATGACATGATAAACCACAAACATATTTTGGTTTAATATGGTGCATAATTGTGGATAGCATAGCTTTTTTATATTATATGTTATCATAATTGATGCT
The DNA here is from genome assembly GCF_016545835.1 of Crotalus tigris. Classification (NCBI taxonomy): domain Eukaryota; kingdom Metazoa; phylum Chordata; class Lepidosauria; order Squamata; family Viperidae; genus Crotalus; species Crotalus tigris. The sequence goes on from NW_024096718.1 coordinate 2,319,074, forward strand.
TGTTTCCTAATACATCATACAACATGAAACCATCTGAGGATATCAATTATGCCATTAGAAGAAGTTAATATCATGTTGCTTCAGAATTCTACAAGATTTAAATAAACGTATAGCACAAAGACTTGAGTATACATATTCTTTTGCACAATTCAGTCATCAAAGGAGCTGTAACTTCTCAGTACTGTAAGAAGCAGATGACACAAACACTTTAGCACAGGGGTGTCAAACTCAATTTCATTGAGGGCCGCATCAGCATTGCGGTTTCCCTTGGGGGGCCAGGTGAGTGCGGCCTACTGGGTGGGCATGGAGTGGGTGTGGCCTACTGGGTGGGTAAGGCCAGCTCTACATCGTTCGCGTCAAGGGTGCCTGTGGGGCAGGAATGGGACAGATCTGAGGGTCTCTGGCGAAGGGGGTGGGACCAGGGCAAACGCCAAGGCATGGTTCATTTCTTCATTCCTCACAAAGGGTGACACCTCCCCAGCATGCACCCAGGGGGCGGGGCCAATGTGTCAGGGGCTGGTTCCTTGCTGTTTCTAGATGGCCTTGTGGAGCTAAGATTGAATGCGTTTCAGCATAGATGGCCACCACAAAATTGTACATTGGCTCCCGGTCAGCCTGAGCCAAGACAGCGAAAGCCGTTCCCTCACTGTTTTCTGGATGGCTTCGCGGGCCACATGAAACCACTTTGCGGGCTGCATCTGGCCCCCGGGCCTTGTGTTTGACATGTCTGCTTTAGCAGAACGGAAACCTAGAATTTAGCATGGATGTGTACAGGTCCCATGGCTTTTTCATTAAATTTTAGCATCTTTTGCTACCAATATTTACAAAAAATTCCTGCACTATTATACGGGATAAAGACATGATCAGGAATTCCAATTCTATACTGGCATTATAGCCCATTTAGATCAAGTGAATATAATGGTCAGACAATTTCATGAAAAGTAAAGGTGATGCTCAACCAAAAGCCCATTTTATGAACAATATTTGTTATGCATTGTTAGCAATAATCATTGTAGTTTGAATTAAAGGGTAAACAAAACCGAAATTGAACCAATTAAAAATCGAGAAACTAAACTTCATATTTCTTTCCTTCAAAATAAAAAATAAAGGAAGAAAATCAAAGAAAAGTAACAATAAAAAGAGTGAAGATGTTTTGAAGACAGTGACTGATTGACAATATAGCCACAATATTAGTTTAGATATAACAATTCTGAAACTTTGTATATTAATTTTATTAACTTAAGCTGTGCAGAGAAAAGGATAATTTACAAATATGTTTAAATGTTCATTTCACTGAATTAAAAAGAAAACAAATACATGGAAGCATTTTATGAGGAATTCTGCAGAAAGGAAACCATCTGAGAGAAAATGGACTTTGAGACAAGCATGTTGATTTCTTTACTTAAAGCAGATTCTTTATTCGTAAGCACATAAATGCTAGGTCTTTTGCTACATGGTTTTTTTTAGCGTTGCACAAGGCAAATAACAATGTGCTAGAATGGCAAATAACTGAGACAAGGTCAGTTGGAACAAATTCATAAAGTTCAGTGTCAAAGCATTTTTAAGTAATTTTTCAATATAATAACTGACATGACAAGCCACAGGGACACAGCTCCAAAATAATTCACATTTTGTCAACAAATTGGAAAAGCTGGAAATGTTTAGAAATATCCAGCCTGAAACTTTCCTTTCAAATAAAGGAATATATTTTGTGCTGTGCTTTCAAATAAAATATACTTAAAAAGAAAATGTGGAGTTCTTTGTGTTTAGTCAGAAATAAATTTCTTGTCTGTGTGATGTTTCTGTGTAAACCAAGGATTTTAGAGTTGCATTAGTTTGACAGTTACACTGATTAAAGCTTTTTTTGATTTTGTTTTGTTTTCTTTTTTAATCAGTTCACATGTTTTTCTTCCTCCAGCAAGATTAAAAACTGCCTTGTACAGTATTTGACCTAGATCTTGCCATTCTTTTCTTTTATAATTTCAGGATTGTTGCTGATAAAAGATACAATGAACATGGACATAGTTCACACAATATATTTGGGGGAAATAATAATGGCATAATCTATAGCATGGATTGAATTATGAAAAATCAATTTTATAATCTAAGATTAGATAATAAACTAAGGAATGTCTGCATCTTGCATGAACTTGTTCCAGCATATCCCTAGGCTAGATTACAGGGTTTTCCAGAAATGATGCCTCTGGTAAGTTCCTCAGGTGAATAGTGGATATAAGCAGCAGAGCAATTTGTGGTTAGCATCTTCAAGTTATATTATAATTTCTACCATGTAATTATTTGTTTTTAAATTGTGGCCATGAAGTTCTGACTCTAAAAACAGCCCAAGTTGACTAAACCTATGGCTACCTGAAGAGGATCTGCTATTGCTTCCTATGCAACTGTCCTTTTCACTGATATTTTTTCTTTGGTGGTTGTAATACTGTCACACAATTTATGTCAGTCCAATAGGTAAACTACAACAGGAAATCACCTCTGCAGAAGACCATGTGATGGAATGTCGCGAATAGATGGATTCCCAGATGAGAGGAGGTAGAAGGGGTAAGAGGCAACTTAGTCCAAATATTATGTGTGAGACAAAGAGGATGAAGACAGCCCTTCCCTAATAGTTTACCAAGTATATTATACATGCATATAGTAGAATTCTCAGTTTGGCAAGATCTATAGCTGTGAAACAATAAAATATTCAGCTTGGAAGAATTGTTATATATCATTCTTGGTTTTGGCCCCATACAGGACTACTTTATTGATACTGGCGATCAGTGTTTTTTTTCTAAAAAAAAAAAAGTTCCAGAACTCACACATGTCATACAACCCGCCTTGCCTACCCTACAAGGTTCCATCCAAAAAAGGTGCCGGAACTCTGTTCTGGGCGTTCTATGAGAAAAAAAGCCCTGCTGGCTATAATGACAGACTCTTGCAAATCTGATTTTGTTATATCTTCCCCTCCCTCTTTTTTATTTATTTGTATCCTATCTGTATTATTTTTACAAATAACTCAAGGCAGCAAACATAACCAAAACACCTTCCTCCTTATGTTTTCCCCACAACAACAGCCCTTTGAGGTGAGTTGAGCTGAGAGAAAGTGTTTGGCCCATAGTCACCCAGCTGGTTTTCATGGGTAAGGTGGGACTAGAATTCAGTCTCCAACTTTCTAGCCTGATGTCTTAACCACTAGAATAAGGGAAGCATTTGTCTAAGTCACTATGGATATTATCATGTTTCTTAGGGCTTAAAAAGTTTTTCAGTACCTTTTATCAAGTTAATGGTCCTTAAATATTTCTATCATCTTCCCTATTTTCTACACTTTCCTACTAGCCATCCATTTAACTAACTGTAAGCATTACTCCGAGTTGCTCTCCAGAGTTTCATTGATTAACAACTGAGTCTGCCTCCTCAGAAAGATATATAATGGGCATCCAGCTACACTGGAAAACAGTATGCCTTAGCTGCCAAAGTTGCTGAAAGTATTCCCTTCTTATAGCTCTACAATTTAAAACTGGACTTGGACTAGATAACCATTCAAGCAGATAGCTTTCCGATACAAAGTAGAATGATAGAGAACATATCACATAAAAACCCATATATTTCTACCTTTCAAGCACTGTTTTTTAGTTTAATTGCAAGAGCACTGTTATGTCCCGAGCCTTGAAAACGGCTTGGGCGTTTGCAGGCAGTCCCGAGCAGGTGCAAGGCTGCCCGGGACCAGACAGGCTGTCGCCAGCGCCGTGCGCATGTGCGGGTGCTGGCGCGGGAAAAGTAACACATTTACCTGGGAGTTGCCTATATAAGAGGCTGCGAGCGTTTGGGAAGCTTAAGGAAAGCCATCTACTTGTAAGCTGAACGCAGAATAAAGAAAACTGAGAACTCCAACTGCTTCTCGTGTCTGCTTCGCGCCAAGGACTCAACACTGGCGACGAAGGTGGGATTGCCTTACACCACCTGGAAAGGAAGAAGTGTAAGCTTACCCAAGTGAGTCCTGAGCAGCGGAACGGCGTCGACTCGGCAGCTACCCGCCAATCCAGTGCGCATTCGGGGGTAGGCTGGCTGATAGACCCGTCTCCAGAAGATGGCAAAGGTTGGAAGGCTTTCGGAGTTCGACATCTCACATCCAGAGCGGTGGGACTCCTACGTAGCCAGGATGGAAAACTACCTCAAGGCGAACCAAGTGAGGGAAGATAGCTTGAAGGCTGCCACCCTGCTTTGTGTCTGCGGCCAAGACGCCTTCGAAATCGCAGAGAACCTTGCAGCACCTGTTCCATTAGAGTCTGTCAGCTACGCAGATCTAAAGAAGCTATTGAAGGAGCACTTCCACCCCAAGATGTCCGTCATCGCATGGCGCCACACCTTCGAGCAGAGGGATCAACGGCCCAGTGAGTCGGCCAAAGATTCATCGCCGCATTACGGAAGGCCGCCAAGCACTGCGAGTTCAAAGACCTCGAAGAATGACTGAGGGACCGATTCATGTGCGGGTTAAGGCATCGAGATCTACAACAGAGACTTTTCGCTAAAGAAGAATTGTCCTACCAAGATGCCTTAAGGGAAGTCACCGCAGAAGAAGCAGCAGGCGGCGCTGTCAAGAACATGCGGCCGATCAGAAACAGTCCAGAGGTTGCATCCGTGCACCAGGAAGACATCCAAAGAAACTCCGAGGAGGATCCGGACGAGGAAGTCGACCGTCTCCACCCCACGAAGGAAGAAAACCAGAAGGGAAGCTCTTCAGCTCCGCTCAAGTGCATCGGCTGTGGAGGTCGCCACAGGAGAACCGACTGCAAGTTCCGCTCCGCTACCTGCCGGGCATGCGGCAAACAAGGACACATTGCAGCTGTGTGTCGGGGCCGACGAAAGGTACAACCTCAGGAAGAACTGCGCCTGAAAGGTACCAGATTCCCCAGCCAGAATAGGGTAGGGTTTTGCACTTCGCGAAGAAGCATCCTTAGGACAGGCACACACAAGCCCATTAAGAAAAAGCTGTCACTCAAGGTGAAGCTACAAGGGGTTCCATTGTCTATGGAACTGGACACAGGGTCTGCCCTTTCAATCATCTCCTTGCATACATTTAGGAAGATTTGTTCCGGTAGTGGAACTCAGGCCAAGTTAAGGCCTTCTGACATTGTGTTAACAGATTTTTAAAATTCAAGAGTGTGTGTTAAGGGGGAGGCCACCCTTAACGTGCAATACAAGAGTTTTGAAGGTCCACTAGACGTATTAGTAGTAGGGGGTGAACGAACGAGTCTCATAGGACTCGATTGGTTTGAGGCCCTGGGGATACACGTCACAGGACTCAACAGCTTACAAACACTCGACCTACAGGAAGTCTGCAAAGAATTTGCAGATGTTTTCAGCCCCCAGCTGGGCACATTCAAAGGACCCCCTGTGTCCTTAAAGCTAGACCCCACTGTCACTCCCATTAGAATTAAAGCAAGAAGGGTCCCTTTTGCTTTAAAGAGTAAAATTGGCACTGAGTTAGACAAACTGATCCAACAGGGAATCCTAGAACCTGTTGATTCCAGCCCTTGGGAGACCCCCATTGTCACGCCTCTAAAGGCAAATGGGGACATTCGCATTTGTGCTGACTACAAATGCACTCTTAATAAGGCATTGCAGCAACATGCCTATCCTGTTCCTGTGGTCAGTCATATTCTGGCCTCCCTCAAGGGGGGGCGCGTTTTTGCAAAGCTTGACCTAGCTCAAGCGTATCAACAGCTGCCTGTTGATGATGATGCTGCTATAGCTCCGACTATTGTGACCCACAGGGGAGCCTTTAAGGTAAAAAGGCTGCAGTTTGGAGTGAATGTCGCTCCTGGGATTTTCCAAAGCGTAATGGAAAACACACTACGGGGCATACCGGGGGTTTGCCCCTACTTTGATGATGTCTTAATTGCAGGAGACTCCACACACATTCTAGCTGAAAGCTAAGGGCTGTTCTGTTAAGGTTCAGGAAAACAGGCCTCAAGCTCAAAAAAGACAAATGCAAAATTGGGGTGCCTTCTACTGAATTTCTGGGATTCAAAATTGATGCTGCTGGAATTCACCCTGCTGAATCCAAACTAACTGCCATTTTAGAAGCACCTAGGCCAAAGTCCAAGGCCGAACTTCAGGCCTTCCTGGGTCTCCTGAATTTCTACAATTCTTTTCTTCCACATAAAGCTAGTGTAGCTGAGCCTCTTCACAGGCTACTAGACAAGCAAGCAGTGTGGCGGTGGTCACAGACGCATGAGGCCTGCTTTAACGAAGTCAAGGCCTTGCTCACTTCTAACAGTGTACTTGCACATTTCAACGAGTCTCTTCCTGTGTGCATCGCGTGTGATGCGTCCCCTTACGGGGTTGGGGCTGTCCTGAGCCACCTCAGGTCTGATGGAACTCAGGTTCCTGTTGCATATTATTCAAGAACATTGTCTTCTGCCGAGCGCAACTACGCTCAGATAGACAGGGAGGCTCTGGCTGTTGTTGCGGGAATTAAAAAATTCCATGATTTTCTATATGGCAGGCATTTCACGGTCTTCACTGACCATAAGCCTCTGCTGGGACTGTTTACCACACGTAAGCAGACTCCCCAAATCATTTCCCCTAGAATGCTTAGGTGGTCTATTTTTTTGTCTGCATATGATTTTTCTTTACTCCACAAGCCTGGGAAAGATATGGGCCATGCTGATGGCCTCAGTAGACTGCCTCTGCCAACAGTGGAAGCTGACCCTGCGCCAGCTGTCAACATTCTATCAATCCAAGCCTTGCCCGAGCTCCCTCTTAGTGCCAGGGATGTTGCCGCTGAAACAGGTACAGATCACACACTTTCACGGTCCGTTCCTGGGTTTTGTCTGGTTGGCCTGAGGACTGCCCTAGTCCTGAGTTTCAGAGTTTCTGGTCCAAAAGGAACGAGCTGTCCCTTTCTCAGGGTTGTTTGCTTTGGGGAAACAGAGTTGTCATTCCCACCTCAATGAGGACTAGGGTCTTGGAATCCCTCCACGAGGGTCATCCTGGCATTGTTCGTATGAAGGCTCTTGCACGCAGCCACTTATGGTGGCCTGGTTTAGATAAAAATATTGAGGCTAAGGTGCATGCATGCCACCTGTGCCAACGATCTCGCCCAGAGATGCCCCAAGCTCCCGTGCACAGATGGGAGGAAACACAGTCCCCATGGTCTAGGGTGCACATTGACTACGCTGGGCCCTTTCAGGACCAGTTCTTCTTGGTCCTTGTTGACAGCCACTCGAAATGGCTTGAGGTTGTACTTGTCTCATCCACCACCACTGCAAAGACTATTCAGGTACTAAGGGGGATTTTTGCTGCACACGGGCTGCCAGATGTCATTGTGTCCGACAACGGCCCTCAATTCACTTCCTCCGAATTCCAAGCTTTTTTACAGGCTAACATGATTCGTCATGCCACGTCTGCGCCTTTCCACCCGTCCACCAACGGTATGGCTGAACGCATGGTGCGCATCACAAAGGACGCCTTGAAAAGACTCACCTACGGGGACTGGCATCACAGGTTGGCTGACTTTCTCCTTTCTTATCGCACCACACCGTCCACTTCTACAGGGAGAAGTCCAGCTGAACTTCGTTGGGGGCGTCAATTTACTACTAAACTTGACCGGTTGCATCCGGACAGATTGCCTTCATCTACCTCACATCCTAGGGCACCTAGACAACTACTTGAGGGTGCCCCGGTCTGGACTCGCAATTACGGGCCTGGTCATACATGGGTCCCCGCTTCTGTCTCCAGGGTCACGGGTCCTCTATCCTACGAGGTAGCTCTGGACAACGGTCGTGTCCTGCGCAGGCACATCGACCAACTCCGCCCTAGGCGGCATCTTCCAGCTGAGACTCCTGGGTCTTTTCCAGGGGGGGAGGGGGACCCTTTGGAGCAAAGGGAAGGGCACGAGCTGCTGCCCATCTCCACTGATGGAGCCACAAACGGCCCATTCCAGGGTTCCGCGAGAGCTCCGAACAAGAATTCTATGAGCCTACCCAACTACCAGGCATCCACGCCTACTCCAGCCAGGGAGTCACCCCGGGGGCATACTCACTTTCCACACATATCACACAGCACTCCAGTCACGGAGGATACCCGGGGGCATCCCAACAAATCATTCCCCGCAAGAGAGCTGGCACACAATCCCCAAGGTTGGCCTGACCTTACCCCAAATCCTACAGGGGGTCAAACATACAGGGAGGTGGTCGAGGAACCAAGTCCCGACTACAACACCTCTAGCCCAAATCAGGGAATAACTGAGTTTTGGGAAGGTACAGAAACCCAAACAAGCCCGGACACAGAATGGGGTTCAGGGAATGGACAACCTCCTGACAGGTCTTGGACGGACCTAGGAGGTTCAACAGAGACGCCCAGCAGTGGCTATCACTTCAGGGGGCCCGAGGGTCTACAGCTAGGCAGGTCAACCAGGTCACAAAGTGACAGAAGCCCTGGCCTGACGAGCCCGGTGGGCGAGCAAGCAGGCCAGGCATCAGGGCACAGCCCTTGGAAGGCACCAAGACAAAATAAGGAGAACAGGCTCACATCTCCCTCCAGTCAGGGAACTCCTGCTAGTAAACCAGAGCTGAGAAGGTCACAGAGAGCAAAGAAATCTCCTAAGTACCTAGAGGATTATATAACATTGCTGGCAAGGCAAAAGCCAGCAAACAGTGGAAGCACTGGGGAGCGGAACGCTGTATAGAACAAATGATTATATGTTGGTAGTAGTTTCAGCCCGGGGGAAAGGGGTGTTATGTCCCGAGCCTTGCAAACGGCTCGGGCGTTTGCAGGCAGTCCCGGGCAGGTGCAAGGCTGCCCCGGGACCAGACAGGCTGTCGCCAGCGCCGTGCGCATGCGCGGGTGCTGGCGCGGGAAAAGTAACACATTTACCTGGGAGTTGCCTATATAAGAGGCTGCGAGCGTTTGGGAAGCTTAAGGAAAGCCATCTACTTGTAAGCTGAACGCAGAATAAAGAAAACTGAGAACTCCAACTGCTTCTCGTGTCTGCTTCGCGCCAAGGACTCAACAAGCACTCTCCCTCTGATCTAGAGAAGGGTCTGGGTAAACAACTAATCTGTTCAAGGCAGAGCACTGAAAACTTGATGTTTTGCTTCAAGTATCAGCGATAACACAATCTGTTCTGAAACTTAAAGTTGAACCCTGAAAGGGACCGTTTTTGAGGCAATTATCTTCTATCTATACAAGAAATTATTTATTGAGAGGTCCTTGGTTATCACTTATTTATGATTTTTTAATTATCTTTTTATACTACTACTAACAGGAAGGCTTTAATGCTATTTTTGATTGACTTTGGACAATTAATTCATAGAAGAATCAGGAAAGTAATTTCCCATCAAGATCCTCTACAGCACTCGATCGCGTCATGTGATGTATTGTGATGGTTTTTGCCCTTGCTGAGGTGGGTATGGCCTGTGCATGGTCCGCCAGTTTGACACCCCTGCTCTACAGGAATAGGGACATAACTAGCATCCCACAGTAACAACCATGACCAAGCTTATGCTTTCAGTAATATTTGTAGAGCAAGTCTAAGAAAATTTTTCTTTTTTGGTGCTTTTAAGCCAGTTTTGACATTTTACAACAACCTGGACAAGTCCCTGCAGTTGTCTCAGCAAGATTTCAGAAGTGGTTTCCCATTGCCTGCTTCTTAGAGATGAGAGTGTATGACTGGCCCAAGGTTACTCAGTTGTATTTGTTGCGAAGGCAGGACCAGAACAATCTTCCAGTTTTTAGCCTGATGCCTTAATGCTATATCAAACTGGTTCCTGTTCTAAGAACATTTACGCAAAAGCTCCCCTGTATTCAAATGTGCTCACTCTCCTAAATTAGCCAATATTATCTGAATTAGGAACTTACTTCAGAATTCCTTACACATGACATGAAGTATTTATAGATTTTAAATTGTTTGTCTACAAATCTAAAAAGTCATGAAAAAGTTTAGATCTGTATACAATTGTTTTAAATTTTCATGATGTTCATCTTTTAAATTTAAAAAACCAGTTTATGACAAATATATACTATACTTCAATAAAAATTTAATAAAGTTAACGTTTTGTTCAAATCCAGCAGAATACCAAGCTAAGAAGTTATAGTAGAATGTATTATAGAATACATAACTTATTAAAGAGTTTATAAAGTACTCTTAAAATCTACTGGCACAAATGTTTTCTCTCTATCTGATCTTTTATTTTATTCTTAAGAGCCATTGTTCTATTTGTAGATAGTAAAATATTTAATTAGTGATTGTGCTTCCTATCATAATGTAAATAAAGCATGCCAATCTCTAACGCATGCAACAGAACCTTAAGTTTTCTTTCAGTTATTTTAGCTGAGTTGATCAAAGTTTTGGCACTTTCAAAACTAAATCCATTAACTCATGAACAATACATTATATGCAATTTATAATACATGGCTAACATGCAGATAGTTTAAAAGCTGTGTTATGCTCCAAAGACAAGCAATTCAAGAATCCAAAAATATTTTATTTTGTTCTATTACATGAAATTGTTTATGAAGTCACTTAAAATGCCCATATCATTCAAGAAAAAGTCATGCAATTTAAGGAATGTAATCCAGCATAATATTAATAACATATTGTGCATGTTTTGACCATATATTCTATAGCTTACTAAAATATATCCCTGAACAGTTAGTACAAGGTCAGTATTTTAATTCTAGATATGAATGTCGTATCTAAGTTTAAAATACTGATATAATGTACTACAGCAGGAGTGTCAAACTGCCGGCCCGTGGGCCGAACGCATCATCCGGAAGCTGCACCCACCCCATTGCCGGCAATGGCAAAACTATCCCAATATGTTGCGCGATGTCATGTGATGTCGCGAGTTTGACATGTCTGTACTACAGCATTGCAATGCTTGTATGGGCCACAATCATGAAAGTGAGACACTATAAAACAGTGAATAATATGTAATAATGATAGCATGTGATCTCAAAAGAAGAGTTGTTCTTAGCTGATATCGAAGACTTTTGTATTGTCCAAAATAATGTAGTATACAGATAGTCCTCAATGACAGGCCTCTTAATGATAGTTCAAAGTTATGACCAACATTCAAAAACTACATACTACTCTATTTCAAAGTTATGTCAGTTTTAGTAGCCTTGTGATCATTCACCCTTACAGCAGACCATAGGGGGGGATGCTGCAGTGCTTTCCTGCCTCTTCTCTCCCTCTCACCCTGACGGGACTACAGTGCTTGGGCCTGTTCTCCATGCCTCCTGGAAGCAGCTGTCATTTTCAGGGCCCCAACCATTCCTTGTGCACATGGTGACTGCTGTCAGAGCTTTCTGTGCCAATCAGCCGGTCGCTGACTGACCATTGGAAAGCTGCAAACCACTCCTGCCTCTGGCTGGGTTTTGGGAAGCTGCGCCCTGGCATAAAATGTGGTAGCTTAAGGATAAGCTTCCCAAAACCTTTCTCTTACTTAACCTCCCCTCCCTCCCCCAGAAAGCAACAAAACAAAATTTAAAAAAACTGCAAGAGACAGACTTGTTGCTCTTCCCCTCTCCCCCACCCCAATTAGCTGCTAAAACTAAATTTTTCACCTTTGCTCTCCAATCTCTATCCCTTCTAAAACTTTGGCTTCAAACTGAAGAGTAGAAGGAAATAAGATCTTTCTGCAGCTTTTCCTTTGAACTGGGAAAAAAAAACTTCATATCCAAAAATTAGCTGACTGCTATACTGTAGAAACTTGTGCAACAAAATGGAGGATGCTGGGTCTTTGTAAGCATTAGCTGTCTAACTTCCTATAGAACTCATTTAGGACTTAAAAGCTAGACTGTAGACTGCCTTCTACAGACCATTAGATAGACAGCTAAAGCTTGTAAAGGCCCATTTTGTTGCATAAGTTTGTACTGTACAGTAGCTTGGAAATGAAGGATTTTTTTCCCAGTTCAAGGGGAACAGCTGCAGAAAGATTTTCTTTCCTTCTTGCTTCCATTCCTCTACTCGACAACCTGGAGTCAAGATGGCTTTGGGGGGAGGGAGGAAGGGGTTAAGCAAGTTTTGGGAAGTTCTTCCTGAAGCTATCGTCTCAGTCATTAAATTTTCTATCTATGTCTGATAAATATTTCTTCCACTTATGAGTAAAAAGTTTTATGCATTTAACTAGACACAAATAAGCAAAACACATCCTTTCATTTTACAGATGGAAAATTTATTTTAAGTACAATATATTTGAGTTTCTTCTGTTTTGGCTGTAGCAACAGAATAAAACCAGTTTATTTATTCCCTCATTTGCAAGCAGAGGCAAGATGTGTCATAACATAAGTTAAACATAAGTTTACAGCTTTCCCTATGGAATCTGGTGGTATGCCCTAAATGCTATGGCAGTGACCATAATACAAAAGTACCATAATAACTATGGCTTTTTTTTGACAGTATGTTAATACAGTCTGAAGAAGGCTTTTAGATGAAGATGGAGCAGAGCTATGCATGCAGAATTTTATTGTTGCAGTACAGCCCGGGCAGAAGAAAATAATACTGAAAACAATACTAAACATTAAAATTATTTTTATTTTCATTAAGAAATAACATTAAATATACATTGATATCTTCATGTTCTGCTGAGTTGTAAGATACCTGTAATGTAGTAATATGACACAAATATGAAATGGAAGTAAGCTGCAGTATCCTCAGTAAGGTTAAAAAAAAAAAGTCAAGATGGCAGTTGTGACAGTGTGACAGAAACTACTCTACTCCTGTTGTACATGTATAAATGTTGCACACCAAGACTAAAGGTGCTGTTACAACTGGTATGTTGATTTTTTGACATGTTTCTTTTGTTTATAAGAACACACATTTATTATTGTTGGAAAAAATTACCAAAGTTATGGTCTTAAAACACACAAATTACCTCAAAAGCAAAGAAAGTATGCTTGTTGCTTTAGAATATTTTTTAAAGCCATGTTTCATTTCAGTTAAAAGACAATAAGCAGACTAGTAAACATATGATAACCAGTTACAATTCTTTGTAGACTGTGTTGCAGACTGAATGAAAATAAACAGCTTGACAACCATTGCATATACCTCATTAAGCAAAATTCTTCTGAGAGAGCATCAGGTGGCTTGGGCTTTTACATGCAAACTGCCCTTATTTTTACTAGATGCAGAAGCTATGCAGCTACCACCAACAATCTATTAGGACGTGTTACTTGATGACTGCATATTTCCACAAAGATAGCATTACAGCAGTCTGAAGATGGAAAATTCATGGTATAAAAACAATTTGTTTCATGCTATACAACAATTAATTTGGAAGTAAATAGTTTCAGGAAAAAAAGCAGATATATTTACACTAGAAATAATGATGTTCAATCTGTAGAAGAGCAGTAAGATTAGCTAGATATCAGTAAATTCATTTATCACTAAAGTAGAAAAACTGGCTAACAATATTCATATCAAATTAATACCAATTATGAAGCTTGTTATTTCTTAAATATTTTTTTTATTTTGTAAACTGATCTAATTACTTTTTATACAGCTGTTTTTTCCCATAGTTTCAAAGTTGAAAATTGAAAAAGAGGAACAAAAGTTAGAATTACTTTTTAAATAGAAAACCAAGACTAGAAGCAGACTATGGAAAGAAAATTACTAGCTATACAGAATAAGAAATAGAATCTCAACAGGCCTTTTTCAGACTCATTTACACCAAAATAAATTGTTCTAATTCTTTTTGTTGAAGAGGTGCATTTGCCCACTATCTTCTTTCAAATGGATAGTAGCTATTTTGCACATGAATATATTACTTTGTCTACAGCCTGACCACTCTCATTCTCTTTTTATTTTAATTCTGTCACCAAACACCAGTGCTTAACTAGGGTCCCCAACTCCTCTGTTTTCTTACTTACTTATTTTCCTTTCCTACCTTTTGGAAAGATATTTAAACCAAGAATAAAGGACAGTGAGATAGTTATTTAGAAATGGAATTGAAGTTTTATGTATCTCTGCCTCAATAAAGGACCCATTGTTTATATGAGCTGTAATGTATTGAAGTGAATTACTTGGAAATGTTGAAAAAACGGTCATGAGACTCTATCAGTTAAGAGCCAGACTTTCTGTCTAAATGCTAATTACTTGTGTTAAAAGTGAGAACTAATAGTTGAATCCTATTGGCCGCCGCTTAGTTGCTGAGTGTATAAATAGGGGTGGAGCGGCAGTTATTCAGGCTTCTGTTTAAACCTTAAATAAAGAGTTATTTGTTCACCTGCTGCCTTGTCGATACCTCACCAAGCACCAAACTTAACAGTGGCGATGAAGGTGGGATGTGCTGCCAAATTCGAAGAACTGAGTCAGTAAGGGGGTAAGCCAAGCGACGATGCCTTGGTTGGGGCCGTGTCCCCCCCATTCCTGTCAGTATGAAAATGCTGAAGGAAGAGCGCTCCCAAGGAACTGTTCCAAGGAGATTAAAAGAAGCCTTGGCAGCACAAGGCATTGCAAGGCCGAAAACAACAAAAACAACTCACCATGGCCAAACTTGGGAAACTCTCAGAATTCGACGTCACACATCCAGAGAGGTGGAGCTCGTACATTGTGAGAGTCAAGAACTACTTAAGAGTCAACCAAGTTCATGAGGACGGCTTGAAGGCTGCAACGCTGTTGTGCGTTTGTGGCCAGGCGACATTCAAGATTGCTGAAAACGTAATAGCTCCGGCGCTGCTTGAATCTGTTGCTTATTCTGAACTTAAGAAAATGCTCAAAGAACACTTTGAGCTGAAGCTGTTGGTCATTGCCTGGAGGCACGCCTTTGAACGAAGAGACCAACAACCAGACGAATCGGCTGCCGAATTCATAGATGTCCTTCATCAAGCGGCCCGACCCTGCGAGTTCAAAGATCTTGAAGAGAGGCTGCGAGACCGCTTAGTGTGTGGGTTAAGAAACAGGGATCTCCAACAGAAATTGTTTGCTAAAGAGACTATTTCATTTCAAGATGCCCTAAAAGAGATCACACCCAAAGAAGCCTCCAGGGGGGCCGTCAAGGCTTTACGGCTCTCCAGGAGCACTCCCTGCATAAAGGCTGTCCACCAGGAGGGCGCTGAGAGGATCGAAGACTCCGAATCCAATCAAGAGATTGATTGGTTACAGCAGCCACCAGAAAGGCCACAACGCCCGGTTGACAAGGCAGTTCCCTTCTCTCGATGTGCAGGGTGTGGAGGCTGACACAAACGCGTGGATTGCAGGTTCTGCACAGCAATGTGCTGGGCGTGTGGCAAATAAGGCCATATCACCGTAGTCTGTCAGGGTCGTCGGAGAGAGAGTCCACCAGAAGAGTTTCCCCGGAAAGGTACCAGGGCCCTGGGGCAACACAGGGTGGGCTATTGGGCCACTAGGAGGAGCGTACTTAGAATAGGTGCCCTTTGCCCCCTTAAGGAAAAACTGCGGCTCAAAGTCAAGTTGCAGGGGGTTCCATGCAACATGGAACTAGATACGGGGTCCGCATTATCCATAATTTCCCAGGGGACTTTCAAACACAATTGTAGTCACAGCGGCAAAAGAGTTAAGCTCAAGCCATCGAACCTCGTCTTAACAGATTTCCAAAACTCCCGAATAACAGTCAAGGGGGAAGCTACACTCAGGGTGCAATTCAAGGGATTTGAGGCCCCCATGGAAGTTGTAGTAGTTGAGGGCAACTGCACAAGCCTAATTGGGCTTGATTGGTTTGATGCATTGGGAATCAATATAACTTTAATAAACAGCACCCAAGCAGTGGACTTAGCAACAGTTTGCCAGGAGTTTGCTGACATTTTCAGCCCTCACCTAGGGAAATATAAGGGTCCTCCCATAGCTCTTCAGCTTGATCCTGTCATAACTCCAATAAGAATCAAGCCATGTAGAGTGCCTTTCGCCCTCAAGCAGAAGATCGACGCAGAACTGGACAAGCTGGTGCAGCAAGACATCCTGCAGCCAGTTGATAGCAATCAATGGGAAAACCCCATAGGTACGCCACTTAAGGCCAATGGAGAAGTGAGAATATGTGCAGATTACAAGTGCACTATCAATAGAGCACTCCAACAACATGCATATCCAGTGCCTGTAGTTAGCCACATTTTGGCATCACTACAGGGAGGTCGCATCTTTGCCAAGTTAGATTTGGCTCAAGCCTATTAGCAACTGCCAGTGGATGATGCCACGGCAGAAGCTCAAACCACAGTTACTCACAGGGGAGGTTTCAAAGTTAAGCACCTACAATTCGGGGTCAGTGTTGCCCCAGGCCTCTTCCAGGGAGTGATGGAGTGCACACTCAAGGGTATTCCAGGCATGTGCCCATATGTCGATGATATCCTCATAGCTGGGGAATCAGTTGAAAAATTGGCAGAACAGCTCAAGGCCGTCCTTCAGCACTTCCGCGAAGCGAGGCTGAAGCTGAAGCAGGAGAAATGTTAAGATTGAGGTAGCTTCAACTGAGTTCTTCGGTTTCTGTATAGATGCCCAAGGCATTCATCCTGCTGAATCCAAGCTCAAAGCAATTCAGCAGGCCCCCAGTCCAAAATCAAAGGGGGAGCTCCAAGCGTTTCTAGAACTGCTCAATTTTTATCATGCCTTCCTACCTCAAAAGGCCGCAGTGGCAGAGCTATTACACCAGCTCTTGGACAAACATGCACAGTGGAAGTGGACCAATGTCCACGATAGGAGCTTCTCAGCAGTCAAATCACAGCTGTCTTCAAACTCTGTTTTGATGCATTTTAACGAAAAGCTGCCTGTCTGCATCGCTTGTGATGCGTCACCATATGGGGTTGGGGCTGTGTTGAGTCATTTAATGGCTGATGGAAGGCTTCTGTTTAAACCTTAAATAAAGAGTTGTTTGTTCACCTGCTACCTCATTGATTCCTCATCGAGCACCAAACTTAACATGAGCTATCATTACTATAGTCCATTTTTTTCTAGTGGCAAATGTTAGACTTTGAAGTTTTCTGTCATAAATAATCAGAATTTCCACTTCATAATTAATAGAATTAAGTACTTTTAAATTAAGTACTTTTATCTTGCCCAATCTTTTCAGATTCAGGTAGTATCTTCCTTTAAAAATTAAATTGGATAATAAATGCTTGACATCACACATAAATGTTCATAACTGTGATTTTTAGCTATCCACAGGTTATTTTAAATGTAAAAATGTTATTTTTAAACTCAGAAACAAAATATTAAAATACTAAAATAATTACACATACTATTCTCAGTTTGATGATTTAAAACTATAAAAGCAGGAGTTTTCCAGAAAATGATCTGCTGAGCACTGGGGTGATCTTTTTCTCCTGCCAACAAACAGCTGACTTTACTGCCAAAACCAGTCCTTTGGCAGCAGGCTCCCCAGATTTGAATGGGAGCAACTAGGATTGACCTAAGATGATCTTCAGATAATCGTGTACTTGCCAGGGAAGAGAAATCTAGATGATTACAATTCTTGGTATGAGCAGTTGGAAGACTGAGTCTCTGTTTTTTCCTGTCACTTTTTTTTAATGTGCACATCAGTTTTAAACATCAGCTTTTGAACTTTTTTTTTTTTTGCTTTTGACTTACATCTTTAATTCATTGTCTGGTTGAATGCCGATTTATTTTATACCCCTTTGCTGGACATAAAATATATTTTTTTCTTTTTTTTTACTGCTTTGCTTTGGAATTATGAAACACTTTTGCTGCATAGACACCAATGGTGCAAAAACTTTCTCCTTGGTAATGAAAGTGATTTGATTTGATTTACATTTGAATCAGATTTATACTGCAAGAATTTTGTATTTTACTAGCTTTTAAAAGAATTTTGCCATTTTATTTTTCTTTTGCATACATCTCTGGTCTTTTTTTCTTTTTCTTTCTAAAGAGATTGGAATTTTCCCTTTCTTTTCTATTTACTCCCCATCATGGTAAATATTATTTTAATTTTTACTGTGGTCATTTTGTTATGGAACATCTACGTTTGTCCTTGAGAGGAATTGCCTATGTTTTGTTGTGAAAGTCAGACTATAAATTTGGATTATATTAAAAATGAAAATAATAAATTAAAGATATTTAACATTATACATACTCTTTACAATGTCCACAAAAAGAGACATAAAAGAAAAGCTAGAGCCAGATCAATTTAATGTGAAAGCCTCCTTCAAAAAAATACTTTTCAAATTATAAGCGCTGAATGAAAATTTTGATAAAAGTTTTGATGATTTAAGAACAGTTATAAACCAACCTAAGGATGACATTCAGATACAAGTAACAGCAGCTAAATCAGACTTGCAGTTGGGTGGATTGGAAGTCAATTTGTTGCTGATAGTATTGAAGGAGAAGAAGATTTGTTTGAGAACTTCAGGCTTGTTGGAGAACGCTGAAAGGGGCATGAATTAAAAAACTTAAGAGATGGCAGCATGGATGAGTGATGAGCAGGAGAAAACTGATGGAGATTGTGGAATAGACTTATTATATTCAGTCAGAAGACAACTGTTAAGAGAGGTGGTTCAACTTGTACGAAAACCTTCTGAAACAAGTCCTGCAGGGATATTCACAACAGAGATCTATGACTTTGAGAAATTAGATGCAATTGTTTGGAAAAATCCCAGTTATAATTTTAAAGAAAAGTTTTATTAATTGAAGATATTTGATCCTGGACAGATCAGAGATAATGACTGCAATAGTTTATGGTAGATTAGAAGCCACTGTGGACTTTCTCTGTGTGAAATACAATAGTAGATTGTTAATAGAGGGCTTTGAAGTTTTGTTTTGTGGTTGGGTTTTAATTTATTTTTTTTTTTTACAATAGGTAGATGGTAAGTCAAATTAGCTGGGCAAATAGAACTGTAGAAGTTAATAGATTGTAGAGCTGTTTTGCAAGGGGAAAAATTATTATTGTTGAAATATATTTATTGGTGTTCAACTTGGGCACTTTATGTGTATGTCTTTTCATGCATATTTTTTCTCTTGTTTTGTTTTTGTTTCCCTTTTTTCTATTGAAGTTTATATTTTAACTTTGTAAATAAAAATAAAATTTATTAAAAGTGTACATATATAGGCATTTATAGTGGCAATAGGGGTCACACTACACACACACACACACACACACACACACAGAGTAGTGGTCATTATATTTAAATGAAAGGATTTACCATATTGAAAAAATTATATCTGTAACAGGTCAAAATATTGAGGAAAATAAATCCTTATTTATTTATTTATTTATTTTACATTATTTAAGTAATAAGCATAGTTCTGGGAGAAAAATATACCCCTTATAGTTCAGATGAAATTTATATTTTTACAACTTCAGATGAAATTTTTATTGTTGAATTATTAGCGCTCTAGGTCCAATGTTATAGTTTTGTAATTTCTTGAGTCTGCAATTGCAACTGTAAGACTTACAGTAGGTTCTCAAAGAAGAAATCCAATAATACCTCCAACTTTCTATCCTACCCAGTCTTCCTTGTGGTAGAAATGCCATGATTAGGGAAGTCAAAGAAGAGATATAACAGGATTCTTCTGCAACTGGTATCTAAACAATTCTCCTACCCTGCCCCATACCTCTCCAGCTCTCTGATCTTTCCTAGATTCAGATGATATTTATTCAGCCTGCAGTAAAATGGTCTCTTTCTAGGTATTGCATTGGGACACAACACCCAAATGTATAAAGTGAGGCAGCGGAATAAAGTTATGGAGTCAGTGTGGTTCCTAAACTGAAGCAGCAAAGCTCTGTACGTGATAAATCTATTGCTGGACTAAACATAGAACAGATACCTTTCCTTTTGTTGTAATGAGAGGGAATAAAATGAAAGCTAAACAAAAAGCCAGGAAGAAGGTAGAGCATCACAAATATTTCTTTGTGTTTATATATTTCCTGCTATTGTAGACAGAAAATAGTCAGAACTGCAAGGATCCAAATGTAATTTTCTGCCACCTGAGCACTCTTCAAATATGTCAGCACAAATGAAGGCTCCAGTTCTGAAGATAGCTTGAATAATATTATATTTTGAGATTAATTCTAAAAAATATAAGCTGGCATAACAAATATGTGTATACTTACAGAGACTGGAGAGAGTGTAGGTTCTGAAGTGCTTCAGAAGGAACTTGACTTAACAGGTTGTTCTGAAGCATTCTACATTAGCACATAAAATAGGAGAACAAAAAAAAGAGTTAATTTTGCTGTCTTATGCTAATTAGAACTACAAATATAAATTACATTAATCTTTCCACAGAAAGATCTTGTTAATTACTGCTATCCAAAACCTGAATTTTAGGTACAATAACTATTTTTTGATATTACATAAGTGTCAATGTTGTGTAAACTTTATTTAAGAATTAGAATATTAGAAACCTAGGTTTTAAGTTTCCACTGTCATAAAACTATTTAAAAAATTGCATCTGCTTTATCCTTCAGTTTAACTTATCCTACAAAGCTGTAAGAGTTTAATTAGGTACCTTTCCATTAGCTCGCTATGCTGAGTATACAACAAGACTGTAATTACTCAACTGGTTTCTCAGTGAAGTATTTACCTAAGCTAGAAGGCTGATGATCAGACGAAGTGATCCATAAAAATATTATCTTGCTGACCAGGAAAACTTGAAGTAGGCTATAATGGCATTTTGCCCAGCTAGAAAACAGAACTTAGTTTTTTTTAAATCAAATTTTTATTTTACTCAAAAGATTAAAATAAACAACCTAAAAGAAAAAAAGTAAAAACTAGACAAAAACACTGCATCTTTATTGTTATCCACCCAGAAAATTGAATATTGGTCCCTTAAAAGATCTGCCATGATAGATTTGTGAGATAGATCTGAATGCTGCATTTGATATAGCATTTACCAAGTATCAAATTCATTATATAATGCAATTTATGGGATAATCTTCAGTAATGCAAGATGCTTGTAATTGTTAGGTCTGCATGATTTTTCTTCCCCTATTGTGTTAGTTTAGGTTCATATATAAACTAAATTATGACAATCCTAGGAAAGTGAAAAACATTCTATAGCTTTAAGCAAAAATAATTTTTCTAGATTGATTGCATCTATAATGAGAAAAAAGATACATCTAAATATTAATAGTTACTATGTTTATAGTAATTAATGTGTTCATTTTCTATTTTTCTCAGCAAAAATGAAACTAGAAATAAAAATGTTTTCATCAGTAGAATTATCAATAGAATTTTCTTTGGGAACGAAAACATATCCTTTGTTAGAAGTTAAAGAAGCATATAAAATCAGATTTTCTCTGACATTGTGCAAAGTTGCTAATGTCATGAGTAAATTGGTTTTGGAAAATTCTTTAAGAAAGTGAAGACATCTTTTATTATAAAGAATTATATCAAAATAAATATTTTAGCTTTAAATACAATGTGCTTTAATTAGCACAAATTCCCAAATTTTAAAACATAGCCTAAAATGTATAAAACAATACTATAATTTACTTACAATACTTTAAGTCTAAACTGTCCAGCAAATGCTCCTCTGGGGATATATGTCAAGCTATTTCCTGCCAAACGCCTACAGGGTTAAAAGATAAAAGATAAACAGATTTCA
The DNA here is from genome assembly GCF_016545835.1 of Crotalus tigris. Taxonomy (NCBI): domain Eukaryota; kingdom Metazoa; phylum Chordata; class Lepidosauria; order Squamata; family Viperidae; genus Crotalus; species Crotalus tigris. Next base: position 2,340,591 of record NW_024096718.1, read on the forward strand.
TCTCATGTGGAATTAATTTGAATGTTAAAATGTTCAAGACAGCAGTGTTGGAACCACCAGAGAGCCAGAAGTAGTTGTTTAAGAGCTCTGTTTTGTCATAATTAATGTTCTGTGCAAAACATCCTGTAACTATACAGTCCATTTGCAAGCAGCTGGGCAAATGTAGTTTGCCTCAATAAATCTAGTTTATGTTACGTGTGTAATTGTTCAATTATTTGCTTCAGTAGCAAATAATTCAACATTCTAGGCTGTGGATGGTCCACTAGATGTATATCATTATGATAACTTTATAGTTTTTCCACAAGACAGGAACATAGTCACAGGAAGCACTTTTTCTGAAGTAGGAACTTCACCAGCTTTGAATTTACATTAGCAAATGAGCTGCAATCAATATATAAACATCTCCTATCTAATAGGCAGAAAGAGATAAAATTAAAAATAATCTGATTTTAAAACCTCACAATCAGCTCTTGTGTTGTCTTTTTTATGTAAACAACATTGCTTTGGATTTAGATTGCCATTCATCTTACAGTTGTTCCTTCATAATTCCCTAGTTGTTTCCTTTGCTAGAAAATAGAACTCTGGTTTGCAACCTGCCCCCTTGGCCTTTCTTGTTATTTTCAAATGCCTATTCCTACAGTTGATGTAACATTAATCTAGTTATCTCATTGGCTTATCTATGTCAAAAGGAGAGCTTTTATATTCTTCATGTCTACTCTTCAGAGCTTTATGCACCCAGCAACAACATTTTGGATGCATTGGAATTTATGCTAGAATGTTTCCAAATTTCTTGGAATAAACTTGATCTCTACCTAGCCCTTGAATGGTTAAGTATGATTTCACAATCCAGAGGTTGCCATAGTTGTTATAAGAATAATGGCAAGAGTCTCTAACCTAAAGAGTTTTGAGATGCATTCATTTAAAGACCACATTATCAGGAGCGATGGGACAGGATCCCAGCATTTATTAATTTTGTATAGCTGTCAAATAATATGTATTGTTCACATAATTTTCAAATATTATGAGAAACATAATGGTTGACTTTCATTCAAGTTAAAATGCATTTTGATTGGGCTCACAAGTTTCATTAAAGTCATAATTAACTTTAAACATGCTTTGTTGATTAAGTTATAAATGGCTGGGTTCTTAACAATTCAAAAAGTCATAAGCAATTCTTTAGAAAACAATGAATTATGCAAAACCAAATCACACTGAACTACATCTTTAAATTTCTCTATTGATTATTCAGTACCATATTATACACACATAATTTTTCTTTATTAGATTTATATCCATTTTTTTGCTTCAGAGCTCAATACAGATTACATGGACATCTCCCTTCATTTGGTTCCAACCTCTTTGTGATATATTGAGATTTTATACTGAACATCCATGCTTTAATTTTTATGTCCCTATGCAACCTTGAATGGATTATTTACAATATAGTCCTATTTATTTGTTGAATTCATTATTATATAGCAAGTATTCAGAATGACTGTTACATTCCCTTGAATAAAATTTTATTAACTTTTTAATGTTTTAAACATTGTCATAGTGCCCTTATTTGCATTATCAAGTCTGACTTATATTTAGAATGTGCTATTGCCTGCTTGGCTTGGGTCAGACATGTCTTATAAATATGAGTGCACTTTAACATATAATGAAATATTCTGTACTATATACATTCTTTGTAAACCAGAACAAAAATAGCACAGAGAAATATACAGTATTTTGAGAATGTATTAACAAAATCTGGCATCTGCATTAAAACCACAGTTATATATAAAAATAGACTCACATCATATGCTGCATATTAATTTAATCATGTTTAAATGAGAATAATTGTTTTTAATTCATGGTAAAGTCTCCCAAGGTCAAAACTGAACTAGCACCTGTTTGATCAAATGACATTAATTAATTTTAAAAGCTGAGCTCCTTTTTTCTCCCCTATCTTTGCATTGCATCAAAAGAAAGCTTGCCTTTTTTTTTTCTTTTGCACTGCTGGAGTTTATAATAATTCATTATTCTGATGCTGGGAATTCTTACCTGTCCAGGCTATTGAGATCAAGCAAGCCATTCATTTTAAAGCAGTCACTGAAAACACTATAGTAGCCTGGAGCTTTTTATCCTCATTAATCTTTGTCAAAAAGAAGGGAGAAACAGATAGAATGCTTCTTATTTTCATCTCTGCTCTTTTACTCTGAGTTGCTATACACCAAACAGGACTTACAAAGATCTGCAAAACTCCCAAACAGCCTGGATCAATCCCAGATATATTTTCATGTTGAATTCCTGGAATCTGTCTGCATAGTTTAGAGCTTTTTTTCTTCTCCCACACTCTGGCCAAGCAGAATATCATGGTTACAGATATGGGACAGCACTTGCAATTACGACCATGTTGTATGTTATAATTACAGACTGGGATACCTTTAAATGCAATATAGGGAAGATGGCAAGCAAGCTGGAACCAGATTTTTTTCCACAATGATACATTTCTTCCATTTTCAAAGTGGCAGTTTATGAAATCACAATTAAATAAAAAGAGTAATATTTATTTTTTTAATTTTCAGTTTTTATAAACCAGCATTTTTCTTTATTTGAAAATTGTAATCGTCTATTTTACTTAATCTAGTACTTCGCTACAAAATGTTATATAATATAAAGTTTTTTCTCAGTGATGGTCAAAGAAATGTTAAAAAGAACACTTTTTTTAATGGCATGAAACTTAGTTATATCAACTACATTTTAAGGAACATTTGTCACTTACTCTGCACAATGGTTGTTATCTGAAACCAGCTGCCAAATAATTCTTTTGGAGGAAAGAAAGAACAAATCTCTCCTCAGGTGAATTTATCTTTGTATTATTCTAATAGCACTTGTTGTAGTTACTGAATAATAGCAGTACACAAAAAACTGTTTGGAGATTTGCCCATTTTGCTTTTCTTTGAGATGGTAATTTTTCAGCCTTAAAAAGAAATCAGATATGTTTCTCTCAACAGTGCCATGACTAGCTCCAATAACATTGCTGGCTTCCTCCTTCAGAACTGTAGAAACAATTGTGCTTGCAAGTTCTTCAGTACATGGTATTCACATGCAGTTATAGGAGTGACTGGCGAGACTTTGCAGAATAATAGAATATACTAAGCTGAGATCCCTCAGGTTGCAACAAATGGCCAGATTTCACATAGGAATGTTCCTAAGGGTTCATAGAAGACAGTGGAGGTGTTGATGTATTTTAAAGATAAAAATGGGATTATAATGGGATTGTGTGCCTATCTAATACCAGCTGCTCAAGTCTCCATTTGCAGAAAGATCCAAAACAAAGCACTTAAAATGAGGGAAGATAATTCTAATAGCACTGTGGGAAGTCAGCCCCCCAGAGAAGGAAATATTAAAAGGGCAAAAAAATATATTTCCTCCAAGGATCTTAAAGAGGCAGGAAAGCATGCCCAGTTTTTCTTAATAGCCCCAGGTCTCCCTTCCCCAAGCAGAAACCAGCTCTATAGAGATGCAGATGTAAATCTAGGGAGCTAGGAGATTAAGAAGACAAAGACCTAAAATCTACATACCCCATCCAAATCTAAGAGTCATCATCCCAAAGGAAGCAGGATATGACCTTTGGACATAATAAGATTGACCCATCACCATCAGAATACCAGAAAGGCACATTCAGACTCAGGTCAAAGTTAATGCCCCAGGAAGAACTCCAAACAAAAGGCTCCAGAGGGTTATAAAAGCCCACTTCCTACATGTGCTCAGCCCTTTTTTTCACTTCTCTTGCTGCCAGAACCATCTTCCTGTCTGGCTTGCCTCTCCAATAAATTACAACCTTCTTCCCAAAGCAGTTGCCATGTTTATTAACCAGGATGAAGATTTTCTATCCAACAATATGGCACTCCAGATGGGACTTCAAGCTAACCTCTCCAATGGACTGAGACTGGTAAGCCGCATCTTGCCAGAAGCAGGCCCCTTGGGTCTGTGCATTGGTTTCCCAGGCCCTGCCCATGTGGAGCCAAGGTAGTAAAGGGAGTTTTGAGTTTGAGTTCAAGGGCTGCTTTGGAAAGAAGATGAAGGTGAGTACCAGAGGAGTGAGGGAAATGTATGTATGTCTGTGTGTGTAAGTGAAAAGACCTTTTTTCCCCCAATCACACTTGGATTTTGCTCCCTCTGGTCTTTCCTAACTGCAGAAATGATCTGTTCAAGGGCAGACCCTGGAAAGCATGGGGGTTTGGCCAGAGCACAGGACCTTTTGTTAGGGAAACGGGAGAAGGCTGTGTGAAAATGGAATGGAATGAGTGAGAGAATTGGATTTGGGCAACCAGCTGGCAAGGCTCTGTAAGCAAAGCCTAGTTCAGGAAAGTGCCTGGAAAGTGCCTGTAATCCCTATAAGACAGCAGGGAGGAGTGCCTGTATTCCCTGCATAGGCACTGGGGAGAAGACTAACAAAGAGTCTAGAAACGTTCCCAAAACAAGGAGGTGAGGGTACTCCATCTGGAACCGGAGTCCTCCTGACATCTATTTTTTGTCCAAAAACCTGGAGTTCCCAGGGAAGGAGGTGAGGGCACTTCGACAGGGAACTGAAGTCCTCCTAGAGGCTTTATTTTTTCCAAAAATCCCAGAAGTCTTTTTTCCCTTTGTACCTGACTGAGCCAAAATGAGCCCCACATCTGAGAGGGAACATAGGAAGCAGCAGCTCAAAGGTGACAATTAGGACTCCCCTAGGAGGTTTGCTCGAGGCAAAGAGCAAGAGAAATATATAAGAAATGGGCTTTGCTCAGGGCTTTGCTGCGAAACCAATTTGGCTAAATAAAGGTACTTAAAGGGAAAATAAGAAATAGTGATTCTCTCTCTCTTTCTCTCTCTATGCAACCACATGGTATGTTTAAAATGTGTGCCTTCCCTAATTTGAGTTACTGAGATTTATGGTGGGAATGACCAGGATGTGTAAAACTAAGGCTTCTGTTTCCTTTTCTGTTCTCTTGTCTTTGTGTATATGTGTTTGTCAAAGTCTTTGTGTGTGAGGTAAATGTGACTGTTTATTGTTTCTAATCCAAAGATAAAATAATTTTAAAATTCTGCTAGAAATTCTGCTTAAAATAAGCCACCAAAAAGGAAATACCCTCACTCTGTTTGTCTGACCAACAAACAGTGAAGAAAAATGTGTTTGTTTGTTTGTTTGTTTGTTTTCCCTTTCCTCTCTCTGTACTCTTAAGAACAGCTCAAAGTTACCAGGAGGAAATGTTTTAAATTCATCTGCTGGAAAAGTTTTACTGTATGTGTTATAAATGGGTTTTATCTGCCTATCCTTTTCCTGAAACATATAAGCATTTTTCAATCTCTAAAATAATGTGGTCTATTTTAGAATAAATGTTAAGGGTAGAGTCTTCTGCCCTTGGAAAATTGCACACCTTGGAGCTTTCAGTATTCTCAAGTTGCCCAGCTTTTTTTTTTTAAGTTGCAAGTCCTTAAGTCTTTAACATGTTGCAAATGTTCAAGTTCAAAAGTGAGACCTTTCATTTTGTTGTTCTCTTATCAGAATCCAGCTTTTCTTTTGTCCTCATCTGGGATGTCCTCATTTTGTCTGCCTATCTGTTTCTTTAACAACTGCAGTATTAATGCCTTTTCAAACTCTGCCTGTAAGCTACCCCCCCCCTCATGTACTACTCCTTTTCTTATCTCTGTTTACCATGCCTTTTCTCTTCTTCTCCTGGGAGAGTCCACCCAGAAAGGGGGGAGGAGATCTTGCTCTCATCTCTTTCAGCCCTGCATAGATGACCCCCCAACCTTTGGAAGCAGAGCGCACTGACCCAGATGTTGCCTCCATCTATTTGAGCCATGGAATTGAGTTTTGAATCCAGCCATCCACTAAAAAGCCACCATGCAACCTGAGTGGAACAGATCTTCCCAAGTCCTACCATTCCTCCAGATGCATGTGAATGCTGCAAAGGAAGGAAGGAGTCTTGGAGCCATTGGTCCCCACATGAAGCCTCAGAAGAAAATTAGGAAGACTAGGGGGGGGGAGGGTGGAAACTCATTGTAAAGTTTTCTTTTTTGCCACATTTGTATTGTAATAAGCCAGTTGAATGGATTTATGGAGTGATGGCATTTGGGAATAGTTGGCACAGCAAGTCCTGAACACCTTGAATGTCTGTCTGGTGGGAGGGAAAATTTATCCAGAATGTTTATATTGCCTGTTTGTATTAGTAGCTGCATACACACACACACACACACACACACACACCATTCATAATCTCTTTCACCTACCTTCAGTGAAGCTCCAGCCTGATTCTTGCCCTGTGTCATTAAAACTTTGTAGGAACAACTTCCAGCAAGTTCCAAGGGGGAGGGAACCAGGCTCCCTCAGGCAATTTGCAATTCATATGCCCTCACTGAGGAAGTAGTAGGACAGAGATCTCCAAACCTAAGCCCTGAATATCTTGCACTGGTGGACTCAGATTGGAAGTCCTAGAGCTCACTATGTGCAATTTAAGAAAATGTAATAGCCTGGCTTGCATACTGGCTAACCTCAATTGGACATTACAAACCTGGATGCACTGAACTAAGAGCTAAGGCAGGAAACAACCCTTGAAAATGGGCAGCCAGTGATTATGTTCTGAGGCAAACCATGGCTGTGAAGAATTTTGGGAGGAATGTGCAAACTTGACTGGAAACCTAAAGTGACATCCAACATTTGAAAATAATTGGCACAGAATATTGGAAACTATACATTTCTCTTCCACCTAACAAAATTTTTGCCCTGACTTTTAAAACTTTATGGGTTGGAAGCTCCCCGTTTGGAGCAACTGCAGGGATCTTTTTTTGCTTGCCTCTATTAGTGTCTTCTTTTTTTTATTTTGGCTTAACAGTTTAAAAGTCTCCCTGATCAGATCAATTTTAATTATATGCCAATAAAAGTGTGTCACCCACACTATTATGGCACAAAGGGGAGATTATGGGAAGTCAGCCCACCGGAGAAGGAAATATTAAAAGGGCAGAAAAATATATTTCCTCCAAGGATCTTAAAGAGGCAGGAAAGCATGCCCAGTTTTTCTTAATAGCCCCAGGTCTCCCTTCCCCAAGCAGAAACCAGTTCTATAGAGATGCAGATGTAAGTCCAGGGAGCTAGGAGATTAAGAAGACAAAGACCTAAAATCTACATACCTCATCCAAACTCTAAGAGTCATCAGCCCCAGGGAAACAGGATATGATCTTTGGACATAATAAGATTGACCCATCACCATCAGAATACCAGAAAGGCACATTCAGACTCAGGTCAAAATTCATGCCACAGGAACAACTCCAAACAAAAGGCTCCAGAGGGTTATAAAAGTCCACTTCCTACATGTGCTCAGCCCTTTTGTTTACTTCTCTTGCTGCCAGAACCATCTTCCTGTCTGGCTTGCCTCTCCAATAAACTACAACCTTCTTCCCAAAGCAGTTGCCATGTTTATTCCCAGCTCGGATGAACCAGGATGAAGACTTTTCTTTTAACAGCACTTTTCTCTTAAGTGAATAAAAATTAATTCTGGCATTTTAAAAGGGAAACAAGAATATGATACATTTTTTCTTATAAACAAGATTATATATTTAAATTATAGATATTTTTTGTGACTCATCAGTAATTAGGGATCACAGACTACAGAATTGTGAAGAAACATGAGCTCAGGTCCAAACACTTTGGTTATTTATGTATTTATATTTGTTTATTTACAGCTCAAGACCAAGTCACAAAATTTAAAATACATAACACCCTTAATGCATACATATCTAATAAAACACAAACACATGCACACACACACACACACACACACACACACACACACACACACACACACATTAAGGGGAGAAACCTTGTAAAATAAAAAATTCATTGAAAACCACCAAACAGTTTATACAAACTAAGGCTATAAATAAAATTTCAGCAATACACACTGGATCTTCATATGGAAGTTTGGCATACTGACCAGCTGTCCCCTAATAGGAACAGTATCTATATGGGCTACGAAGACATTTTTCTATGTAAGGCATACAGAATTTTACAGAAGTAATTAGTGAATGTCCAAGGATAGAGAAAAAATTGTAAAAGAGATGAGAAAATTTGGCTCTGTCTACTGAATTTATCCAGAATACTTGTGATATCATTTTCAAATTTATAATTTTATGTTTGATTACTATAACCAAATTTTATGTTTGTTGAGTGTTTTCCAACATTCCATTTGTGATGCTGTGTTTGATTAACTTGGTTTTTGAGCATTTTTTTCATTTAAGTAAGCAAATAACTGAATAAGAAACCTAAGCTACACAGGGTGCTGTGATGCACAGTTAGCCTTGAGGGATGTTAAAAGCTAAAGTGTAAGGAAACAGTAAATTAAAAGTGATTACAAGATAACTTAGTAGTCTGAAATATGAATGCAAGCGTCCTTGACAGTCAATAGGTTTTGGTTTTGATTATAACTTTACTTGCCATTTTAATAAACATGAGCCAGCATTTTAATATCCTGCTGCTTAAGTATATCCAAATAGCAATTTGGTTTTTTAAACAACTGTTAACAAAATTAATTTGTGGAGCTCTGTCTTCACTTTAAAAAGTTGCAGCCTCATGGTAACATTTTACCCAGCGTAGATAGGATTGGTAAATGCATTTTAAATAAATGTTCCCTTATGTGTCAAAACTCACAGCTTTTTCATGTCATGTTAACTGATATTCAAAGTAAGTAGTAGAGAAAATCCCAGAAATATATTTAATTTTCAGCTATGCCAGTCAAGGATACAGTGGTACATACAGCTCTTCCAGGAAGCGGAGTTTATGCAGAGAGTTCAAGGACAGTTTAGAGATATTATTCATACTGAGGTCACTGTAAAGGAAAAATAAAAAAGACTGAAATATAACTGCAATGTTTAGCTGATAAATAATACATCTTAAAGGAATATGTAAATAACAATGAATAGAATATTTCTTGTCCCAGAGCTGATAATATTCAGTTGTTTATCCTAGATAAACACAATGATTTCTCTGGAATATCATGCAAGCAAGTAGCTTAAATGTAATATTTTAAATGTAAAATATAACATGCTGGAGCATTCCTTTTTAACGTTTTTGTTATTATTATTATAAATATGTGTTATATTATTATAAATATATTTTGTTATATCATTATAGCAGGAATCATGGCAGGAAAAAGAAGACAAAAAAATTAAAATGCTAGCACAGGTAATTTTGGGAGGGTAAGATGTCTTAGATTGATACTACTGCTACATTCATGTTGGAAGCACTTCAAGGTGCTTCCAGATAAAAAGAATTAGCCGGTGATGTCACTGTTACCCAGGAGACGCCCAAGAGACTCCTTTCACGTCCCTGGTATATTCCCACCAAAGTGGTACCTTTCAATCTACTTGCATTTGCATGCTTTCAAACTGCTAGGTTGGCAGGAGCTGGGACAAATTGACAGAAGCTCATTCCATCATGCAGCTCCTGTTCTCGGTTTTTGAACTGCTGAGTTGTTAACCTCTCAATGGTCTTCTGATTCTAACCAGGTGAGCCACTGCAGCCACCTATTTTAGACTGACTACCATAGAAGACAGATTTTGCATCATATTAAAGTATTTATTATATCTATATTTTAAGATAAAGTGAATTTCACCTAAGCAACCTGTACTGTACCTACATATTTTGCTTTGTCTTACTATTCCAATCTGTAAAAATAGTTCTTTGAGATATACCACACTTCCTAGTGGGATTCTGCACAGTACATGTCATAGAAAACCAATAACTTTTTCTAGGTGACTCAGGTTTACTTGTATGTAATATTTTGTTTAATTGGTTTGTTAAGAATTTACTGCTTTTCCTACTCTATTTTAGGAAACAATTAAGTAGGTGTTGCCCATTTAGAGCAAGAATCCATGGGCACACAACTCAGGAAGCTTCTTGGATGAAAGGTGAAATTTTTTCAAAGGAAAAAAAACAAAATCCATTTGGCTTTTGGAAAAACCACCTTTGGGACAACCATGACCTGGATAATTGAGAATCTCCATAGACATGATGGGCACACAATGCTGCAAAATTCGGCCTTGTGCCTTTCATTTTGTTTGAGGAGAACTCTTCTAATATTTTTTCCCTGATCAGTGCAACTGAGTGATACAATGCAAAATAAAATACTGTTAAAAGTGTTTGTGTGGGTCCGGTTGTGTGTATGTATATGTGTATATACATGTACAATACACATGCATTTTTAACTACAAACCTGCATTCAGATATTACCAGCATTAAAGAATGGATACCATAGCATTTATTGAGGGTCCTAGCCCACCAAAAGACCCAATTGATCCATCATTTTATCTTACCTCTTCTCTTCTTGGTAAAGTAAATGTTAAATTTATTGGTACAAATAAGCAATATCTTCAGCAAGGTTTGTTATTGCAGCCCCTATGTTATTCCTTCCATCACCATTACTGCATCAACTTAATCATGAGAGCATATCTGGAGCAATTCTTGTAAAAGTTTTTATTTTCAATTTTACAATACATTACAATCTTAAAAATACTTCAGATAAAAAATAAAACAAATTGATACACACCACTTTCGGTATTGCCCACCCATTTCCCCCCAAACCGCATCCACCCTCTAACCAACTTACTTCTTTCCTCTTCTTCCTCACTCATCCCCTCTCTTCCTTCTCCTCAACCTTCCTACTTACTTCTTGCCTTCTTCTTCTCACTCCGGATGCGGTCCAGGGGAAATGCCCGAGCAATTCCTCTCTCCACATTCAAACATTAATATTATATACGGTAAAACTATTTCTACTTTATCTGAACTACTTAAACTTCGACTCATCCACCCCCCACCCCCCTCCCCCCTTAGAACCCCCTGAATTGCATGTCCAGGAATCCCCCAAATAGGTATTTTATAATTTAACTTATAATAATATTTTTTCCAAACTCAAAGTAAAGCATATCTTAAAATATGTGACTTAAAGACCCAATCTACTTTCTTATCAAAAATTAAATATGCGTGCCAACCATATAATAAATCCCACCCTTCAAGAACAAGAATGTCTCTATTTGTTAAATTAAGCCAGTCAAAGTGGCCGCATCATAGTATAATTTCAAATTTGGTGCTTTAAGTCCACCTCTTTCTCGAGCATCTTGTAAAATCTTAAACTTTACCCTTGATTTCTTCCCACCCCAAATAAATTTATTAATACTCTTCTGTCACTCATCTAAGTTAGCATCCTTCTTTAAAATGGGTATCATCTGAAACAAAAAAAGAAACTTTGGTAGAACATTCATCTTCACTACTGAAATTCTCCCCAGTAACGATAGTTGTAACTTTTGCCAATCATTTAAATCTTTTTGAACTTTAACCCATAAGCGTTCATAATTATTCTTATACAATTTTCTATTAGATGTTGTAATATAGACTCCTAAATACTTAACCTTATTAACTATTTCATAACCTGTTGTTTCAGCTATAAAATCTTTTCCCTTCCTAGACATATTTTTCAATAATATTTTAGTTTTATTCTTATTTACCTTAAAACCAGAGACCTGTCCATACTGTGCTAAAATTTCAACCAAATCTTTGACCGAATCTGTTGGATGGGATAACATCACAACCAAATCATCAGCAAAAGCTCTCAGCCTATAATCAATCTTACTTATTTTTATTCCTTTTAATCTAGATGAATCTCGAATTTTAATAAGTAAAATCTCCATTGTTAATACAAATAACAAGGGGGATAAAGGACAACCCTGTCTTGTACCTTTTCCTATTTTAAATACGTCTTTTAATCCCCCATTAATTATAATTTGTGCCGATTGTTGTTGATAAATGGCCTTGAGAGCAGACAAAAATTTATCTCCAAAATTCATTTCCTCTACAACTTTCAATAGAAATTTCCAATCTAATTGATCAAAAGCTTTCTCAGCATCTATAAATATTAAAGCAGCAGGGATTTGGTTGTTCTTTTCCAAATACTCTATTAAATTAACAATTTGTCTTACATTGTTTTTCATATATCTCCCCATTATAAATCCAGATTGGTCAGTATGAATCAGTTGTTTCAAAACCTGCATTAATCTATTTGCCAATATTTTTGCAAAAATCTTATAATCTGTATTTAAAAGAGATATAGGCCTATAATTTCTAGGTTGGGACAGGCTGTTCTCCAAGATGGAGGTAACTCTACTCCGGATAAAATATCATTAAAAAGTTCCTTTAATGGTTCTATCTTTTCTTCAGATAGCATCTTGTAATAAATCGCTGTTAGCCCATCAGTACCTGGAGTCTTACGAACCTTCAATTGTTTAATTGCAAAAATAATCTCTTCAGAGGTAATTAAACCATTAATCCCATCATGTTGGTCACTCGTAAGTCTGGGAAAATGTGCTCCCTGTAGATATTTTTCTATATCTGAAGTTTGTATACTTTCACTAGCATATAACTTTGAATAAAAATCTAAAAAAGACTTTTTAATCAAATTTTGTTGGTAGACTTCTTTACCTTTATAACTTATTTTATCTATAATCCTCGATTTCTGTTTCTTACGTAATTGATAAGCCAACCATCTACCAGGTTTATTTGCATTACAAAATGTATTATGTTTCACATACCTCAAATTAGTTGCCATTTGATCTGCTAATAACATATTAAATTGCTCCTTCAACAAAGTAATAGAAACTTTTAAATTATTGTCCATTGGATTTAATATTAAAATCTTTTCCTTACATTTAATCTCATCTTCAAGATCTTTACGTTTCTGAGTCTGTTTACATCTATGAGCATTGTTCATAGAAATCAAAATCCCTCTCATATATGCTTTACAAGAATCTCATACCATTGGCATCGAAGTACCCTTGTTCATATTCCAAGCAAAAAATTCCTTTAAATAACCTTTACATCGCTGTATATTCTCTTCATATCTAAATAAATTCTCATTCAGCCTCCAAGACCTTCTAGTCCTTTCTTCCGATGAAATTTCCAACATACAGGACTGTGATCTGAAATTATTCTAGGAAATATCTTGATATTCTTCACCCTAGAAAGGAAATCATTAGTAACAAAAAAAAATCAATTCTGGAATAAGATTGGTGCCTATCTGAAAAAAAAGTAAAGTCTTTTTCCTCAATATTCCGTTCTCTACAAATATCTCTAAGTTCCAAATCATCCTTTTAAGTCAAAAAAAGCTTTAGGAAGTCTTGCATGATTAGAAACTTTAAGGGAACCCTTTTTATCTTTACTTGAATCTAAAACACCTTTCCAATCTCCCATCATGATAACTGACTTATAATCCAAAGAAGTTACTTTCTGGTGAATCAACTTATAAAAGTTGATTGTTGTTGATTGGGAGCATATAAACTGACAAGAAGAGTTCTCTTATCATTTATTAGTAAATCAATAATGACATATCTTCCTTGTGAGTCAGAATCAATTAATTTCGGTGAAAGCTCCTTTCTCACATAGATAACTACTCCTCCTTTTTTCTGCAAAGCAGGAGCTATAAAATATATCCCCAGCCGGGGATTAAACAAATATTTTTGATCTTTAGAAATAATATGAGTCTCTTGTAAACAAATAATATCATTTCTGTGTTGTTTCAAATAATGAAAGATTTTCTTTCTCTTCTGTGGTGAGTTGGGCCCATTAACATTCCAAATTAGAAGCTTTGCCATTCTTGGCAGGATGAAGCCTTTGGAACAAAACCTCTAGATTTGCAGTCGATGACCTCTTTGGTCTTGCTCCTCCCACTGGCTCCGAAATAGACTGTGGTAAACCTCCATCATCTGCCTTTTGTTGTTGTTGCTGTTGTTGTTGTTGTTGTCTTTCTCTACGTTTATAAGCAGCACGTGTAATTCTCTGTTCCCTTGGATCTTCTGTTATTTGCAAATTCTGTTGCATAGCTTCCACCAACAATTCTTCTCCCAAAGATGGCATTGAACCTACAGCCAACTGGGCTTCTGCCTTACTCTCATCTTTCTTTGATCTTGGAGATGGTGGTGGACTTGCTTTTAAAATAGAAACATAAAAATCTCTTGCTTTTGAAACTGTATTAAGACGATATCGTGAACCAACATAAGTCACCACTATCCCCACAGGTATATCCCATCTAAATTGAATTGTCGCTTCTTAAGTTCTTCAGCCAAAAAAGCAGTCTTTTCTTTTTCTGAGAATTTTAGAAGGTATTTCCTTTAAAACTATCACATCCTGAGCTGCAATCTGAAATCTTTGTTTATAGAAGGCCTGTATAATTTCATTACGAAGTGATTTTCTCACAAAATAAACCACCACATCTCTTGGTAATTTCCTCTGTTTTGCAACCCACGAATTAACTCTAAAAATCTTTTCTATATCTTTCAACATTTCTTCAGGATCAATTTCCAAAATAGAAGCCAGTTCTGCTGCGATTTCTTCTCTCAAATTCTCCTGAATATTTTCCTTCAGGCCTCTTATTCTCAAAGCATACTCCATTTCTCTATATTGTGACATTATAATTTCATTCTGTGTAACATCCACATTTTCTTCTATTTTTTTCAACTCTATTTTGTAATATTTCAACATTACCGACCACTTCATCCACCCGGTCGTCTATCTTTTCCACAAGGCCAGCAAGCCGTTGGAGTGCCAAAACAATATCTTTCCTGAGCTCATTACTTTCTTGAGCCAGGAGCTCTGCTGTTTTTTCTAGTGATTTTTCCAGTGTCTTATCTAAAGCATCTTCTAAATCCTGAATTGTAAGTGCCTGAGGCAAAGGCGAAGGTGGAGAGGGTTTAGGTTTGGGTTGTTGTACAGTCTGAGTTACTGGAGAGGCAGCTGAAATTTTAGAAAGAGAAGAAAGTCCAGGACGTTTTGAAGCCATTTTTTTTAAAAAGGGAGGGGTTTCCCCCCTTTCCTTTCTTGAAAAAGTAGTAAAATAAGAACAAAGGAGAAGAAAAAACAATTCCCTTTTAAGTAAAACAATTTTCTTTTAAGTAAACCAAGTCTATTACATTGTTAAAACTTTGTTGCCAGTTAAAAAAATAGTAAGTAAAAAATAGAAAGTGAAAGTTCTCAGACAAAGAAAGTAACGAAGAAGCAGGATTCCTCCGCCATATTTCTTCACTCCAATTAAAATAGTAACAGGAGAAGATGTTAATTCAAACTGAGTTAAGTTTAAAATAAAATCATCCAATTCTTATCTTCCTGACCGCTCTGTCTGCTTTTAAGTTGACTTACTGTTCCCAATCAGTTAGCAGCAGTGGAGGCAGCGTTTAGCTTCGTTCTCTTCGGAGAACAAAGGCATCCAAGGAAACGGAGCACACCCAGACTCCGAAGGAGCTCTCACAACTCATCTCCCAAATAAAAAACTCTGGGAGATTGGTGAGGCTCAACTTCTATCCAGGAGAAGGCTCACCTTCCTCCCTTCGCCTGAGAGGAAGGTTTCAAGCTGCAAAACAGCTGATCATCGCTGTTTTTGCCGGCTTTTACGATTTCCCGGGACGGGCAGCTGTCAAACAGCGGCCATCGGCATGGCGCAGCCACCGGAAGCCTGGAGCAATTCTTTACAGGAACAATAATTATATTGTGTGCTGATGGAAATTATGGATATGATAAGTGGCTTTGCAGCTTTTTAAAAAACTTTTTCCCCTTTTTTGATGCTACTGGTTTCATTGAAATAATTTCATTATTTTAGTGAATGAAGAAAGGAAATTCTAGTAGAATTTAGCAGCTGGGTTAATTATTTACATACCAATCATTTGTTTGTTTATTATACGACTTATCCCTGTCCCAATTTGGAGGGACTTCAGATGGTTTACAGAAATCAAAACATACTAAAAATAATAAGACTTAACAATAATAAATTACAATGCTTACAGTCCTGATATGGCAGCAGTTATGCTCCATTCACTGTTGGTAGTGAGATATTCTGACCAGGAAACAATTTTCTATTCTTTAATTAAATCTTGTCTAAACTGTAGTGTGCTGTCCATAAAAGCATCTGGATTTTCCTTTCATACAAAATGCAACAGCTGGGCTACAGACTGGTTTAGGGTGTCATGATCATACGATATTGAAAGAACTATATGGTTACTGATAATTTTCTAAGCTTATTTCAAGATTCTGATCATTTTTAGAGCTCTTGACTTGTCTATTTGAGGGTGACTTGTCTATCTGCTGTTAACAACATATGCACAAAAGACATTTTGGTTTACAGCCTATTTGTCAAAATGTCAAAAGATAATATTTTAATTTCACACTTGAAAAATCATTTTAATATTTAAATATATATTACCATATTGTTTATCAAATTATTGTTTTTCTAATTCTGTATAACTTAAAATAAATATATCAGATATTTTAAATATAATATATACTTTTTAAAAAAAACACAGGGTTTATGATAGTATCTTTGGGCTGGGAAGGAAATAACCTAAAATGTACTGCTTAACAAGAACTTTCATGTTACAGAAAAACAAAATGGACACCTAAGAGAAAGTTGAATATATAACAACAACAACAACAACACCAATAAAGTTGGAAGGGAATTTGGAGGTCATCTAGTCCAACCCCCTGCTCAGGCAGGAAATCCTATATCATTTCAGACAAATGGCTGTCGAGTCTCTTCTTAAAAACTTCCAGTGTTCGAGCATTCACCCACTTCTGGAGGCAGGTTGTTCCACTGGTTAATTGTTCTAACAGTCAGGAAGTTTCTCCTTCTAGGTTGATTCTCTCCTTGATTAGTTTCCATCCGTTGCTTCTTGTCCTGCCTTCAGGCGCCTTGGAAAATAGCTTGACTCCCTCTTCTTTGTGCCAGCCCCTGAGATATTGGAACACTTCTACCATGTCCCCCCTCGTCCTTCTCTTCATTAAACTAGACATACACAATTCCAGTAGCCTTTCCTTATATGCTTTAGCCTCCAGTCCCTTAATCATCTTTGTTGCTCTTCTCTGTATTCTTTCTAGAGCAGCGGTTCTCAACCTGTGGGTCATGACCCCATTTGGGGTCGAACGACCATTTCACGGGGGTCGCCAAACAACGCAGTCCGCCATTTTATTCCCCTTTTCCTTAGCTGTGCTACTCCCTTTTATTCTATTGGCTTTTGAAAGCCAATAGAATAGACTCTCTTGAATAGAGTCTAATTCTATTGGCTTTCGAAAGCCAATAGGAATTGTCCAGGCTGTCTCTGCCCTGCTGAGCCCGCCAAAAGTCCCATTCTGCAAACGGTGCTGCAAGTTGTCTGCAGCGAAGGCGAGCTGTCTGGAAGTTTCCACCCCTCCCTGCTGAGCAATTATTAAAAATGTAAGTAAAAGAGAGCCAGGGGTGGGAGATGGGAGGCTGGCGGGCGCAGGGAGGGTTGCTGGCGCACGTGGGGCCCGGCGGGTGCCTTACCTCTCTTGGGCTGGGCCAGCTGGTGGCCCAGCCAATGGTCGCCCTGTGCCGTCGCTGCCCCTTGCCAGCTACGCCTCGGCCGGCGCAGGGGGCAGCACCACGCATGCGTGGCGCTCCTGGGCAGGGAAAGTCCTTGACTTACGACCAGTTGGGTAGTCCTTGACTTACGACCAGTTGAGTAGTCCTCGACTTAGGACCGGTTGGGGGTCGCGGCATTAAAAAGATTGAGAACCACTGACCTAGAGTCTCAACATCTTTTTTACATCATGGTGACCAAAACTGGATGCAGTATTCCAAGTGTGGCCTTACCAAGGCATTGTAAAGTAGTATTAATACTTCACGTGATCTTGATTCTATCCCTGTTAATGCAGCCTAGCACCGTGTTGGCCTTTTTGGCAGCTGCAGCACACTGCTGGCTCATATTTAAGTGATTGTCCATTAGGACTCCGAGGTCCCTCTCACAGTTACTACTATTGAGCAAGGTACCCCCTGTACTATACCTGTACATTTGGTTTTTCTTGCCTAAATGTAGAACCTTACTTTTTTCACCATTGAATTTCATTTTGTTAGATAGCGCCCAGTGTTCAAGTCTGTCCAGATCCTCCTGCATCCTAAGCCTGTCTTCTGGAGTGTTGACTGTTCCTGCCAGCTTGGTGTCATCTGCAAATTTGATGATTTCCTCTTCTATCCCCTCATCCAAATCGTTGATGAAGATGTTGAAGAGCACTGGGCCCAGAACAGACCCCTGGGGCACCCCACGACACACTTCCCTCCATGTAGATGCGGTTCCATTGAGGACCACATGCTGAATACGTCCGGTCAGCCAGCTATGGATCTATCTGGTGGTGATGCTGTCTAACTCACATTTTTCTATCTTATCAAGTAGTAGGTTGTGATCTCCTTTATCAAATGCCTTACTGAAGTCCAAGTAAATTATATCCACAGCATTATATCCACTAATTTTGTCACTTGGTCAAAGAAAGCAATAAGATTTGTCTGGCATGAATCTGTTTTTGACAAACCCATGTTGGCTTTTAGTAATGACTTTGTTTGCCTCTAGGTCAGTGGTTCTCAACCTTTTTAATGCCGCGACCCCCAACCGGTCGTAAGTCGAGAACTACTCAACTGGTCGTAAGTCGAGGACTACCCAACCGGTCATAGTCGAGGACTTTCCTTGCCCAGGAGTGCCGTGCATGCGTGGTGCTGCCCCCTGCGCTGGCCGAGGCATAGCTGGCAAGAGGCAGTGACAGCACAGGGCGACCATCGGCTGGGCCACCACCTGGCCCAGCCCAAGGGAGGTAAGGCACCCGCCGGGCCCCACGTGTGCCAGCAACACTCCCTGCGCCCGCCAGCCTCCCATCTCCCACCCCCGGCCCTCTTTTACTTACATTTTTAATAGTTGCTCAGCAGGGAGGGGTGGAAACTTCCAGACAGTTCACCTTCGCTGCAGACAACTTGCAGCACCGTTTGCAGAATGGGACTTTTGGCAGGCTCAGCAGGGCAGAGACAGCCTGGACAATTCCTATTGGCTTTTGAAAGCCAATAGAATTAGACTCTATTCAAGAGAGTCTATTCTATTGGCTTTCAAAAGCCAATAGCATAAAAGGGAGTAGCACAGCTAAGGAAAAGGGGGAAAAAATGGCGGACTGCGTTGTTTGGCGACCCCCGTGAAATGGTCGTTCGACCCCAAATGGGGTCACAACCCACAGGTTGAGAGCCGCTGCTCTAGGTGTTCGCTGATTCGTTGTTTGATTATCTTTTCCAGAATCTTCCCAGGTATTGAGGTCAGGCTGATAGGTCTGTAATTTCCTGGGTCCATTTTTTCCCTTTTTTGAAGATGGGAACTACATCAGCTCTTTTCCAGTCCTCCAGTAGTTCCTCAGTGCTCCAGGATCTTTGAAAAATATAGTTCAATAGTTCTGAGATCACATCTGCCAGTTCCTTGAGAACCCTGGCGTGTAATCCATCTGGTCCTGGTGATTTGAACTCATCTAGGTTGGACAGGTGCTCGCTTGCCGTTTTCTTGCCTATCTTAACTTGCGTTTCTATTGTTTTTTATGGCACTATTTTTGGTAGGTTGGTCTGTTTTTTCCCTTTATGTAAAGACAGATGCAAAAAACAAGTTAAATAGTTCTGCTTTCTTCCTGTTGCTTGTCACCTTCTTGCCACTTTCCCCCACTAATGAACCAATCATTTCGTTCACTTTTTCTTGTTTTTTTACATGTTGAAAGAAGCTTTTTTGTTATTTTTGACTTTGGTCGCAAGTCTTCGTTCATTTTGAGTCTTAGCTTTCCTCACTTCATCTTTGGAGGCTCGGGCTATTTGCTGATATTCTGACTTAGTTATGTGCCCCTCTTTCCACTTTCTATACTTGTCCTTTTCATCTTTCAATTTGTCAGAGAGTTCTTTATGCAGCCATGCTGGTTTCTTTTGAGAGCTGTTATTTTTCCTCTTTGTTGGTATTGTGCTGGACTGGGCTTTTATTATCTCACTTTTCAAAATTTCCCAAGCTTCTTGAATTGTTTTCCCCTTGAGGATTCTCATCCATGGAATCCTTCCCAAGCCCTCTCTAAGTTTATTGAAATTAGCTCTCTTAAAGTCCAAGACTCTAGTTTGACTGTGATCTATTGCTTGTGCTTCCATAATGTTGAATTCCAATATTGCATGATCACTTCCTCCCAAGGTTCCTGTGGCTTCAACATCTTCTATCATTTCATCTCTGTTAGTGAGAATTAGATCCAAAATGGCTAATCCCCTAGTTCCCTTCTCTACTTTTTGGGAAACAAAATTGTCTGCTAGGTTTGCAAGGAATCTGTTTGATCTTCCACTTGGTGCAGAATTTGTTTCCCAGTTGATGTCAGGGTAGTTAAAGTCTCCCATTACTATTTTTTTTTATTGAAAATTTTTAGATTTTACAACAATACAATTCCCTTCCCCGAACCCCCCCCAGCCCTCCCTTACCCTCCCCCGACCTTCCCAGAGCTGAATACAGGCTTAATTAAAAAATTTTCAAAAAGTCTTAAAACAGATATAAACCATAAACAAGTGTAAATACATTAATTAAACAAATTGTAAAATAGTTAACAATAATATATGTATAAAAAGACAAAAATACAAAGAAATACAAGAAAATAGGAAGAAAGAAAAAGAAAAGAAATAAAAAGAAAAAGAGAGAGAAAAAAGTCTATAAAGTCTATAAAATATCTTAAGTTTTAAATATAAGTTATTGAAAAGCTAAATAATATTTTTTTATATCCAACTTATATTGTATAAAGTCTCTCCATTTTTTCCATACCAAAAAATACTTCTCTTGCGGTTGGTCTTTCAAGAAAGCCGAAATCTTTGCCATTTCCGCCAAATAAGAAATTTTAAAAAACCACTCTTGCAAGGTAGGCAAAGATTCCTTCTTCCAACATTGCCCTACTAACAACCTTGCTGCTGTAATTAAATTTAACATCAATGTAGTCTCTTTAGTATTACAAGTCTCCCATTACTATTGTGATGTGCTTCCTACATACCTTAGTTAGCTGACTAGCAAAAAGTTCATCTATTTCTTCTGTTTGGTTGGGTGGCCTGTAGTATACACCTATGGTAATGTGATTCCCCCCCCCTTTTATACTGACCCAAATGCATTCAAGACAGTTTTCATCATTGTTGTGCTCTATTTCTGTAGAGATGTAGTTATTTCTTACATATAGAGCAACTCCGCTCCTCTTTTATTTGGTCTGTTTCTTTTAAATAATTTAAATCCCTCTAGCTGTCTGTTCCATTCGTGGTTTTCATCCCACCATGTTTCCGTAATGGCAACAATATCATATCTGCCCTCATTAACATGAATTTCTAGTTCACCCTGTTTGCTGTTCATACTCTGTGCATTGGTGTATAGACATTTGAGTCCTTTATGACTGACCCTGTGTTTAGTTTCTATGTAACCTGTGTGGTGCCTGAGTTCCCCTATTGTCTTACTACCTATTTGGTTAGTGCACTTTGTGTGACACTCGCTATTAGAAGCTTGATTTTGCTTGACAGCAAGGTTGATATTCTTGTCCACACACACATTCATGTTACATGCACTGATAGCCCTATAATTTTTAGATTGTCGGGGACAGGGATGTTCTGTATCAATTAACTCACTGACCCCACTGTTTAGTTTAAATATTCCTCCAGAAAAATCTGTGAATTTATAGCCAAGTAACTCAGCCCCTTTCTTTGATGGATGCAAACCATCTCTTTTGTACATTTTTTCATTGGACCAGCTACAGACATTGTGACTAATATATCCAAACCCTTCCCCTTTACACCACTCCTTTAGCCACATATTGAATTGTGCTATACACTGGCCTCTATATAAAATGAAGTAACTGTTCTAGTGGTAGCATTGAATCAGTTAGGAAATTATTAGGACACTTTATTTTTGGTGATGAAATTCTAAAGGTTAGTCTCCAAATGAAATGATAAAGGAGAATGATTTGGGCTTCAAGGATTGGCAAGTTTGGATTTTATCAGTCATGATATCCTATTAGATTGAACATTACATTCCGGAATTTCATATAATTGTATTGTGCCTCCGCATGTTTCATCATCTATAAGAAAGCACTAGCAACATTAGTTGGATCCAACATTAGGATAACATTGTTATATACTGACAATAGGAGTTCTATTGCTCATTGTCATCAGAATTAAATATGATCTGTGGCTGCTGGATCAGTACATAGAGGAAATATAGTGTTGAATGAGGGCAATAAACAGAAAAAATCTAGACGAAATGGAAGTCCTTGGGATATAAAACATAGTTTTAGAAATGGGCAACCTATTCTGAAAAATGCTGCATGTTTCCTTAAAATATGAGATTCATCACTCAAAACCAAGGTGGCTTCAGAAGCACAAACTGCCTTTGTTCAGATACTAAATACATTGGTTATATATTAATTAACAAAACCAATACATAGACTATGGCACTTCTTGGATTGGTATGCCTAATATGACCAGGAATAGAAAGAAATCAAAGGACTTAATATAGGGAGCAATAAATTATCAAGAAAACTTAACAAAAGAAAATTCAGGTGTCAGACTTACATTGTATTTGATCAATGGTCTGCGGGACATAAATCATGAATGGTGACATGATTTAGTTTTGAGAAAAATATGTAAATTAATTTTACATTCAGTGTATCTGATTTTTCAAATAAAGACTATATGATTGTTTAGTTGTAGTCCTACAGGTTGTAGGGTCTGGAAAGATATGGTCGTAAGTGTATGTGCTGCCATTATTTCTGGAGGCAATTTAAGAACCCTTTATGTCACTACTCAGCCCTTCCAGAAATGAATTTTATACCTGTCTCCATTTTCCACAAAAGTTAGCACACGTAGTCCTCAATTTACGACCACAACTGAGCCCAAAATTTATGTAGTTAAATGGTAGTTAAATGAATTTTGCCACATTTTACAACCTTTCTTGTCATAGTTGTTAAGTGAATCACTGCAGTTGTTCAGTTAGTAACATGGTTGTTAAGTGAATCTGACTTCCCCATTGACTTTGCTTGTCAGAAAGTCACAAAAGCTGATTACATGACTCTGGGACATTGAAACCATCATAAATATTAGCCAGTTACTAAGCATCTGAATTTCGATCACATGATCATAGGGATGCTGCAATGGTCGTAAGTGTGAAAAATGGTAATAAATCACTTTTTAGTGTTGTTGTAACTTTAAATGGTCACTAAATGAACTGTTGTAAGTAGAAGACTACCTGTAATTATAGCGTAGTCCAAGCAGTTTTCAACTACAAGCTGATAGATTCAAAGTCTAGTTTATAACCAGACATAAAAAAGTAATAGTGCCAAACCACTGTTGCTGCACAGGTGAAAACTAGGAAAAACATTTTAGCAAACCAGAAACATAGAAATGAGAAGAAGGAAGAAAAGAAGTTTAAAGAAAAGTTAGATTTAGCAGATCACCATCACCTCATTTTCCCTTCAAATGCTCATTATTCTATGAACTGAAAAGTGCAACAATTCCACTTTTAAGGACAGCTTTTGTAAAAGTATAAAAGAACATTGCCCAAACAATTTCAGGATGTTAACTTGTGAAAAATGTTATACACTTGATTATCCATAAAGAGAAATAAATGAAGTTTTCTGAAAAGGCAGAGGAACATGTAGTCAGTGAGTCAAATCTACGATGCAGAATGAAGAGAATAGGACAATATAAAAAAAGTTCTACTTAATTAACTAGATCTAGTACTGTAGAAAAGTGTATGAAAAAAGAATGTATATATTGTTGCCAATTTACATAGCAAATATTTTATATGAATAGCTGAACTGGAAGAAATGACAGGCAGAATTAAAATTGAAAGTCAAACACTAACAATTTAAGATATTACCATAAAATCATTTTATATCTGTAAATAAAAAATGATTTTAAATAATTCAATATAATAGTAGAAAGAAAATGTGAAAAATCTAGATTAATATTTAAGATTTAGAAAATAATTTACAGTTGATGGCTAACAATGAAGGTAGTAGCAATCTTTTCTTAGCTGTAGAATAGATGAAGATAGCGAATGTGCAGGATAAATAAAGAAGGGAGTAATTTAGCAAAGGACCCATTGTAGTATAGGGGTTAAGGTGCTCTACTAGAAGCATGGAAATTCTAGTCCTGCTTTAAGCCAGTCCCTCTCTTCAAAACCCTCTAGGAAGATCTCATCCATATCCCAGCTTACCTTTGCTATTTATTAATCCAATTATTTCTCATTGCAATTATTGAAAATGCTTGGAAACTCAAAATAATAAGTATAACATAGAATTTTATAACATAGAAGATTATTAATCTTCTGGGATTCGAAAAGATATAGAATAGATACTCCAACTCAAGCTGAGAAATTTTTTAACAATCACAGAGCCTTTTTAGAAAAAGGCGATGCCGAATCCAAGAAAACAGAAGAGACAATGGGTGCAGGATTACTTCTCCTAGAAGACTGAGATCTAGATATAATTGAAACTATGGAAGAGATTGGAATTTTTTCAATAAACATAAATGGTCTTAACTCCCCATCAAAAAGGAGTAAAATATTTAATAGACTACAAAAATTGAAAATGGACATAATCTGTCTTCAGGAGACACAAGAAGGGAGAATACTAATGGTGGAAATTACATGGGATCAAAAACAAATTTTGATGGTCGCAATATATGCTCCCAATGAGAAACAAGATCAGTTCTTTCAGCAATTATATGATAAATTAGTAGAGTTAAATTATCAAAATCTTTGCATATTTGGTGACTTTAATGTAATAGTTGACGCAATACGGGATTATAAAAGCTATAAATAAGGGAAAAAGGGGGAAATACCCTACCTAAGTCTTTTTTAAAGATGAAAGATGAATTGTGTATACAAGACATATGGAGAGAAATGAATCCAGAGAAAAGACAATATACATTTTATTCAAATAGGCATAAATCCTGGTCAAGAATTGACATGATATGGACCTCATATGGTTTAAAGACTATGATACAAGAGGTGGAAATTGAACCCAATGTTTGGGCTGATCATAATTCAATTAAAATGACTTTGAAAGGAACTAGGAAAAAATTAAGATGATCATTGAATAAATCAATATTAAAAGAAAAAGAATTTTTACAATGGGCAACGAAAGAAATGGAAATCTTTTTTCAAATAAATAAAAAAGAAGAAACTTCGATTCAAAATCTTTGGGACACTGCGAAAGTGTATTTTAGAGGCTTGGCTATAACTTACCTTGTTAAAAAGAATAAAGAAAAGAGACAAACACAACTTAACTTGAAAGGACAATTTAGGAATTTAGAACCTGAGCTACAAAATGATCCACAAAAGAAGAAGCTTAAGACACAAATGGAATTAATAAAACACAAACTAAATTTATTGGAGATGGAAACAAGGGCACAATAGATAAAATATTCAAAACAGAATTTCTTTGAAAATGCCAATAAACCAGGAAGATGGCTTGCATATAGACTGAAAAAAGAAAGAGAAAAAAAATCAATAAGTAATTTGAAAGACTCAAAAGGCAAAATACATTGTCATAATGACGCATTGAAAAAAATTGCTAAAACTTACTATGAGACACTTTATAAGGCAGAGGTGGTTTCCAAGGAGGCAATACAGGAATACCTAAGAAAAGCTAACCTTCCAAAGATAGCAGAGAACATGCAACATATGTTGAACGAGAAAATAACAATGATGGAAATTACTGAGGCTATAAAAAGACAAAAAAAAAAGATAAAACTCCAGGACCTGATGGTTTACCAGCGGAATTTTATGTAGCTTTACAAGATATAATAAGTCCGATACTGAAAGATCTTTGTAATGAAACTTTTTTGGGGATGAAAATACCAAAATCCTGGACAGAAGCTAACATTTCTCTGATTCCCAAAGATGATACTGATCTCACACAAATTAAAAACTATAGGCCAATATTACTATTAAATGTGGACTACAAAATATTTACAGCAATAATAGCGGAAAGAATGAAGAAATTTTTGAATGAATTTATTCATTCAGATCAAAATGGCTTTTTGCCTAAAAGACAGATAAAGAATAACTTAAGAATTATTTTAAATGTGTTAAGAGTACTATGAAAAACATCCGGGGAAACAAATGGCATTGATATTTTTGGATGCACAAAAAGCTTTTGATAATCTTAACTGGCAATTTATGTTTCATCAATTGCGAGTGATGGACTTCGGTGAAAATTTTACAAATGCAATTCAAGCAATTTACAAGGAACAATCAGCAAAGATACTTATAAATGGAGACTATACAGATAATTTTGAGATTAGGAAGAGTACAAGACAGGGATGTTCACTGTCTCCCTTGTTATTTCTTCTTACACTGGAAGTGTTGGCCAGGAATATTAGACAAGATGGGGAGATCAAAGGACTGGAGATAAAAGATCAGAAATATAAATTACAAGCTTTTGCAGATGATTTGGTTTTTATTTTGGAGGAGCCTTTGGAAACAGCCACTAAATTATTGCAGAAAATAGAGGAAATTGGAGAAGTGGCTGGGTTGAAAATAAATAGGGAAAAGACTAAAGTACTTACAAGAAATTTAACAGAAAAACAGAAAACTTAATTTGTGGAAAAAACAAATCTCCAGATAGTTAAAAAAGTTAAATACTTAGGTATTTATTAAACATCAAAATGTATAACAATAAAAGAAGATAACTATGGAAGATTATTGAATCAAATAAAAATGGATTTGGAAAAGTGGAAAAACTTTCAATTATCATTACTAGGAAGGATAGTGACTATTAAGATGAATATCCTACCCAAATTGTTATTTTTATTTCAGACGGTTCCTGTTAAACTAAGCCAGAATTTTTTTGATGACTTAAATGCAACAATGAGATTTATATGGCAAGGGAAAAAAGCAAGAATTAAAATTAAACTGCTACAAGAATCAAAAGACAGAGGGGGCTTTGGGCTCCCAGACTGGAGACTTTATTACCAAGCCACTATTTTGTTGTGGCTTAAAAAATGGATCACACTGAGAAATAAATGACTTCTTTACTTAGAGGGACATGATTTGCAACTGGGTTGGCATGCTTTCTTTTGGTACGAGAAAAACAAAGTACATAAATACTTCCAAACTCATGCCATAAGGAATGTATTACTTTCAGAGTGGGAGATACTTAAAAAGAAAATGTATATGAAAATACCTGAGTGGCTTTCCACAATGGAAGCATTTGCGTATCCAAATTTAATTAACTATGACAAACTTGTGGCCTATAAAGACATTTTAGATAAAGAAGGAAAACTTAAAGATAGGCAAGAACTTCAACAAACTGGCATTGATTTAACATGGTGGTCATACTTGCAAATTCAAACAAGATATGAAAAAGATGTAAAAGTAATGGGATTTTACAAAGAACAGATATCACTAGATAAAATACTTTTGAAAACAGATGAAAATCTGATTAAGAAACTTTATAAATTCCTGCTAAACTGGAAGATGGAAGAAGAACAAGTGAAAGAAACAATGTGTCATGGTTCCGACTAATGAAACACTTCAAAGAACTTCCAGGCATTGATTTTCCTAAAAGTCATTTATTGTTACAAAATGTCGGCACAGGCATAACGGAGGTTTATGCCAGAATCTGAATTCCTCTTGCTGGCATCTACTTTTCTTGCTAAAACCCTCCCTTATCTTGCAGTCACAAGTCACATCTTCCAATTAGCCCAGAGGGCAGAGATTCACTTCCGTTCCTTTTCTCTGGCTTTTGTTATTTCCCCTCCCTTTTCTCTGTCATCTGAATTAACTCTAAAAATAGTTAGACAGTTCTGCATATTTTGTCAAAGCAAGAATATTCAATATTAGCAGCGTTGACACAATGATAGTGTGGGCAAAGAATTTTGGTTATTCTATAGATTTAGAAGATTGGCAAAAACTATGGGACTGAAATATTAAATTTACTAAAGCCGCTGCATATAAGGAAAACTTATATAAAATGTTTTATAGATGGCACATGACATCAGTTAAATTAGAGAAAATGTTTAAAAATGTATTAAATATGTGTTGGAAATGTAAACAACAACCAGGCACTTATTACCATCTCTGGTGGATATGTCCTAATGTTAAAAAAATTTGGTTTAAGATCCATATGTGGCTAGAAGAGATGATTAAAATACAGATAGAATTTAAACCAGAACTCTGTTTGTTAGGAATATTAGGTTTGAATTATGGAAAAAAGAATGAGTATTTAATATTGCATGTGCTGATAGCCACAAGAATAATATTTGCCCAATTTTGGAAAAATGAAAATTTACCATCTGACCAGGCTATAATAATAAAAATACTCAAATGTGCAGAAATGGATAGACTGACTTTAGAAATGAAAGAGAAAGAAGACACAATTTACTTTAAAACATGGGGAAATTTTTATTATTGGTTAGAAACATGCTAGAGCAAAAAAAGGTTATGAAATTTAAAGAGATAATTGATAATTTGTATTTATATTCCATGATTATTTGTATGAACTTTTTCTTATTTCTTCTTCTTCTTCTTCTTCTTCTTCTTCTTCTTCTTCTTCTTCTTCTTCTTCTTCTTCTTCTTCTTCTTCTTCTTCTTCTTCTTCTTCTTCTTCTTCTTCTTCGTTCTTCTTCTTCTTCTTCTTCTTCTTCTTCTTCTTCTTCTTCTTCTTCTTCCTCTTTGTATATTTGTGATCTTAAATAATATGGTAAACTATAATTAATATGTAGTATATTATTATTTTAAAGTGATTATAATTAATTAATATTAAGCATTATTAAGTAGTGAAATGAATGAGATTTATTGACTAATTTGTTATTTACCTGATTATATGGAAAGTTGTTTAATAATAGAGTAATTAATAATAGAGTAAACCCGGACTGGTAGACTTGCTGAAGCGATGTTATTTTGTGGGATTAATCCCACTTTTGTGTTATCCCTTTTCCCTGGTCTAACCTTTTTGTATATTTCCCATTGTCTTACCCTTTTTGACCCTATCCCCTTATTACCTTTATAAAACTCAGTTAAAATATTTTTTAAAAAAATAAAAAATAAATAAAAAACCCATTTATTTCTGGAATGCAGATAATGTTGGAGAAAAGTAGATCCCCAACAAGAGACTATTTCAGAGGACATTGCCCAAAATGACAAACAATGCTTCCAAGCTTTGCCCTTTCCAGGCTTTGCCCTCCCCACCAACCTCCCCAAAATGAGGGACAACTAGGTGCTTTTTCTAGCATAATCAAAGTTGTTGGGCCAACTCTCTTTTGAGATTTAGTCCTGCAGAAAACCCAGCAGTAGGTTGTAAAGGGCTACATACGCTAAAACTACAGGTAGTCCTCTCCTAATGACTAACAAGCAAAGGCAATGGGGAGCCAGCAGTTGTGGTCATGTGATGTCTATTTTAATGCTCATAGTGATTTACTTAATGACTGGCAAAAAAGGATGTAAAATCAAATGTGGTCATATGATGCCTCGCTTAACAATTGCACTACATAACAATTACTTAATTTTCTGGTTCCTATTGAGATTATAAGTAAATTTGTAGCAGTCTAAATTACATCCAAAAGCTAATAAGAAGCCAGGTATAATTGTGTCCATTGGTCCATTTATTCTAGCATTTCCAGCTTCTACATTAAAAAATCTATATCAAAAAAGGTTATTCAAAAGTTAACCAGGATACCAATCTTTTCTTAGCAACTATTCCACTCAGTTCTCATTGTTACACAAGAGTGGATTGGCATAATCAGTTATACACAAATGGATTTAAAAGGGAACTTACTCTCCCTTTTTCAAATCATATCATTTTAGTGTTTCAAATATGAAATGAAGCTATTGATGGATATGGATGAAATTGTCAGGGTGGGAAAAAAAGGAAGGAAGGGGAACAATAAATGAGATATTTCAGAGCTGCCCTTTGTACACTGGGGAAAGGTTTCCTTTTAAATATTCAGTGGGTTATTGATGGTTTTGAAATTTAAATGACATTTGTCAATCATGAGTATATCATTTTTTCTTCAAGTCATCCATATCTTATTATTATTGTTGTTGTTATTGATGTTGCTGATGATGGTCATTGCATAATCAGCCAGATGATCATACCGGGTTTGACATTTTTGTCTACCTATCAAGTCCTTACCAAAGAACTGGGATAGGCAGATGTGGATGTTTTTGATGGTGTTACAGATATCATTGCAGGATGGAAGCTGTTCCTTTTGCAATTGACATGGCAAATTTGTCAATGCCAATTGTGCTCAAGTGGTGCTCCAGTTGTTTTGGGATTGCACCCAAGGCATCTATTACTATTGGTACTACCCTTACTTGCCTTTGTCACATTTGTTCTATTTCTATTTGTAGGTCTTTGTATTTTGTATCTTCTCCAGTTCTTTCTCTTCTATTCTGCTGCCTCCAGGCACTGGCACATCAACTATCCAGATTTTTTTGTCTTTCTTATCGACAATTGTTAAGTCCAGGGTGTTATATGGCAGGTGCCTCTCTGTTTGAATTCTAAAGTCCCAGAGCAATTTAACTTCTTCATTTTCTTTCTCTATTTTATAATCCTACCAATTCTTGCTTGCAGGCAAATTATATTTCTTGCAGATCTTGCAATGCACCATAGTTGCTACTTTATCATGTCACTGCTTGTAATCAGTCTGTGCAATCTTGCAGTAGGTGGTCTACTGTTTCTTCAGCTTTTTTGCACAGGTGGCACTTACTGTCTGTTGCTGTGTTCTCAATTCTGTCTTTGTATGCATTTTTCCCATCTTTAAAATTGATTTTGAAAGCTATCTGAATGGGTTAAAATGTAATAATGGTTTACTTTACTGGTTACATTAACTTATTTGCCTTATTAAAAGACGCTGGTCAGAATTATTTTACATGTTCCTCTTATTCATATTTACTTTATTCATATTCATATTTAAATTATTAAAATACATGGCATTTAAAATAATGGTATTCAGAACAACGGATAGACAATTATAGTTTTGTTCCCAATAAAATATTAAAAGGTCTTATGTAGACTGATGCTCATATTTTAAGTATTGTTACATTTCAAGTTTAATATAATTATTGTATATTCCATATTCAAAGATATCAGCATGAAGTTATTTTCTTTAATCCACCATCAAACTTTATTAAGAAGAAGAAGGGGAAAAAATCTTTAGCACTGAAAAAGTTTACTCTTGGCTGTCCCACTCATGCCAATACATTAATCCTGCTAGCCAGAGAAACCTTGGTTGTAGATTTAAATCTAATGAGTTAAATGAATTTCCAAGACAGTCTACTAAGTTATTTGGACTATAAACAAACAATACAGTTTAATTTTATTTATATCAGAAACATTTGTACTGAATTCACAGTGAAGTTTCAGAAAACAAAACTTAATGCATCATTTGATTGTATTTATACTATTTTGCTCAGTAAAAAGCCTATAACTATATCTAGTAAGCACAGATATTAAAGAAGTACTGATAGTTAATAATATAAGAATAGAAACTATAGACAACATTTGGGCAGAATGCAAAATTAAACTAATAAATAAGCTGATATGAAGCTCAAAGATCTTTGAGGCATCTGAATATAGAGTGTAATCAGGCTAACTTTATTTATGCTAATCACAGCTCAGTGATTATGTAATTGTTGCATTTGTGGTATTTTTTTTTCTCAACGCTACTTCCCTTATTCATCAGGAGCATTTGCAGTGGTGAATGAAAAGCTAGTTAGACCATGAAAATGGTATGAGAATGGTGCAGCTAGACCTGATCCTGCAGGGGCTGCTGATTCAAGCACCTAATTCTGTAATGTTCCGTGGGGGAAACATAGATTGCAGATTTGCTTATCAAATTCAGCAGCTACTCTGGGTGAGTCATGATTCTTCTGCTTTTCCTTTTGTTATAAATTAAGCTTGCAAATTCCTTGTTATTAATGAATAAGGATTAACTCTGTATTAGCATTTTTAATTTGTGATACATATGCAATGCAATAGCACAGTAGTGATGATGGGGATATTGATAAATGTATTATATTTACAAATAAAACTTAATAAAACAAAACAATATTTTGCTGCTGTTGTTATAGTAATTTAAGGTGACCAACTTTTTTACAATTTAAAGGAGGACACAAATAAATTGAAGAAAAAAATATTGTAAAAACTGGTCAATCGCCTGCCACGCCCCCGCCCGCAGCCGCCCTGCCAGCACCGCTGCTCTGCCATGTAGAGTGGGCCCTGCAGCTCCCAAAGCACCAGCTGTGCCAGCTCCGGCCCTGGGGGGTAGCCCGCCATTGACACACCCCGCCTGCAGCCGCCCTGCCAGCACCGCCGCCCATCCTGTGCAGCCCCATGTAGAGAGGACCCCGCGGTTCCCACAGCACGGTATCTTCGGAACTAACTAGGAGATGTAGTTGGGTAGCAGGTAGGGGTGCTAAGTTCCTGCCAATTCGCCTTCGCTGCAGACAACTTGCATGTGCAAAGTTTGCCAGTTGGGTGTTTGGCATGCTCAGCAGCAATTCCTATTGGCTTTCGAAAGCACTTCCACGGGCAGGCCCAGCAGAATTAAGATGGGGCTATCGTTTAATCACTAAGCTGGATCGTCTGCATCCAGACCAAGTTGCCTTGGAATCAGCACAGCCAAAGCCACCACAGAGCTTGCAAGATGGTGACCCGGTTTGGGCATGAAACTACGGTCAAGGGGCACTGTGGGTGGTAGCTGTGGTTGGTAAGGTGTCAGAGCCACTTTCTTATCAAGTGGCCCTGGAAGATGATCACATGCTACATCGGCACATCAACCAACTCCGCAGGAGGCTAGTGAACCAACCGCTGGCTCATGACTCTTGCGAAAGTCAAATCCAGAGGCAGCACGACAGCAGCCGTGCATCCGAGTTTTCGAGCGCTGGTGAGAATCCCAGAAGAGGGGACAGGGCACTAGCGAAAAGCGAGTTGGCCCCAAACGTAGAGACTGCACCCATTGAGCGAATCCGGCAGTCGGCTCTGATTTCCAGCCCAGTGGAAACTGTTCCACCAATGGACACTGGCTCGGGTCTATCCAGATAAACCAGCCACAGAGACTCAGGTCTACCCATAGCGAATGGGTCCCAAAGTCCCGGTCTATCCTGCCTGGCAGGTGAGCTAGTAGACCGGGGGCCTTCAGAAGTGCCAAGACGTTCGGAACAGTCGAGAAAGCCACCAAAGTATTTACAGGACTATGTTCAATACTTGTCATTATGAATTATCTAGGGGGGAGGGGTATTATGTATTGATGTGAATTACTTGGAAACTGTTGGAAACAGTCAACAGCTGCGTCTGCTTAAACTCCAGACTGTCTGTCTACATACTAGTTAGCTTGTGTTTAAGTGGGAAACACTGCTTTAATTCTATTGGCCGCCGCCGAGCAGTGATCTGTATAAATAGAGGTTAAGCGGCAGTTAGTGCTGCTTCTGTGTTAACTTAATAAACAGGTTGTTGTTTGCACCAATTGTCTCGTTAATGCCTCACCGATCCCGAAACATAGCAGTTTCTCTCTCTATTTTAAAAGGGAAGAGTGAAATTAAAATGTACTTTGTTGTTTTATAAAAGCTTTGTTTCTATTCAATCCAATATATCCATCTATCTGTCTTCTATTCACCCATCCATCCTTCTATCTTCATCAATGGCATCATAGCAGATATTTTAGATTTCTATAAATCTAAACTTCTCCATCTTAAGGAGGTGGCTTATTTAATTAGAGCCCCTCTGAAGGAGATGGGTGGTTAAGAGATATGATAAACCACTCAATCAGTCAATCAATCAATTTGCCAAGAGCAGAGAACAAAGAAGTCTGGGAATGCTTCTGACAAAGAAATCTAGTTCAGCAAATATTATATTATGTGCAGCTTAAGATGAAGTATTTTTACTTAATTGGAAGCACCTTTCCCCACTCCATTGCAGGTAAAATCTTAATATTGTTTCAAGATATAAGGAAAGATCTGTGAGTAAGGATCTAAGTGTGTTATATGTGAACCAGATCAGGGCTGACAAAATATTCACTGGGCTCATACATAATGCTAAGTCAGGATTTTATTTTTCTTCAGGCTTGCTGAATAAATAAAAAACAAACAGGATGAATCTTAGAAATAATCTTGACTTATTTGGCTACAACAAATTCTGATTTGTTGTAAAACCACACCACCCTTTTCCCCTCTAGGTATGGACTATCACTAAGTCAAAACCAAATGAAATATGGCTTAGTGTTATGTATAAACAAGGGAAATAATATCAGTAACTATAAACAAAGGTGACCAGTTTAATCACATCATGTTGAATCCCATTGTATAAACATGGGTGAATATCCCACATGTGCTCTTAAGTGTAAAGTGAATGGGAAACCATCATATTTCTTAACATTTATCTATAAAAATAAAAATGGTTTTTATATTACCTATTATTTGCAAATATAAGAGAAACAAATCTTCTAGCAAATCGTCTATGAACTTTTTACTTCCTCTTGATCTCATAATAACAAACAAAACAAACCCAAGAACATATAAAAACTGCTTAAGTTTGAATATATTTACATGCTATATAATATGTCACAAATCTTCAGAAACTGCAGTCCTATTAATATAAATCAGAAGTCAGTGTGCTCTGATTGTAGCCCAGAAACTCTCAGGAAATCAGACAATAATCTGGATAATCCACTATTAACAAACTTAAATGCTGGATATATTCTGAATACATATCCCAGTTTAGTAATATAAATGAGACAACCACAATTCTTCACACATGCCATGTTGGAAATCGTGACAGAAAAGGCAGATAATTAAATAATCCTTATTAATATCATCTTGTATTCATAACACAGAAACATAGCACTTAACCATAAATGATACAGTGATTTATTTTAGACATCATGGGAAATCCTTACTTGTGCTAGTAACAATTTAGAATCAACATTATTTTTTATGGTTTCAGACATATGAACACTGAAATATCATTTAAAGATGATTTTATTTTCTACTGTCTCAGCAATTTCATATATTCATTTTCATAATGCAGAAACCTTTATAAACAGAATGATTCAGTAGTCCTAAGTATGATCTGATGTTAATGTTAATGTCTGCAGTTAAGACAAATCAAGGTATACATTAATAAGTAAGTTGTCTTAGGTACAGGATATTGGTACAACTGAAAAATACTTTTCTCAGTGTAAAAACAAATGAAGAGTTCTTAAACATACTTGCATATAAGACATCAGTAGATTAATAACTAAAGTGGCATATCCCCACCTATTTCTAGAATTTTAAAATTTTGCTTATGGTAGATTTATAATAATTTATTATCATACATTAAATATGATTAATTCAAGAGAGTATAAATGCCTCCAAAAAGATAAAGAAAACAAAAAGTATTTTAAACACACACACAAAAAATCCATTTTGAATGAAGGAACTTCAATCTCCAAAACACTGCTATGCCTAACAATGTTTCAAATGAATGTCAAAATTGGTATAGAAAATGGACAGAAGTCAAAATATATAATATAGTATATAATATCTAATATACTGTAGTAATATAGTAGTATGCATAACGTACTACACTATATAGCATCGTAACAGTCTTCTTCTTTTTCCTAGTGTTTTCTCTCAAGTGAAGGGTCAACATTTTTCCATTTCCATTTTTTCGTTGATCCATTTACTTGCAACAGAAATTGATCGACCAGCTTGTCACCTAAGCCCGACATTGTGGGCTGAGAATGACTGACCCAAAGTCACCTAATTGGCTTTCATGGGTAAAGCAGGATTAGAACTCACAGCCTGGTTTCTAGCCTGGTGCCTTAATAATTAGTAACAGTCCCACTCTGATGGGAATAAAATAAAATGTCTTGTAAATTTAGTTGAAAGAAAAGGCAAATTTCTTAATTACTCATATGATTTTAAAATATATCAACAGATTTTAGTTATGAGGTATATTTTTTGTAATATAATCACATTGACTAGCTTAAAAGTCAATGGGTTAAAATTCTCAAGGTAGAGTTGCAGCACCCCCTTATGGTTGGAAGATCAGTTTTCATTTATCTGCATGCTCTTGAAGGAGTCTCAAGAATATAATGATCATAAAATGTAACACTATCTTCTAACAGAAGTTTCTAACAGAATATATCCCACATCTCTATCGGGGAAGATTGGAATTCATTATTCAGAGTTAGATAAAGTGAATCTTGAGGCCATTGATTTTAGAGATGAACTACCCTGCTGAATTTCACAGTATTAACAAATACAATCCATCTGATGTTCCTTATTATTAATTTTACTCCATATAAGGCTAGGAAGTAAAAAGGGGGAAAAACAGGAAAAGATGATGACAAATAAATAAACTACGAGCAGATAGCTAATTTTAGGAGCTAAACTGATTAAGCCTCTTTACTACTTGGATCAAGGAACACCAGGATTATGGGTAGAGTGGGAAGTTGAAAAGCATCTTGAAAGGCAATAGCAAACCACTTCAGTACAGTTGCCAAGCAAATAAAAAAAGATATATTCAAAATCATATATGAGTTTTTAGTATATGCTTGGGAAAGATTTCATGAGCTTTCAAAACATGTTACTCATAATGAATTCCATTAAATGATTGTATTTTACAAGGAGATTGAAGAGGGAAGATAACTATAATCTCTTGCATCTTTACTAAGGAGTAAACTTCACTAGTTTAAGGGTACTTTGTCCCAGATAATGTTGCAAACTGTAAAACCGCAGTCACAACTTCAGTGAAGAGGATTCATAACTGATGCAAAAATGTGAAACCCACTCAATTAGTAAAATGCTCTGTAGTTCACAAATAAGTAAATTTTATATCTTGTTACTTCAATCTTCATTTTTTCTAAAATATTTTTTTGATCATGAGTTTATTCATACACTTAATAGATTCTATATAGTAGATCAAAAAAGGCTTCATTCCTGATTTTTTTTCCTTATCCATTCATACTTCAGGAGCATTTATTCTCTTTTATAAAAACCTTTTCTATCATTCAAGATTAGTTAAAGATTAAATAATGTCATTCAAATACTTAACTTGGAAGGCCTAGTAAAGATAATATCCAGCAGGTGTAATCATGTTTATAAAACTGGTTATTTTTTACATACTTTATATATTAGGCTTTCTCAAACTGGCACTCTCCATAAAAGTTGGAAGTAATTTCACACCAGAGGACACAAAGCTGGAGAAAATTGCTATAAATAAAATATGTTGGTTATTTATAAAAAGAAGACTTTATATGTAATTTAACATCTCAGTAAAGTCTGCAAATGGCTTTTATCCCATTTTTGATAAACAGATGACCATTTTTGGGGGGAAAGTAATACATTACATAGACCTGAGGCAAGAAATTCTCTTTCAATGAAGCTTATTTCAATTCTTTTTTTAAAAAAAGTATTATATGCTACCACCTAAATGTCCAGACATTAAGCTCTCAAATTTGTTTGCACAATACAATGAATACAGAAGGATTATCTAGGTACATATATTAAGATAATATTGCTGGTAGCAGTTTCTCACTAAAAGTACAAAACCAATTAAATCATATAACATAATAAGTTGCAAGTTAGTTTTTGCATAAAAATGCTTCCCACGTGGACATTTTTAACATGATGGTGTGTTTGAAAACATAAGAAACAAACTTAGACAAAATAGCAGCCTTGTCATATGGCCAGTTTAATATTAGCGTCAACAGCACAAAATTAAAGTATTATAGGTTCAATTACAGTTGCTGTATAAAACAACGAAACCCCTCATTTAACCAGCTGTTTCTGATCTTTCTTGCCACTGACATGGATTTTGGCACTGCCAAGCAAATTAGAGAAATTTTAATATAGATTTAGAATATATATTTAACCAGGCTTCAGAACACCATTCCCTCCACGATCCTTCAGCAATATCAGTTCTGAATATAAAAAAAATCATAACCCAAATTAAGTAAATTTCTTCTTTAATTATTTAGTCTGAGATTGTCTCACTGAGTGTTATAGATCAGAGTTCAGGGATTTGATGGAATCATAGATATCCAGATTCTTAATACTTTCTATACATCGTTACTACACAATCTGTAGCAGAAAATCCCTTGGATCATATCTGGTACTTCCATACATGGTTCTGCTGCATAGAGTTTTAACTGTTTGTGAAATTAACTCTATATACACAGCTCCTTAATTTCTCACTTTTTGACAGTATATGTTATCTTTGCATCTGCAGAATGGGCATACAAAATAAGATACCTATAGAACTGCTTCCTCATTCCAACTCTTCTCACAAGATGGAATGTCTTTGCTTTTATAAAATGGCCCCAAATTCCACATTTTAAAAATATTCTCAGTGAAGCAAGTCTGTGAGAAATGGCCTACAAACTAGAGTCAGTTTATACCAGATGCAAAGAAATAGATATATTTTATGCCTATTCCCCTCCCTCCTTGTCTGCTTTTGCTAACGCTCACTGCAACAAGCCATGGATGATATGATCAAAAAGTACCAGATGAGACAGTGGAGGGATGCTGCTTAGTGAACTAGCTATAACTTGTGCTGTGCTGATTAGTTTTGCTGGGTGATAAATTTAGTTCACTATGAAGTTTCTATCCCAAATTCCAGCAACTGTTGCTTCTCCATCCTTCACAACCAGCATATCCATTCCACCTTAATGGGATGATGGAGGGATGTAATCCAGGACATCCGAAGGCACTATATGAGGGAAAGCATCTGTCCCTTTTCTTGGCTTCAAAAAATAATTATCCCCCTCCTTGCTCCCTTCTGAGCCAATCATACCATATTTTATAATATGGTTACTATATTATAAAAAAGATGTAGAAACTCTGGAAAGAGTGCAGAAAAGAGTAACAAAGATGATTAGGGGGCTGGAGTTAAACATATGAAGAACCGGTTGCAGGAATTGTGTTTAGGAATTGTGTTTGTCTAGTCTAGTGAAAAGAAGAATTAGGGGTGACATGATAGCAATGTTCCAATATTTGAGGGGCTGTCACAAAGAAGAGGAGGGTTAACCTATTTTCCAAAGCACCAGAAGGCAAGACAAGAAACAATGGATGGAAAGTAATCAAGGAGAAAAGCAACCTAGATCCAAGGATAAATTTCCCATCAGTGAAAACAATTCATCAGTGGAACACCTTGCCTTCAGAAGTTGTGGGTGCTCCATCACTGGAGACTTTTAAAAAGAGACTGTCAGCCATTTGTCTGGAATAGTATAAGTTTCCTGCCTGAGCAGAGGGTTGGACTAGAAGATCTCCAAGGTCCCTTCCAACTCTGTTATTCTGTACTTACAGATAAGAGGTGAAGACGCTGAGGTTGGCGGGCACATCTGCGAGGCCCAGGTCGGCACAGTCCACCCGCAGAAGCATCCCGTCTAGCTCACAGTGACAGAAGGCCGGGCAGCTTCTTTGGCGCGTTCCCAGTCCGGACGGCAATCCGAACAAGCTGAGGAAAAGCAACATGCGGGCAGGGACGGCGGCAACCGTGGCTGCGTCCATGGTGCCAAAGCAGCGCGGGGGCAAACAGCGACGATTGCAAAATTGCTTTTCTAGAAGTGGAAGGAGCTTTTGACATTCCCCCCCCCTCCAACTAGCTAACTAGCCGGAGCGCGTGCCGACACGGGAGGGGGGAGAGGGCAAAGACGGTGGGTCTGAAGCTTTTCGGGACAAGCCTAACTTGAGAGCGAGTGCTGTCGGATCACGCGCGTGCCAGCCCAGCTGTGGGTGACTGCGCTGGAAGGCCGCCCGCTGCCGTAGCCCAAACGACTCCTGGCGCGCGGCTCTCTATGGGAGCATCTCAGCTTACACGCCGTTTTTAAAGAGTTGGAGTCTAAACCGCGCGCCCCTACTGACGTAGCCCCAGCGCTGCTTGGTGCTCGCTCGCAGCTCCCGCCGACACCAGAGGTTGTGTTCGCTTCAGCCAGCGAAAACTCGCGAGCAGGGCTGGAGCTGGGAAGGGACAGGGGAGGGTTGCTGGCGCTCTCGCGGTTCGTGTCGCTGGAACCCGCGAAAACAAGTTGGGGACGCTGAGAGGCAGAGCGAGCAGGTTCCTTCCCTCCCTGGCGGTTTTTTGTGCCAAACGGGAAAAGGTCGGTTTGGCTGGCAACAGCTCAAGGCTCTGAGGCGATGGCCATTTGCACAATTAAGGCGGCTGAGATAAAAGGTTGTTTTCTTTCCGCTCCCACACCCATCTCTGCAGCCACCTGGAGTAGTTTGGGCTTACTCGGATTGCCAATTTTCCGAGCACTCTCGATAGAGACGTTACGTCTATAAACGTTGGAAGGTGGCGCGAATTCAGCAGGTGCAGCCTCAGTGAGTTCAGTACAGAAGAAGCCAGCTTTGTCATTTGAGGGAAGTTAGCTCAGAGAAGAAAATATTAAAAAAGGGCAGAAAAATATATTTTTCCCGAAAAGGACTTTTAAAAACCAAACCTGGCCCCAAATCTATCTGCCCCAAGCAAGACTTTAGCCCCATACAAATGCAGATGTAAAACCATCAGACAGTTGGAGCCAGAGTAATCAAGAAGACAAAGAGAAGATCTGCATACCCCACCCAAACTCTAGGAGTCATTAGCCCCATCACCTGGGAAGCAGGATATGATAATAGGATTAAACCACAGATTTCAAGGCCTAGACCAGCGGTTCTCAACCTGTGGGTGGTTCTCAACCTGTGGGTCGAGACCCCATTTGGGGTCGAACGACCATTGGGGCCGCCAAACAACGCGATCTGCCATTTTTTTTGTCAGCCGGCGCATGGGGGCGCCACCGCGCATGTGTGCCACGCAGGGGGTGGCGCTGTGCATGCGTGCTGCGCAGGAGCGGCGCATGGGGGCGGCGCTGCACATGCGCGCCGCGCAGGGGCGATACTGTGCATGCGCGGCACGCAGGGGGCGCCGCCACACATGCGTGCCGCCTGCTTATGACCGGGGTCGCCGTATAAAAAGGTTGAGAACCACTGGCCTAGACAAACACACAGAAGCAGCCTCAAGGTTCATGCCACAGGTACAGGAAACTATTCCAAACAAAGCTAAAGAGGGTATAAAAAAAATCTACTGCCCATGTGCTCTCTCTCTTTCCTCTCCTTTGCTCCTTCCTGCAAGGACTATCTTTCTGCTTCTTCAATAAACTGTAAACTTCTTCCCAAAGCAGTCTCCATGTTGCCTATTTGTTCCTGGCTTGGATGAACCAGAATGAAGACTCACTTCTCACAATTTGGCACCCCAGATGGGACTCCAAGCTAACCTCTCCAATGGACTGGGACTGGTAAGCCCCATCTTGCCAGCAGCAGACCCCCTTGTGTCTGTGGATGGGTTTCCCAGGCCTTGCCCATTTGGAGCTGGGGTAGTAAAGGGAGTTTTGAGAGTTTGAGCTCAAGGGCTGCTTTGGAAAGAAGGTGAAGGTGAGTACCTCTAAATTTTAAGTTTAAAGCCCAGGGGAACAAAGAAAATTTGTGTATTTCTGTTTGTGTGAGTGAGAAGATCTTTTTTTTCCCCAATCACAGTTGGATTTTGCTGCTTCTAGTCTTTCCTAGCCGCAGAAAGGAGCTGTTTAATTGGCAGAACCTGGAAAGCATGGGGGTTTGGCCAGAGCATAGAACCTTTTGTTAGGAAAAAGGGAGACATTGTGTGAAAATGAAATGGAATGAGTGAATGAAAGAATTGGATTTGGGCAACTAGCTGGTAAGGCCCTGTAAGCAAAGCAAAGTTAGAAAATTAAGCCTCAAGAAGGGAGCGGCCACTTACCTCCGAGAGCAAGTGAAGGTGCCCACGGACATTGGAGGCATCCATAAACAGTGGTGTGAAGCCGGCCGGTCGAAGAGTAGCTCGTACCTTCTAACGAGGAAACCGGAAATGTGTCTGCAGACCCCTTTTTGGTCTGAAAACACGGCAGGATCCCTCAGAGGAGCTGTCCCACGAACTCTGTGAGGGATCCAGAGTGCTCCGTGAGTCCCATTTTTACCGGACTCACAAAGAATCGTGGAAGGAAAGAAGTCTCAAAAGGAGGCTTTGACTGTATAGTGCCCTTTAGCATCAAGGGAAAATCCCGTCATATAAGAATGGGAGGTTCCAATTCAAGGGCTGAGGTAGGTTTCCCAGTTGAAAGCTTGCT
Organism: Crotalus tigris; assembly: GCF_016545835.1. Lineage (NCBI taxonomy): Eukaryota > Metazoa > Chordata > Lepidosauria > Squamata > Viperidae > Crotalus > Crotalus tigris. The sequence goes on from NW_024096718.1 coordinate 2,382,569, forward strand.
CATAGCCTGGGACAGGAATCAGCTTCCTGTCCAGGCCGGAATGGAAAAGAGGTAGGTAAAGAAACTATATGAAAAAAAAATAGACTTTGCTTAGGGCTTTGCTGGGAAACCAATTTGGCTAAATAAAGGTACTTAAAAGGGAAAATAAGAAATAGTGATTCTCTCTCTCTCTCTCTCTCTTCTCTATGCAACCACGTGGTATGTTTAAAATATGTGCCTTCCCTAACTTGAGTTATCTGAAATTTATGGTGGGAATGATTAGGATGTGTAAAACTAACACTTCTGTTCGCTTGTCTTTGTGTATATATGTTTGTCAAAGTCTGTGTGTGAGAGGTAAATGTGACTGTTAACTGTTTCAAATCCAAAGGAAAAAGAATTTTAAATTCTGCTTAAAATAAGCCACAAAAAGGAAATGCCTCACTCTGTTTGTCTGGCCAACAAACAGAGTGAAAAAAAAAATGTGTTTGTTTTCCTCTTTCTCTCTGTGTCCTCTTAAGAACAGCCTTAAGTTAGCAGGAGGGAATGTTTTAAGTTCATCCGCTAGAAAGATTTCACTCTTGCATTTAATAATATATAATAAAGTTGGAAGGGACCCTGGAGGTCATCTAGCCCAACCCCCTGCTCAGGCAGGAAACCCTATACAAACTTTATCAAATGCCTTACTGAAGTCCAAGAAAATTATATTCACAGCATTCCTCTACTTCACTAACTTTGTAACTGGGTCAAAGAATGCAATAAGATTTGTCTAGCACAGGGGTCAGCAACCTGCAACAGTGAAAGAGCCACTTGGATCCATTTCCCTCACAAAAAAAAAATCCTGGGAGCCGCAAAATGTGCGCGCGCGCACGCGCGCGCACGCGCACAGAACACAGGGCTTGATTGAAGAGAGGAGCTTAAGGCGAAACGTGCGCCTGCCCTGCCCCCCATCCAGCTCTGGTATGAACGGCTCTGCAGTCCTGGCTTCTCTTCCCTTCGGAAAAGACTGCTCTCCCCTCACCCCGCGCTCGCCCTCTCTGGGACTTTCTTCTTGCTGCCTTTTGGCACGAAGGTTCCCAGGGAGCGGAGGAGGAAGCCGACGGGGAGAAAGAGCTGCTGCAGTGAATGTTCTGAGGCAGCAGAAGACGGTCGCTCGGGCTCGCCTATCTCAGCCTGCTGCAGGAGGCTGGAGTTGAGGCTTCTGTTTGCTCTGGGAGGGGTGCTTGGAAAAGGGAGGATGGGAAGCGGAAAGTGGGAGAAAGGACGCCTTCCAGCTCTCTGGGGTTCTTTCGCTGGGAGGTGAGGAAGCAGCCGTTCTGCTCCGTGGGAGGTGGGAGCAGGCAGCCTCTCCTTCAAACTTTGCCAAGTGACTCCAGGAGCGAAGCGAGCTACGAGTCCTAGGAATGTCAACTTTGCGAAAGAGGGAGGCGAGGGTGGGATTAAAATAAAACGGGGGGGGGGGAGGTTGAGGAAACCCAGCAGATGCTTACATCAGAGGGCCAGCAAGAACGGCAGGGAGAGGAAGAAAGCTTTCGGGGCTTGTGCACAGACATAGCGGACTCTTTCTCGTCTCCTGCCCTTGCTGCATCTCCTGTGGAGATCATTTGCAGCTCTCTGTGTCTCTGCAGCTTGCTTCTTGAAGCGATTTCAATCAGCCCCATTCATGGCCAAGAATCCCCATGGAAGTCAATGGAGGTCTGCGGCGAATCAAAAAGCCAGCTGCAGTACCTCCACGTCCGTTGATTTGACCGGCTCAGCGGCCCGGGGACGAGCAGGAACCGATGCCCCCACGGCCCGCCGGGCTTGCTGCCTGGCCTGGGGAAACACAAGGCAGGCTCAGCGCCCCGGGGACGGCCAAAACCCAATGCCCCTGTCGGCCGCACTGCCGCCCAGCCCGGGGAGATGCGAGGCAGGCTCAGCGCCCCGGGGACGGCCAAAATCCAATGCCCCTGCCGGCCGCCACTGCCGCCCAGCCCGGGGAGACTCGAGGCAGGCTCAGCGCCCCGGGGACGGCTACAAACAAATGTCCCCGCCACTTGCTGCCTGGCCCGGGAAAAAACAAGGCTGGCTCAGCGGCCCGGGGACGGCTACAAACCAATGCCCCCGCCACCTGCCGCACGGCCCGGGAAGATGCAAGGCTGGCTCAGTGGCCTGGGGACGGCCAAAACCCAATGCCCCTGCCGGCCGCCACTGCCGCCCAGCCCGGGAAGATGCGAGGCTTGCTCAGCAGCCTGGGGATGGCTACAAACCAATGCCCCCGCCGCCTGCCGCACGGCCGGGGAAGATGCGAGGCTGGCTCAGCGCCCTGGGGACGGCCAAAAACCAATGCCCCTGCCGGCCGCCACTGCCGCCCAGCCCGGGGAGACGCGAGGCAGGCTCAGCGCCCCGGGGACGGCTACAAACAAATGTCCCCGCCACTTGCTGCCTGGCCCGGGAAAAAACAAGGCTGGCTCAGCGGCCCGGGGACGGCTACAAACCAATGCCCCCGCCGCCTGCCGCACGGCCCGGGAAGATGCAAGGCTGGCTCAGTGGCCTGGGGACGGCCAAAACCCAATGCCCCTGCCGGCCGCCACTGCCGCCCAGCCCGGGAAGATGCGAGGCTTGCTCAGCGGCCTGGGGATGGCTACAAACCAATGCCCTCGCCGCCTGCCGCACGGCCGGGGAAGATGCGAGGCTGGCTCAGTGCCCTGGGGATGGCCAAAAACCAATGCCCCTGCCGGCTGCCACTGCCGCCCAGCCCGGGGAGGCGCGAGGCAGGCTCAGCGCCCCGGGGACAGCCAGAAACCAATATCCCCGCCATCTGCCGCCCGGGGAGACACGAGGCCGGCTCAGCAGCCCGGGGACGGCTACAAACCAATGCCCCCGCCGCCTGCCGCACGGCCCGGGAAGATGCGAGGCTGGCTCAGCGCCCCGGGGACAGCCAAAAACCAATGCCCCTGCCAGCCGCCACTGCCGCCCAGCCCGGGGAGGCGCGAGGCAGGCTCAGCGCCCCGGGGACGGCCAGAAACCAATATCCCCGCCGTCTGCCGCCCGGGGAGACACGAGGCCAGCTCAGCGGCCCGGGGAGGGGCAGGAACCGATGCCCCCGCCGGCTGCTGCCCCCGCTGGGCCTACCGCCTGGCCCGGGGAAGGGCAGGAACCAATGCCCCTGCCGGCCGCTGGCCCCGCCAGGCCTGCTGCCCAGCCCGGGGAGACACGAGGCCGGCTCGGCTGCCCCTCCGCCTGGTGCAGGTAAGCCCCCTCCCTCCTCCCCACTCACCCTCCATCTCCGGGTCTGCTCCTGCTTGGCCCACTAGGGCCGCAGCTTGCGGGAGGGCTGGCCCTTTCAACGGAGGCTCTGCTGGGCCGCTCCCAGCATCGATCCTGGGGCTTCCCCGCGCGGCTCTCTGGCCACATGCACCTCGGACTGGGCCAGCCCCGGAAAGGCCCTTCCTGGCCACCAGGGGGCAGGGCATCTGGCTGCAGGGCCAATCGGGAGCAAGGGGCAAATCTGCATGTGTGTGAGAGAGAGAGAGATAGAGAGAAGGGAAGCACAAGTGCCTCTCTGTCTCTGTCTGTCTCTCTCTCTATGAAAATGGCGGAGAAGGCTCCGGAGCCGCAGGAGGTGGCTCAAAGAGCCGCATGCGGCTCCGGAGCCGCGGGTTGCCGACCCGTGGTCTAGCATGATCTGTTTAACAAACCCATGTTGGCTTTTAGTAATGACTTTGTTTGCCTCTAGGTGCTCGCTGATTATCTTTTCCAGAATCTTCCCAGGTATTGAGGTCAGGCTGATAGGTCTGTTGTTTCCTAGATCTATTTTTATTTTTGAAGAAGAAAACTACATCAGCTCTTTTCCAGTCCTCTGGTAGTTCCCTAGTGCTCCAGGCTCTTTGATAAATATAGTTCTGAAATCACATCTGCCAGTTCCTTGAGAACTTTGAGGTGTAATCCATCTGGTCTTGGTGATTTGAACTCTTCTAGGCTGGATAAGTGCTCACTTACCCTTTTCTTGCCTAACTTAACTTGTGCTTCTAATCAATTTTTTTTATGGTACTGTTTTTGATAAGTTGGACTGTTTGCTTTTTTATTATTTTTGACTGTGGTCACAAGCCTTAGTTTATTTTGAGCCTTAGCTTTCTATACCTCATCTTTGCAGGCTCAGACTATTTGCTAATATTCTGCTGTAGTTATGTGCCCCTCCTTCCACTTTTATATCAATCCAAATGCATTCAAGACAGTTTCCATCATTATTGTGCCCTAATTCTGTAGGTATGTAGTTATTTCTTATATAGAGAAAGAAACTCTGCCTCCTCTTTTATTTGGCCTGTTTCTTTTAAACAATTGAAATCCCTCTAGCTGAGTGTTCCATTTGTGGGTTTAATCCCACCATGTTTCTATAATGACAACTATATCATATTTGCCCTCATTCTTTATGACTGACACCTATGTGTAGGTCCACTTTGTGTGACACTATTAGAAGCTTGATTTTGCTTGATAGCAAGGTTGATATTCTTGTCCACACACATCTATGTTACTTGCACTGCTAACCCTGTAATTTTTTTTGATCTCAATTAACTCACTGTCCCTTGTTTAGTTTAAATATTCCTCCAGAAAATCTGTGAGTTTATTGCCAAGTAACTCAGTCCCTTTCTTTGATGGATGTAAACCATTTCTTTTGTACATTGTTTCATTGGAATACAATTTCATGGTTTCCAAAATTGTCATTTCTGATTTCTTTTTTGGTTAGTGTCTATTGTTGGGTTAATTTCCTTCTCAATTCTGTCTAAAAGGTGTTAATTTTGTTCCAGGGGGAATCCAGTGTTAAATTATTTTATTGGAGTGAGGAGGAGGTGTCCTGCCTGTTGGGTCCTGCCCCAAGCTCTGGAAAATCATTCTGCCATATGTTGTAAATGAGTTTTATCTATCTATCCTTTTCCTGAAAAATGCGTGTCTATCTATAAGAGCCTTTTGAAGTTCAAGTCTGCTTGTTTGGGGAAATAATTTTCTTAAGTTACTTTTCTTATCCTATGACTTACTGGTGAAACTACTATGAAACTTTTCTGAAACAAGCATTTTCTAATCTCTAAAATAATGTGATCTATTTTAGAATAAATGTTAAAGGCAGATCCTCCTGCCCTTGGCAAGTTGCACATCTTAAAATATTAGGCTTTTAAAATTATTTGGAGTTTTCAGCATTCTCAAGCTGCCTAGCATTTTTTTTCCTTCCAAGTTGCAAGTTCTTATCCTTAATATGTTGCAAATGGTCAAGTTCAAAAGTGAAACATTTCATTTTGTTGTTCCCCATTTGTCTATTAATGCCTTTTCAAACTGCCTGCAAGCTACCTCCCCCCCAATTCTTTTCTTGCCCTTTGTTCTCCATACCTTTTGCCTGCCTCTCCTGGGAGAGTCCACCCAGAAAGGGGGGGAGACCTTGTTCTTGTATCTTTCAGCCCTACAATCCTCTCCCAAACCTTTGGAAGCAGAACACACAAACCCAGATGCTGCCTCCATCCATTTGAGCCATGGAATTGGGTTTTGAATCCATCCATCCACTAAAAGCCACCATGCAATCTGAGTGGAACATCTTCCCAAGACTTACCATTCCCTAGATGCCTGTGAGAGCTGCAGAAGGAAGGAGTCCTGGAGCCACTGATACCATGTGAAGCCTCAGAAGAGAGAATTAGACTGTGGGGGGAGGGTGGAAACTCATTGTAAACTTTTCTTTCTTGCCCCATTTGTATTGTAACAAGCCAATTGAATGTATTAATGGAGAGATGGCATTTGTGAATAGGTGGCAGAACAAGTACTGAACACCTTGGACTTCTATCTGGTGGGAGGGAAAATTTATTCAGAATGTTTGTATTGACTATTTTGTAAAAGTAGCTGCACATACATGCACACACGCACACCATTCAGAATCACACTTGAGTCTATCCCCTCCACCTACCTTTAGTAAAGTTCCCCTCAGGCTGATTTTTGCTCTATTGCACCAAAGCTTTGTGGGACCAACTTCCAACAGATTCCAAGGGGGAGGGAACCAAGCCTCCTCAGGTAATTTGCAATTCATATGCCTGACTAAGGAAGCAACAGGAAAAATCCCAAACTTCAGCCCTGAATATCTTGCACTGTTGGGCTCAGATTGGGATTCCTAGAGCTCATTATGTGCAATTTAAAGAAAAATTTAATAGCCTGGCATATTGGCTAACCTCAATTGGACATTACAAACCTGGATGCACTGAACTAAGAGCTAAGGCAGGAAACAACCCTTGAAAATGGGCAGCCAGTGGTCATGTACTAAGGAAAACCATAGCGGTGAAAATTTTTTGGAAGGTATGCAAACCTGACTGGAAGCTAAAAGTGACATCCAACATTTGAAAATGATTGGCACAGAATATTGGACACTATAAATTTCTTTTCCACTTAACAAAATTTTTGCTCTGACTTTTAGAACTTTATGGGTGCAAGCTCCCCTTTTGGGAGCCACTAAAGGGATCGTTTTCTGCTGCCTCCATTAATGTCTTATTTTTTTTTCCTTAACAGTTTAAAAGCTTGCCTACCAAGTCTCCCTGACCAGATCAATTTTAATGTTGTGCCAATAAGTGTGCCATACATTCACACACTTAAGGCACAAAGCGGGGATTGAGGGAAGTTAGCCCAGAGAAGGAAATATTTAAAAAGGGCAGAAAAATATATTTTTCCCCAAAAGGACTTTTTAAAACCAAACTTGGCCCCAAATCTATCTCTCTGCCCCAAGCAAGACTTTAGCCCCATACAAATGCAGATGTAAAACCATCAGAAAGTTGGAGTCAGAGAAATCAAGAAGACAAAGAGAAGATCTGCATACCCCACCCAAACTCTAGGAGTCATCAGCCCCATCACCTGGGAAGCAGGATATGATAATAGGATTAAACCACAGATATCAAGGCCTAGACAAACACACAGAAGAAGCCTCAAGGTTCATGCCACAGGAACAGGAAACTATTCCAAACAAGGCTAGAGAGGGTATAAAAAAACCTACTGCCCATGTGCTCTCTCTCTTTCCTCTCCTTTCCTCCTTCCTGCAAGGACCATCTTTCTGCTTCTTCAATAAACGGTAACCTTCTTCCCAAAGCAGTCTCCATGTTGCCTATTTATTCCCGGCTTGGATGAACCAGGATGAAGACTTACTTCTCACACATCCAAGAAAATCCAGGTTACAGAAGCCCACTAGCCGAATGTTAGGAGACAATTCCTAAGTGTTCTCGACTGAAAAATCAATTAGCCAGAGAAGCGGAGGACTTCCTCTTTACTGGCTGTGTTCAAGCACAGGCTGGATGTGGCCACTTGCATTCATTTTGATTCCTGACAGAACAAAAGGTTGAGTTATATGGCCTAACTTGCTCTTTTTACTTGCAATACTTTTACGAACCTTTCCGAATTGCTGAGTTGAAGTGTTTTCCACTACTGAGTTGACATGGAAATTTGTTGTGGCTATTGCCAATTTGTAGACTATCTCTATTTCCTTTGTTTTGAATAGAAATTGGCAATAGCCACAACAAATTTCAGTTATCTGACTTGTGCCCAAAGTAACAGGTGACAAAACAGATTTCAAACAACTCAAGGCTGCCTTGGGTGATGTTTAAATAGTGGGGAAAATACAACTTTACCATCTATATGGCAAAAGGTAACTTAACCCTTGCTTCATTCAAAGACTGGGACTGAAATGGAGGCAACATAAGAAAAACGTTTGTTTTTTTTCAGATGCTCTCATGTCTTATGTGGTTAAGTGCAAATGGGAAAATATACTGTGATTCCATGTTGAACTATACTATAGATGAGATTTCCTTCATTTGCTACCCTCTTCAACTTGTGCTAGCTGGAGCTGAAATTCAATTTATTTGAAACATACTAGGCTGGGAATAGTAGAGCCAGTTTGGTGCAATGGTGAAGGCATCAGGCTAGAAACTGAAAGATTGGCAATTCTAGTTGGGCCTTAGGCACGAAGCCATCTGGGTGACCTTGGGCCAGCCACTTTCTCTCACCCCCAGGAAAGGCAATGGCAGACTATTTCTGAAAAACCTTGCCAAGAAAAAGGCAAGGACTTGTCTAAGCAGTCTCCAAGAATTTGAATGGAAGGGGGGGGAGGTTAGTGAAAAATACAGACAATATTTCTGTGGTTTGTTTTTTGTAGTTAACTATCTCTGTTTTCATCCCACAGAGAAAGTACATCTTGGGGATATATACTTCCACAGCCAATTTATACAGCTAAGGTAATAATAATAAAGTTGGAAGCGATCTTTGAGGTCATCTAGTCCAACCTCCTGCTCAGGTAGGAAACCCTATACCATTTCAGACAAATGGCTGTCCAGTCTCTTCTTAATAATTTCCAGTGTTGGAGATTCACCGCTTCTGGAAGCAGGTTGTTCCACTGATTAATTGTTCTAACTATCAGGAAATTTCTCCTTAGTTCTAGGTTGTTTCTCTCTTTGGTTATTTTCCATCCGTTGCTTCTTGTCCTGCCTTCAGGGACTTTGGAGAATAACTTGACTCCCTCTTTTTTTGTAGCAGCCCCTGAGATATTGGAACACTGCTATCATGTCCCCCCTCGTCCTTCTCTTCATTAAACTAGACATAACCAATTCCAGAAACTGTTCCTTATATGTTTTAGCCTCCAGTCCTTGGGAAGAATCTGATAGTCAAAAATACAAAATCCAGTCAAAAATATCTAGCAGAGTATGGGTAAACAATAACAATAATAACAAAGTAGTCAAGTAGTTTTAAGTAACATATCCATAGTTTCTTTTTTACTAAGAAAATAATGAGTTAATATATATATCTTTACTTCCTTTTGATAAATGTTGTTTGATTTTTGAGAGATAGGAAAATATATTTTGTTTGAACATTATTTATTTTGCATGCATATGTTTGATTAGCTAGGAAGCCAGTATGAAATATTAACGTGATGTTATTTAATTGCCACTAATGTAAATATTAGCCCTAGAACTTAAGCACTGTGTTTTTTTTAATCTTATTAGAAGCAGGATATGTTTGGATTTGAATTATTTATTTTGTGCTGCATGTCAAATATCTGTACTTTAAACTAGACCCTTCAAGTTATTTGAGAATTTCATTTATGTAAGATCTCTCAACACATTCCATATATGAAATCACAATTACTACTCTAAAATAGGACATTGGGCTAGATCCAAATTTAGGCATGTGCACAGAGCTTTAGGAAATAAACTAGTTCATCCCTCCTTTCCTCTCCATGGCAGCTCCTGGAATATGCTATATCAGGGGTAGTCAACCTTGGCTCTTTTATGACTCGTGGACTTCAACTCCCAGAATTCCTGAGCCAGCTAGCTCAGGAATTCTGGGAGTTGAAGTCCACGAGTCATAAAAGAGCCAAGGTTGACTACCCCTGTGCTATATGAATGAATAGGGACAGTGATTTGTGACCTAAGAACTTAATAGAGGAACTTAAATGTGACCATTCTTGTATATTTTGAACTTTTATGCTTGCTTAATATTACCCAAAAAACATTGACTCAGACTTTCCATTATGATTGTACTTTTGTTTTGGATATAAGGTGGACTTGCTAGAAAAAGCTTTGGGAATTATTTTGGTTCATATGGTCTCTCTACCTCTGTACATAATTAAGGAGACATGTACCTTCCTCTGCTCATTGATGGGGACAGGAACAGTAGAAATTTCTATTTCATCTCTAATTAAGAGCCAATAAACTTATGAACCTTCAAACTATCTGATCTACAGCCCTGTTGTGGAAAAGAATCCAACTGTGAAACATGAACAGTATCCAAACTGGCAAAGAATTTTATGGTATCATTTGACTACTGTTGCAATACACAAGTATTTCTTTTGTCTTTAGCAAGATGTCCTTTTTTAAGGAAAAAATAATAACTTTTCTAGACAAGGAGACTGCTAAATAGATCAAGAAAAAAAATAATTGTGCTGAGGCTTTGAAATTAGGAATTTAAAAACCAGAGTAATTATAGTAGAGATAATATAGGTTGAATGAGATCTCACAGAAATAAAAAGAATTTTGGATTGCTTTTATGTGTGTATGTCTGAATGTGTGTGAGAATGAGATAGAGAAAGATCAATGTGCAAATAGGTTGCAAAAACAGAAAGAAAAGCCAAGAAAAGAGACCAGTGTTTAAATTTAAAGACAGTTACGGGCTTTCTAAAAGATGTATCCTGAGTGATGAAAAGAAACTTGGAGTTAACTTTATTGTTTACATAACTATTTAACAATAGGCCCACACAGACTTGAATCAATTCATCACACATAATTGTTGGCTCTAAGACTAAAGAGCAACATTTATTAGATATCAACAAGCAACTCAGAAATTAATGTTCTATTTTTCTTTTTTTAAGGGTATATTCATCAAGAACTGTGTGACAGTTCAAAAGCAGATCCAAATGTCTGTGATCCATGACACTGACTGTGTTTAAGAACTGATCAAATTTATTTATTGCTCAATGGTGGAATACTTGAGTGTGAAGTAAAACTAGAAATAAGAGCCCCATCCCTCCGTTCAGAGAATCTCATGACTCAGTATGCTTCCTGGCCCCTAGTCTTTCAATATAGCTTGAGGATTTCCAATTGTCTCTCTTAGAACTGCTAGAATTCTTTTGTATATGATCACACAGATGCACACAAAGGAATAAGTATGTGGAACATTTATGAATGCAAGTAATTATTTCTTTTTTGCATGGATTGGGATTGAAGAGATTCTTGTTTCTGAAGGAACTGCAGCAGCTTAGGATAGAAAAGGGTGTTTTCCATTTGCTCTGTGTTTCTGCAGTATCAGGAATGAAGGCAATCATGGATCATCTTCAAACTGTTTTTCAGGAAATAAAGAATGAGAATTGCGACAATATGGAAGTAGCATATTGATATTAACTCCATGTTCCCTATTTTCCCAATAACTATATTTCCCACAAGTCTCATCCAAATCTCTGCTGTTCCCTAATATCATCTTCCATTTCATCCTTGTCAAGATTACTTCACTTGTGTCATTTCTTTAATTTATCTTATCTAAGTCCTCAGGCTGCCTCTGGACCACTGCAACATTTTGACAGTTGCTGAAAATCAGCATTCTGAGGTCAGAGTTGTACAAAACACATGAAAGTAATTGAAGATATAATCTTATATTTACAATTCAGACCTGAATAAAACAAAGTTTCCAAACCTGGAACTTCTTCTTCCAAAATCCTAGCCCTGATCACATATGTAACATAGCCATGCTCCTTATGTATGATGCACCATCAATTGCAGCTTCTACCTTTCCTTATATTGCTTAGCATTTGGGAACCAAAAGTTTGCCTACTTTTGACACAGAGCCCCTACATTTAACATACTGACCCACATATTAAGTGATAGAAAAATAAACCAGTTTAACTCTGTAGTGGGAAATAAGGAACTAATTTCCATTTTCCTATTTGCTTGAGTTTACAAAATTATCTTATTAATTTTTAAAACTGTGATACCTGTCTGATATAATTATATATATCTGTTCTCATAATTTGACAATTTTGAATGAAATATTTATCTAATTCCCTCAATTTAGGGGTCAGAAATATCTGTCTTCACAAAGCAGGTACATCAGATATTAAGTAAGCTCCAAATTAGAGATACCCACTCCTCAAATCCTTTAATATAGAAGCTCCTCCCTCCATCCATCTAAGTGATATGGCACTATCTCCTTCATATCATTTTAAGACTTGGCCTTCAAAAATGTTTTAGTAAGTAGTAAGTTACCAAAAGATAGCCTATCTGGCTGAAAAAAATGAAATTTCATCATGTTAAAAAGTTTCACGATCAATGAATTTCACAACCTGAGAATGTGAACCTGTTATCCAGAAAACTGATACATTTGACTATACACTTTATTTAATGATTTTATATAACACAGTACCAACACTGATATCAGAATCAGGCTCTTAAACAAAGTGACTGATTCATTGAGTTATTCCATGAGTCATTCTATTTCCTGCTCAAGCAAGATTATCACTTCAAGCTGGTAAGGTTATTTGGGAAAATGCCAAATAATATGGTCAGTGATATTCTTAAGAAGTTGGGCTTTGGTTTAAGATATCCTTCTTTGATATGTAAAAAAGACTGCAAACAACTTGTTTTATAAAGTACTAAAAATAAAAGAAATCAAGAAACTGCATGATTAATTTCAAATTATATATACCGTATATGCCGGCGTGTTAGGCGACCTGGCGTATAAGACGACCCCCGTCTTTATCGCCGAGCCGCATTCCTAGAACGTCGTCTTATATGCCAGAAACTACCAGTATTTCCGGCGTATAAGACGACTAGGCGTATAAGACGACCCCCGTCTTTGGCGCCTAGTTTAGCGCTTCCGGAAGTTGTCTTATACGCCGTCATATACGGTATATATATATTTCTTCTCTCTCCCATATTTGGGTTAACAGGGTGTAACATACAGCATTCTGGATATACATATTTGTAGTTTTTGTAGATTTTCACGGGTATAGGTATGCAGGTCTTGGTGTATTCAGGTCTTTTCCCGTGTAAGATTGAGAGTATCTTGGCGATGTTTTGACAAGGTCCCACTCGTCATCTTCAGGCTGGGGTCTTTGGCTTTGTGCTTGTGCAAGCAAAGTGTGATCGGAGCTGCCGTCTCTCTATATATATTGGTGGGGGTGTGTGGAGTGCTGGCTTAGTTGCTGTAGGTGGGTTGGTTGGCTGACGAGGTCCATCCGATGGCGAGGTCCAGGAGTCGTGCGCAAAAACTGACCAGTGCTATAAAAGAGACTCCCGTCGACTTGTTTTAAGCCCTGATGATGTCGGTAGTGCTGACCAACGAAAGCTTGGCATTTGATTAAACGTTTTTAGTTTAAATATTTTCCTGGTGTTCATTTTTATTTGTTTTTATAGTATGGCTCTACCCAGGATTTGAATTTTTAATGAAATCAGAAATACATACATATATGTATGTATTTATATATGTATATATACATATGCAAGTCTTGGCGTATTCGGGTCTTTTCCCATGTAAGATTGAGAGTATCTTGGTGATACGTTCAAACGAAGCCAAAAACACCAGCCTGAAGATGACAAATGGGACTTCGTCAAAACGTCGCCAAGACACTTCCAATTTTACGCGGGAGAAAACCCGAATAACTACAGACCTACATACAAACACCCGCGAAAACCTCAAAACACCTGTGTGTGTATGTGTGTGTGTGTGTGTGTGTGTCTTGGCGACATTTCAACGAAGTCTCATTCGTCATCTTCTGGCTGGTGTTTTCAGCTTCGTGCTTCTAGGAGCAATGTGTGATTGTAGCTGTTTCTTCCTTTTAACTGCCAGTGGGGGTATGAACTGATTGGATGAGAGCTTGGCTGTGTTCTGATTGGATGGGGGGTTGGCTGTGCTCTGATTGGATGGGCGGTTGGCTGTGCTCTGATTGGTTGGGGGAGTGTTCTGTTTGGGTGGGGGCTTTGTTGTGCTCAGGTTAGTCTGAGTTGCACGGGGATGTGAGATGGTGAGCTGCATTGCTATTGTTTGGCTTCACGTTCGTGGTCGTGCCTCATCTTCATGGTGGGTGTCAGTTTGCTTCATGTATGGATTGGAGGGGTTTAAAGTGGCTAATGATGCAGCTGTGGTCTGGCTTCTGGTTTGTGGTCATGCCTCATCATCGGTGTGGGTTTGGGTTTGCTTTTTGCATGGACGTGTGGTGGTGACATCCTGTGTGGCTTTTGTGAGTGTGGGTCTGGTGTCATTTTTTGTGTTAGGGACTCGTTTGTCAGTAAGGGCGGGTTTCCAAATGGCTGGTAGGTGGGAGGTATCATCTCGTTTGTTCATGCTGTGTGGGCGTTTTTCTATCTCGATGGCTTCTCTGATTATTCTGTTATTAAAGTGTTCTGGTCTTTTTAAAGTCAATTTCATGTCCTGTGATTTTAAGGTGTTGGACCAGGGAAGAAGTTGGTTCCTCTTTTTTGACTGAGTTCTTATGTTCTTCAATGCGTGCACTAAATAATTCATCAAATAAACTGAGAAAACAAGGGAACAGACTCTTTGAAAGCCAGGATGAATGAAGGTTTGGAATCTGCCCATTTGTTGACACTTTTTCCCAACCATGATTCTCCAACCCGAAGTTTACTGAGGAACTATAGATGATGAAATATGCAGGCAGCCATATATAGAGTGTTGGTGGCATAAGTCACAAAATAAACACGACCAAGCACAACTTAGAACTCATTAGAGCATGTCTCTGCTGGAAATTACCTAGGAAAATATTTTAAGAACTGAAGCAGCCTGTGGGACTGGTCTACTAATGCTATAGGTAGCAACATTTATGAACTTTTTAACTTTTTGATAGATAAACCATTAGCAATGATAGTAGATAGGAAGCTGGCACACTTGGTTTTTCTGTGCTGCGGAAGCAATTTCAGTTTGTGCTTCTTGAGGATAAGGATAGATTATTTGGGCAAGTTTGTACTACTGCTCATCTTTAGATGCAGTTTCTTCTTGGCTGTACTGATTGAAAAGAATCATTTGAGGGAGTTGTGGTATATCTCATCCTGAAGATATTATCTTTAGATCAATTTCTTTTAATAAGTTTAGATCAGTGTCAGTATCAGAATTTTGAGAGCTACTTTAGTTAATGGTTAAAGGTACCAGATTATACTGTAAATCATAAGGATGTGAATGATAATCCTGCTTAGGCACAAAGTCAATGATTCTCTCTTAACTCTAGAAAGAAGAAAATGGCAAGTCACTTCTGAAAATATTTCCAAGAAAACTGAAGAGTCAAGAATGACTTGAAGGCAAAAAAATTACCATCATCAGAATTTTGATTCTTGGTCAAAGACTTTGAGAAGATGGTGGCTAAATATTTGAAGTGCACCTGGATAAAACTGGTTTTTGGATCAATTTCAATTCGGTTTCTGGCTAGTCACACCATGGAGGTAACTTTGTTTGTTCTGATAGGCAAGCAGTTGAAGAAGGACAATTGCCCTTATTAGTGCTTTTAGTGAAATTTCAACAGCTTTTGATATCATTGACCACAGTGTCATTTGAGATAAGTGATGGTTGAAAAGATTTCAACAAATGTGAATGTTCTCAGTAAATTTTATATCTCTATATCTTTATTTTATATTTTTACATATAGATGTTGACCTGCATTTTGATAAGGTCAGTTAACTAAATAAAAGTGAGTTATGCAGACTTAATGCAGACTTTGGGTAGAATATCTGAGACCTTCCAAAGTATCCAAAATAGGACAAGATGTTGAAATTCCTCATTCATATAGTAGTTTGTTTTGATTCTGAAGTTTTATTTGGAGAAATGACAGCATTAGCCTTGTTATATCGAGAAAAAAAATATAATAAATGCCCATAAGTTTTGAGGGGGTAGGATTGTCAGGTTGAAGATAAATCCCCAGAAAAAAATACATTAAATCCAAAAATGTGTATAGAATTCAAGGATTTCTGAGTTGTACTACTTTGCAACCAAGCTATTAAAATTCCTGTATCATTTCTACAAGTTTGTTCTAGTGGATAAGGCTCCAGACGAGAAAGCAGGGACTGTGAGTTCAAGTCCTGCCTTGGCCATGAAAGCCAGCTAGTTAATTTTTGGGCCAGTCACTCTCTCTCAGCCTAACTCATTTCATAAGGTGGTTTTTGTGGGAGAATAGGAGGAAGAAAGTGCATTGGATATGTTTGCTGCCTTGAGTTATTTGTAAAAATTCCACATGAAGTACATAGGAGTGAGGGGAGAAAATAGTTGATTATATTTCCTTTTAAAGTAGTGGGAAAAATTTGCTGCAGTGTGGGGCTGGACAGTGATTTTTGGTTCTTCTCATGTTTCTGGGTTAACAGAAGAAAAAAAACAGTAGCATGCCGTCTTCAGGACCTGTTGGCATGAAAGTAGATTATACTGTAGAAATGTCAAAAAATACCAAAAACAAGACAGTAGTGCAACTGTAACACACTGGTACACATTGGAATATGTTTTCCATGTGTAAAACTCAAATGGACTTTTTGTTGAAAGTAGATTGAATTGCTGATTTCTGGATTTGGGAATTTAAAAGGGCCAAAGAGGATGAGGAAAAGAATAAGGTGCTAGTTATCAATAGAAAGAAGGATGAAAAGCATAACTATATGTTATGTATGCATATTCAAGAAGCTTCTCATATTTTAACTGTTTGTAAAATGCACTGTTCACTCAAACTTTCATTAACCTTTAACATTCCTTTTTTAATCATCCTTGCCTCTTTTTTATGTTTTAAGAGAAGAGGAAGCAGAAAAAAACATACTTGTTTATATTCTTTTGCATGATATGATAGCCTCTCTCTACAGTTATTGTAACATAAACCCTATAAAAGTCTGTGTTTCAAGACAATCTCTTAAGTGTTTGCTTGAAAAAAAAGAGTAGTTATCATTTTCCAAGTTAAATTCAAGACACTGCTGTTGGCTTTTAAATCCATATTCCTTTATGAGACAATGTATTCCATTAAACCCTTCCAACATGGGCCCGCTAAATTTTTGTGATGTGCATCAAGCATTCCAGCCACAGAATGAGTGAAACAGTGCATTGTTTGAAGGAACAAACTGATTTTGGAAATTTATTCTGAGTTTTAAGGTTACAATTAAAGCCTCTCGTTCCTTTTTTGCCCACCAAAAAGTTTTTGCCTTCCAGTGAATATTGAGTGCCAATTGATTATATCTGCTTATTTTGGTTATCTTGCACTTTTGTCCTCACCAAATGGCTTAGGGTTGTTGATCGATGGTTCACAGTTGCCTCTATAAATTTATGTATCCACAATCACAAGAAGGATGTTTGTTCAATCAAGTACATCCATGGTGGGGAAATACTTTTTGAATATGAGATTTTAACACTAGTGGCAGGCAAAAAAGAGACAACAATCTAATTGGAACTCTATAATTAATGTTTGAGTGGGCCAATGAACTGATTATTATTATCTGGATTTATTTATTTTTTTGTCTATTTGCTTTTCAAATTTATTTCAATTTAATTACAGTTTCAATTTAATTGTAATTGTATTATATTTTTTAAATATGACATGATTTTGACACCTGCAGTAGTAGAAGCATGAATGAAAAAAAATGAATGAGTATCTTCCTTCCATAGATTTGAGGTCACAAAGATTAAAACATATTATCTTCTGGAGCAAAATTGCTCACTATGAAGTTACATGACATTTTAACTACAGCATACCAGATGCCCATCTCCAGGAGTTTTATATCGTCAACTAATTTTAACATGTTCTTATCAGGTTTGAGACAGATTATTCTGGAAAAGATTTATCTAATTGGGAATCAACACTGGTTTGGTTCTTCTTCTTCTTCTTCTTCTTCTTCTTCTTCTTCTTCTTCTTCTTCTTCTTCTTCTTCTTCTTCTTCTCCTCCTCCTCCTCCTCCTCCTCCTCCTCCTCCTCCTCCTCCTCCTCCTCCTCCTCCTCCTCCTTCCTCCTTCCTCTAGTGGTCTGTCTTTTAAACTGCTAGAATAATATTTATTGTATTTTTTACTATTGCCTTTTCTTACTTAAAAATGATGATTTTAATTTATTGCAAATGTACCACCCTTCCTCTAGTGGTCTGTCTTTTAAACTGTTAGAATAATATTTATTGTATTTTTACTATTGCCTTTTCTTACTTAAAAATGATGATTTTAATTTATTGCAAATGTACCACTTTGTACTTAGCCACTTTATGACATTAAGTAGAAGAGGGGGCTCAAATTATTTTCCAAAGCACCAGAGGGCAGGACAAGAAACAATGGTTGGAAACTGATCAAAGAGAGAAGCAACCTGGAATTAAGGAGAAACTTCCTAACAGTGAGGACAATTAACCAGTGGAACACCTTGCCTTCAGAAATCGTGGGCGTTCCATCACTGGAGGTTTTTAAGAAGAGATTGGACAGTCATTTGCCTGAGATTGTATAGGTTCTCCTCCTTGAGCGGGAGGCTGGACTAGAAGACCTCCAAGGTCCCTTCCTATTCTATTCTATTCTATTCTGTTCTGTTCTGTTCTATTCTAGTAACAAATAATCTTTTTACATTCTTACTTATTTAATGCTAGGACTATAATATAGGCTTGCTATGCTTTAATTTAATGTAAAGGCAAAAATAACCAAGCCTTTTTTCCAGGATTACACAGCTGTCCTCTGTACCATAACATAATTTGGTGAAAAAAATTTGGTTTAAGAAGATGCAGACAGATACTATGTTCTCACTCATGCATGTTCAAAGCAATATTTTTGCTTTTGAATCTAAAGCATAGTATAGTGTATAAAGTTGATGATATGCACTATTATACCAATACACAAACTTTTGGCACTAGAATGGAACAGCCTCAAGTATGAAAATGATTTATTTATTATATATCTTGACACAACTCTAAGCAATGATCAAAATATGAAAAAATTATTTAAAACAACCACGACATACACAAAGTAACCAAACATACCATAAAAAGATGATGAAGTATGTGGAATGTAATTATATAGGGCTATTTTTTGTCAATAGGAAATTATATTCATTCCCTTATCTTTTTTCACAATAGGTATGCAAAACAATTAA
The DNA here is from genome assembly GCF_016545835.1 of Crotalus tigris. Lineage (NCBI taxonomy): Eukaryota > Metazoa > Chordata > Lepidosauria > Squamata > Viperidae > Crotalus > Crotalus tigris. The sequence continues at coordinate 2,401,107 of NW_024096718.1, forward strand.
GTGATAAAGCAATGAAAAAATGTAAATTAGAAGATTACTTTCTACCATTATTAAGAAAGATTTTTATAATTTCATCTGTGAAAAAAAGTAGTAGAACAGAAATAAAAATAAAAGCATCAAGTAAGAATAGAATTATTTTATCAATTTAAAAGTCCGTTTCTCTTCAGCAGATGGCATTACAGTGCCCAACTATACGTACAGAAGTTTCACTTCCAGCCACTGTGAAAATATTGGTATTCTGAAATGCATTTGATAACATTCACAATACAGCACGTTACATTAATGTCTTTGGAAAACATTTCCCAAATTCACTGATGATTCAAACAAAGCAAAGATGCCTTGCCAGATCTGATAAATATATTAAATGGATATAGTCTAAAAGCATTACTGATCACTTTCCAAGGTGCAGTTGGTCTAGTACAAAAATATACACGTACTACATGTATTTGGGATTCTTCTTTAGCCTTATTTGTGCCTTGTGTCTGGTAAATATATACTTAATCTTCTCAAATGAGGCATTGTTGTCATTGGAACGACAAACAAAATTGACTAAATCTCCTCATTTATTCTCAACAGGAATATGGTGATAGTGGATAATCCTCAACTTTATAGTTTATTTATATAAAATAATTGCAAGATTATTTTTATTTATATAATGAAGGGTTTAATGATTGGAATTTTAATAATGTAAAAGGCATTTCTTCTTAAGTGTGATATATGGAATATTCTGGAAGATGGCTGCAGAAGGTTGTCTTTTCTTTTATCTTGCTTGACGTTCTGAAAAAGAACTCCTATTTTCAAAGACTTTCCTATATACAATGGATCACCTGGTTTTCATGCTATAAAAATACAAGAGTGAACTGTAGCAAAATATTGCAGGAAAGAGAATAGAGTGTTCAAGTAAGCCAGCTGTCTTTAATGTCTCATTCTGGTGGTCACTACAATGTTGCCTGGAGATATCAGTCTGCCTGACTCAGTCAATCTTTACCACATGTAGGAGAAGAGCAAGCAGAGCTGAGCGGCGGAGTTCTACTCATCATCAATTTAGAGTCATAGCATTCCCACAAGTGTTCCAAGTCCAACCCTTCCTGAATTCTGTTGACCCTTATCCAGTGCCAATTTTGTGTTGAATTTTAGTTGATCATTGTTGTGTCCTGAGCCTGCAAAGGCAGGCTCGGGACATTGCAATGGTCCCAGGCTGTTACAAGATGCCCGGGACCAGACTGAGTGGTGCCGGCCTTGCGCGCATGTGCGAGGCGTGGAAGCGCACCAGATTGTTACCTTTTTGCCCGGGGATTCTATTAAAGGAGACAGAGAGGCCTGTGAGCCTCAGAGTTGTGTTGGAGAGAGCTGCTGAGAATAAAGGCTGTTGGAATTAACAGAATGTGTGCTCTTCTTTCGCCATTGACTCGAGGACTCAACACTGGCGACGAAGGTGGGATTGCTTGCAAGATTAAGGAAGAAGACTTGTGAGCTTACCCCAAGAGTCCTGGAGGGAGGAAGACGGAGTTAAACTCAGCATCTGGCCTGCCAGTACAGCATCGCTGGAGGTAAGCTGGCTGATAGACCCCTTACTAGAAGTAAGAAGCAAGATGGCGAAGATAGGGAGACTGTCTGAATTCGACGTTACTCACCCAGAAAGATGGGAGTCTTATGTTGCTAGAGTAGAAAATTACTTTAGAGTGAATCAAGTTAGAGAAGATGGCTTGAAGGCCACTACTTTGCTGTGTGTCTGTGGTCAAGATGCATTTGAAATTGCAGAAAATTTGGCAGCCCCTGCTCCTCTTGAGTCTGTTACTTATACAGATTTAAAGAATTTATTGAAGGAACATTTCCAGCCCAAGTTGTCTGTTATTGCGTGGAGACACACGTTTGAACAGAGGGATTAAAGAGCTGGTGAATCAGCCAAAGAATACATTGCAGCCTTGAGAAGAGCAGCTAAGCCTTGTGACTTTAAAGATTTAGAAGGAAGGCAAAGAAAAGTCTCCACCTGTGCCCAAGTGCTTCGGGTGTGGAGGTCGCCACAAGAGGACCGACTGCAGGTTCCGTTCTGCAATCTGTAGAGCATGTGGCAAGCAAGGCCACATAGCAGCTGTTTGTTTGGGCCGTCAGAAGGCACAACCTCGAGAAGAATTGCGCCTGAAAGGTACCAGGGTCCCCAGCCAAAACAGGGTGGGTTTCTGTGCATCACGCAGAAGTATCTATAGAAGAAGCACACACAGGCCACTTAAAAAGAAACTGTCACTTAAGGTGAGGTTGCAAGGAGTTCCATTGGTTATGGAGCTAGACACTGGGTCTGCCCTTTCAATCATTTCTATCCACACTTTCAGGAAGATTTGCACTAGCAGTGGGTTCCAGGCCAAACTTAGGCCATCCAATATAGTCTTAACAGATTTCCAAAATTCCAAGGTGTGTGTAAAGGGGGAGGCCACCCTTACAGTACAATACAAGGATTTTGAAGGTCCATTAGATGTATTGGTAGTTGGGGGTGAACGAACAAGTCTCATTGGACTCATTTGGTTTGAGGCAAGTTACAGGGCTACACAATTTGCAAACGCTAGGCCTAGCAGAAGTCTGCAAAGAGTTTGCAGATGTCTTCAGCCCTCAGCTGGGAGCTTACAAAGGCCCCCCAGTTTCTTTGAAACTTGACCCCACTGTCACTCCCATTAGGGTGAAAGCAAGAAGAGTACCCTTTGCTTTTAAAGGGAAAATTGATGCTGAATTGGACAAATTGATCCAGCAAGGTGTTTTAGAACCTGTTGATTCAAGTCCATGGGAAACCCCCATAGTCACGCCTCTCAAGGCTAATGGGGACATTCGCATCAGTGCAGACTACAAATGCACACTAAATAAGGCATTGCAACAGCATGCGTATCCTGTACCTGTAGTCAGCCATATTTTGGCTTCCCTCAAAGGGGGGCGTGTTTTTGCAAAGCTAGATTTGGCACAGGCTTATCAACAGTTACCTGTTGATGAAGCTGCTGCTGAAGCACAGACTATTGTAACTCATAGGGGGGCATTCAAAGTCAAGAGACTACAATTTGGAATAAATGTAGCTCCTGGAATCTTCCAAAGTGTTATGGAAAGCACTCTGAGAGGTATACCAGGGGTTTGCCCCTATTTTGATGATGTCCTTATTGCTGGAGAGTCCACTCAGAATTTAGCTGAGAAATTGAGGGCTGTTCTGCTGCGTTTAAGAAAAACAGGCCTAAAACTTAAAAAAGACAAATGCAAAATAGGAGTTTCTTCTACAGATTTCCTGGGATTCAGAATAGATGCCAGCGGTATTCACCCTGCTGAGTCTAAATTGAAGGCCATACAGCAGGCTCCTAGGCCTAAGTCTAAAGCTGAGTTACAAGCTTTCCTAGGCCTCTTGAAATTTTACAATGCTTTCCTACCTAACAAAGCTAATGTAGCAGAACCACTTCTTAGGCTTTTAGACAAGCCGGCAGTGTGGCAGTGGTCCAAGCACATGAAAAAGTTTCAATAAGGTCAAGGCCTTACTTACATCAAATGATGTGCTTGCACATTTTAATGAAACTCTTCCTGTTTGCATTGCTTGTGATGCTTCCCCTTATGGGGTGGGGGCTGTACTTAGCCACTTAAGAGCTGATGGAACTCAGGTTCCTGTTGCATATTACTCCAGAACCTTGTCCTCTGCTGAGCGAAACTACGCCCAGATAGATAGAGAAGCCTTGGCCATTGTCGCTGGAATTAAAAAATTCCATGATTTTCTATATGGCAGACATTTCACAGTCTATACTGACCATAAGCCTCTGTTGGGGTTGTTTACCACTAACAAACAAACTCCCCATATCATCTCTCCTAGAATGCTGAGATGGTCTATCTTTTTGTCAGCCTATGATTTTTCATTGGTTCACAAACCTGGCAAGGAAATGGGCCACGCTGATGGCCTAAGTAGATTACCTTTACAAATGGTAGAGGCTGACCCTGCCCCTGCCATCAACATTCTTTCATTCAGGCATTGCCTGATTCTCCCCTAAATGCCAGGATGTGGCTGCTGAATCAGCCACGGATCTCACACTTACTCGTGTGCTGTCATGGGTTTTGTCTGGATGGCCTGAGAGTTGTCCAGGTACTGAGTTCCAGAGTTTCTGGCTCAAGAAGCATGAGTTATCCACTTTCCAGGGTTGTCTGTTGTGGGGCAGCAGAATAGTTATTCCTACCTCATTGAGGCCTAGAGTCTTAGCTTCCCTCCATGAGGGTCATCCTGGCATTGTCAGGATGAAAGCGCTTGCGCGTAGCCATTTATGGTGGCCAGGATTAGACAGGGAAATAGAGGCCCAAGTGCATGGATGCCACTTGTGCCAGTGTTCACGCCCTGAAATGCCTCAGGCTCCTGTGCATAGATGGGAGGAGACACAGTCACCTTGGTCTAGGGTGCATGTAGATTACGCTGGGCCCTTTCAGGGACAATTCTTCTTGGTCCTTGTTGACAGCCATTCAAAGTGGCTTGAGGTTGTTCCTGTCTCTTCCACTACTGCTGCCAAGACCATTCAAGTACTGAGAGGAATTTTTTGCTGCACATGGCCTTCCAGATGTTCTGGTTTCTGACAATGGTCCTCAATTCACTTCTTTCGAGTTTCAGGCTTTCTTGTAGGCCAACATGATTTGTCATTCAACTTCGGCCCCATTCCACCCTTCCACCAACGGTATGGCTGAGCAGACGGTTTGCATCACCAAGGATGCTTTAAAGAAACTGACCTACGGGGACTGGCACCACAGGTTGGCAGACTTCCTTCTGGCTTACCGCACCACACCTTCCACTTCCACTGGGAAGAGCCCGGCTGAACTTCACTGGGGGCGCAAACTGATCATCAAACTTGACAGGTTGCATCTGGACAGACTGGCTCCTAGGGTCACCCAACCCAGGGCACCATGGTGTCTGCAAGTGGGTGCCCAGGTATGGACCTGGAACTATGGGCCCGGTCACCTGTGGGTTCCGGCGGTAGTATGCAAGGTCACTGGTCCATTGTCCTACGAGGTTTCCCTGGACGACGGTCGTGTCCTTCGATGGCATATGGATCAGCTGCATATGAGACTGGACTCACCTCTGCAACTCCTGGGTTTTCTCCGGGGGGGAGGGGGACCACTATGGGCAAAGGGAAGGGTGTTGGCAGTAACCGGGGCCAAACGGAGAGGCTGAAGAAGGCCTGTTCCAAGGTTCCACAAGTGTCCCTAACAGGAATTCAGGGGAACAAGAAACAATACAGGCACCAGTGTTTACTCCAGCCAGGGAGTCACCCAGGGGGCATACTCATTATTTACAACCCCAATTCAGCACTCCAAGCAGGGAGAATAACCGGGAGCATCCAAACAACCCAAAAAACACAGGAGAACTGGCACACAAAGAAATAAGCTGGCCCAATGCTGCTACTGCTTCCAAAAGGAAGTCTACACACAGGGAGGTAGTCAGAGAGGCAAATCCTGATTCTGGTACCTCCGGCATAGAATGGGGGGCAACCGAGTATTGGGGCACTGCAGAAACACCAGACAATCCCGTTATGGGGCTTGGGAGTGAAGGGATGCGTTCCCTTGACAGGTCCATTGTGGACTTGGAGAGTACCACAGAAATGTGAAATACTGGCGGGCACTTAGTGGGGCCCGAGAGCCTGCAGTTAGGCAGGTCAACCAGGTACAGTGGGGAGCAAAGTCCTGGTCTGACGAGCCCAGTGGGCAAGCAAGCAGACCAGGCAACAAGACCCAGTTCATGGGGACCACCAGGGTTTAAAAGAGGGGGCAACTCCACTACAATCTCTGCACAGGATGATTTAGGGAGTTCTCAAAATCTGAGGAGGTCACAGAGAGTAAAAAGATCTCCCAAATACCTGGAAGATTTTGTAATATTGCTGTCAAAGCAAGGGAAGTGAAGAGGGTGCCTGCTGTTGTTGGGAAACTTGAAGGTGCGGGTGTTGGGCACTTAATTCCAAAACAATAGCCTGGTACTATGCTATAGTGTGGCTAGTAAGTAGCTGCAACAGATGTGCAGGTTCCATTGGCTGGCACACCACGCTCGTGTTGAGGTCGTGTATATCTACCCATATAGTTTAATACGTTTCATCCGGGGGGGAAGGGGTGTTGTGTCCTGAGCCTGCAAAGGCAGGCTCGGGATGTTGCAATGGTCCCGGGCTGTTGCAAGCTGCCCGGGACCAGACTGAGTGGCACCGGCCTTGCGCGCATGTGCGAGGCGCGGAAGCGTGCCAGATTGTTACCTTTTTGCCCGGGGATTCTATTAAAGGAGACAGAGAGGCCTGCGAGCCTCAGAGTTGTGTCGGAGAGAGCTGCTGAGAATAAAGGCTGTTGGAATTAACAGAATGTGTGCTCTTCTTTTGCCGTTGACTCGAGGACTCAACAATCATATTCTTGAGTATAGGCCTGAAAAAGTCTTATATGTTGCAAACTTACAAAAGGTCCCGATTCTTTGTGCCTGACACCACCAAAACCAGTCAACATGCTTGTAGATTCCTGTCTGGGTATCCAGCCCTATCTTACTTTTAAAGAAATGTTGGGAAACTGGCATACTGCAAAACAAAATACCCTTAACAATAAGACAGCATTACATGTCCACTAAGCATGTAAATTTTTCATTTTTTTTCTCTAATTGTTTTTGGAATACTTCTGCAAATCTGAAATTTGCCTTTTTTGTATTGCATTGCTTTAGAGATGTATATATCTATATATTATAAATACATATAGACTGCAAATTGAGGGAGTGATGGTACAAATCACTTAAGGATCAGTGGACTTAATTTGGCAAAGAAGGCAAAATTTTAAATACATCTAATTTATTTCAGAATTATGTGCAAGGTTACTGAGTCAATCAGAGTTCATATAATTATTAGGGTTAGTTAAATTTTTTTTAGAAGGAATTTTAATATATGTGCTTCAAAGGCACTATTATTTGTCATGAAAGGGAAGGGATTTTAAAACATTATCTTAGAATCCAAATTAAAGAGCAGTGCAAGTTTATTGAATCATTTATGATACAATATTAAAATGCTGATTTTAACATTCTTGATTTAGGCTATAATCATGTATTTATCAAACAGTAAGTCAATAGAAATGCATTAACTAATTTGTATATAAAATTATTCTAGATGTTATTGCATTCTAATTAATTTGCAGCATGCCCCAAAATTGCAATCTGGATGGAAATGTTGAGTGAGATCTCCAGGATAGTGTCTCCAGTCCAGTAAATCTCCTAAAAGAAAAAATGGTGGGGAACCTTATTATTTTTAACTATTATCTCCAAGCTCTTGTCCTAGAATGTCCAGAGCGGAGTTCCAGCACCTTTTTTGGATGGAACCTTGTAGGGTAGGCAAGGCAGGTTGTATGACGTGTGAGTTCCAGCACCTTTTTTTTTTTTTTTTTACAAAAAAAGCACTGTCCAAGCTAATGTATTTATTTAATGTATGGCATCTACAGAGGTCATGCAATCATTGATATACAAATTACAAATATACAAAATACATTGATATACAAATATACAAATCACTGATGTAAAAATCCAAGTTAAGAGATTGGCTTACATAGGACAAAATCAAAATAACTTCAACAGAACAAAACCGTGGTTGTGAGTGTCAAGTCCTGCAACTGGATAGGGAAAGCTCCCATATGTATATAAAGTTTTGAGGAAACTTGGCTTGACAACAGTGTTTGGAAAGGATTTCTGAGTACTAATGATGTTAAACTTGAATGAGCAATATAATGTAAACAGCTAAAAAGGTCAATGCAATCTTTGGCTTCATTCAAAGAAGTACAGTGTCCAGACTACGGGCTGATCATTAAGTCCCATTGTAGTCTCCACTGGCTAGATCATACATGGAGTATTATGGCCAGCTCTGGTCACAATTCATTAAAAGGAACATGGAGAAGCAGGAGCAAGATCAGAGCTACCAGGATGATAAGGAGTTTAGAAACCAAGCAGAAAGAAAAGTAAAAAGAGATAGTAGTCTAAAATATGTAAAAAAAACCAACCCCAAACAATTACATACAAGAAGGAGCAACCTGTTTTCTGTAAAAGTTGTAAGCAGAGGATTTTCTGACAGTTAAGAATTGATAAGCAATGGGATTTTGTTCAGAACAGTGGTGTGTTTCCCCTCACTTAAGATCTTCAAGCTAAGACAAGATGGTCATCTGTCAGCATACAGAGAAGCTAAGTCTAGATGATTCATTAAGATTTCCTCCACCTTATACATCTATTGTTCTAGGTCTACAATAACATGTTGATGAAGAGAAAACAGCATTGCTCAGGATAGACAATCATTGTGTAAACAATAAGTACATGCCTTCCAGTCATAAGGAAAAGAAAGACCAAGGTTCTTTGGCCCAAGAGTGGGAAGAAGGCATCAGATTCATATTCTGGGGCTAACATGTACAAGGTTTGATTAGAAGTCAGTAGATTTATTCATCTTCTGTTAGATGGCAATCTCAGAGAGATGGGACTTGGGCGGAGTAGACCTTGTTTAATCTGATTAAATGGCCAGAAAGACCCAGAAATGAGTCCTTCACATGATCCAGACTTTTGTAAGGCCTTAAAAGGGATAATCAGTACTTTGAAATTAATTCAGAAGCCAACTGATAACTAGCACTGCTCCTGAAGAAGTGGAACCTCCTGAGTAAAACAGGTAAAATCCATCTCTTTCTAAAATATCACATTTTGTATCAGCTGCAACATCTGAATGCATCCGAAGGGCACTTTCATGTAAAGCACATTATTGCAATACATTGTGAGCACAGTTTCCAGATCCAGGAATTGTAGTTGGTATACAAATGTAATTAAAAAACCTGTTCTGGCCACAAATGTAAATTATCCTTGGGCAGGAGCTATGACTCCAGGAGGAGTTCCAAGATGCAACCAATCTCTGAATAGAATGATAAACTCCCCTTTAGAGCCAAAGATGGTGCTATTGTGGTATTGTTTGGTCCACAAAGTCATTCTGACTTGGACAGATTCAGTTTCAATCTATTTGTTTTAATTTAGAGTCTGAGTTTCTGGGTCAGCATTAATACAGTATCTGCTGTTCAGTATGGGACCAGCACTGTCCAATAAATATAATACCTTCAGTATTGGCTACATAAGCTTTATAAAAAGAAGAAAAGCTTTATTTGCAACATGATTACTACACTTCTTCAACAATAAGTGCTGCTTATTTTACTTTCTTAAGAAACGGAGAAAGAAGATCACAAGTTCCATAGTGTGACTTCTATCCAGTCCTGAGAAGCCATAGAAGGTCCTGTGACCATATCAATGGCTTTTCTCTGAATTTAGAGGCATTTCAAAATTCCTAGGAGCAGACTAGGACAAATATAAGCCAGGGAGTGACTGAGAAGAAGGATACCGAATCTGACAGGAGAAGAAAAAAGACCCAAAATCTTTACCTCAGAAATTTGCTGAAACTGTCCAGGTATTGCTGAATTCTCAGCACTCCTGACTAGTAGTGAGGGATGCTGGAAGTTGCTGTTCCCTACCCTTGCTGAAAAGAAAATTGCTAACAGTCCAGACAACAATCATATTCTAAGGGAAAAGAACAGGCATATCTTTTGGGGCAGGCATCATCTGGGAATCTTATAAAGTGAAGAATGTGAAGTTTTATTTAGAATAAGGACTAATATATAGTTAGTCCTTGGCTTACAACAGTAATTGAGCCCAGAATTATGATCTTAAATCTTTAAAATTATTAAGCATATTTGGCACAAGCATGCTAGTTATGCCAATGTTAGTTATAAAGCAGTACTGCTACAACTCTGAGTCTTTTGCACTTTCCTCTCCAGAAGATTGATGGATATTTAAAATTGCTAAATGAACTGAAACAATTTAATTACCTCCATTTCTCATGACTCTTGACATGACCACACTCAATTTTAGGACTTTTTCTTTGTAGCAGTTGTTAAGAAAATGCTGTGCGGTCAGGTATCTACCCCTGGACCCTCTCCACATGCAGATTTGGAGGAGGAGAATGAGTTTGAGTCATCAGAGGAAAGCATGGAGCCGCACAATGGCCCAGATCAGAGCAGCCTCAGCTGGGTCAATTGGATAAGTGACAGTCTGAGGCTGAGAGAGGCGAACCACAGCTGCAGCGAGTTGACCAGGAGGCTCCAGGTGAGGACTGGGAGCATCTGCTGACAGCTAGCAAGGAGGAGGAGGTGGAGTGCATACCTCCTCCCGATCTGAGGACACTAGGGCAGAGAGGAGACAGGTGCAACTCTGGTCAGCTAGACTATTTGCGAGGAGGCAACCTCACCCCTCATGAAGGGCCACCCATCATCGCCTACTCAATCTCTCCTTGAGGACTTGAGCATTGCTGGAGCAATGTGCCCAGTTCTTTCCCTTGTATGATTGTGCTGTGTATCTTGACCTGTTTGACCCATGGATTGTTTCCCTGGACTTCATATGTACCTGTTGGACTTGGTTTACCCACTAACTCTTGTCATGCTGAGATCAGAATCCAAACCTGTGTAATGTGATGTTTTCTGAGGACCTGTTTGGGGGTTTGAACTCTCGCTCTGTTTGTGTCTGTCTCTCTCTCTCTCTCTCTTTGTGTGTGTGTGTGTGTGTGTGTGTATGAGTGAAAGAGAGGGGGAGAGAAGGAGAGGAGCAATGCAGCACATATGGGCATTAAGTGAACACAATGGTTGTTAAGCAAATCTGTTTTATCCAATGGGTGTTTTTAGCCAAAAACTGAAAATAAATGCCAGAAACTGGCATAAACCAATACAAATTGTGGTTATGTGACTGCAAGTCACCGCAAATGGCTATAAAGATGGCCAGTTACCAGTTGCCAATACTCATAATGCAATTACTTGACCATGGGGAGGGAGTGCTGCCATCAGAATTTTGAAATTGGGTTCAAAGTACTTTTTGTGGGGGTCATAATTTCTCACTAGAGAATCTTATTATATTTTCTAAAATAAATACTCCCATTTTGATATTTCTACTAAATTATTCAACATTTTGTGGGCTAAAAGTTTTGTAATATTTTGTAATATTGTCTTATTTTTACAGTCAATATATTTATTCTCAAATAGTTTAACTTTTAATAGTGAAATGTAATTAGCAGGTATTTTCCTCCTCTTACAGATGATAGTTTTTGCTATAATGAAAGTTCAATTTAGTTTTCAATTTGTATTCCTGTTCCTCAGCTGGGGAAAAATCTTGTCTGAAATACTGGAACAATTAATGGCAATCAGAGTGGATTTGTGCCAAGCTGGAAATACTAATGGCATGACTCAGTAAAACCAGCTCTCTGTGAAGTTGCCACTTCCTGTCTTCTCATCCTACAGTATCAGGTAAGTCTAAGTAATATTTTTTAAATGATCTCAAAAGTATAGCTAATAATGAAAATCTACTTCAAATAGATTGAGAAACTGTATGATATAAATTTAACAGTGTGATATTGAATCCTTTGTATAATATCAGTACTAGCAACTTTTGAAACTGTTATAGAATATATAACAATATATTCTAAACAATATATAGATTAACAGTTTAGAAAATACTTGCATAAAGAACTTTAAAAAAGACGAGATTATCATAAACATTGATGTCACATATTTGTATATCATTATGTGTACCAGAAATGAATACTCACAATTACGCAAGGCATATCCATACCAAAATAAACAAACATAGATTACATAGGAATTGCACAGTTTTCTGTACAGGAACTTTCTTGGAAATGCATATAAGTGCCTTGTAATATAAGAGGACACCAATGTGCAGAAACAAAATGCAGCATACCATTACTTGATTAAAAGTTCTATACTGCAATGAAATGTAATTAGAAGTGAAAGCAAAAAGATCAAACAGCAGCTGCCATTTTTCTCAAGAGAAATATGATTTACTTTGACACAAACACATTAGCTATGCCAATGTTAGTATATAAAGCAGTATTGCTATAGCTCTAAGTTTTTTGTCATTTTCCTTTCCAGAAGATTGATGGACATTTAAAATTGCTAAATGAACTGAAACAATTTAACTACCGGAATTTCTCACTTGTTTAGTGAAAATATAAAATAGCACAGTACATAAAAATATTAAAAACAGCTAAGATGTCTAGAAAAGGTAAATCTTTTTGCGAATTGCCCAGGGATTTTCTTTCAGATTTGTTGTCAATGAACTACATCGCTTCCAGAAAGTATTATAAATAAAGCATGCACAGTCCTTAATGGAATGGCTACATAATGTTGTGATATTCTTTCAGGAGGGCTGTATGATTGATTTTTTAAAAAAGAAATAACTTAAAAATCATATCTTTGTTCATTCAGCTATTAAAAGTATAATCTGGATATTACAGATACAAATTTTCTTGAGAAAAACATGTTCGGCTTCTTAACTATAAGCATCTTATAAAATTAACTATAATCAACTAACTTTGCTTTCATGGATCACTCTTTAAAAAAATAAATTTGTGTTTAATATTATGCAGTCAAATACAAGTATAGACCTGTCTTGTTTTCAATGCTTCAGGAACAGGCATGAAAAGAGTAAATGAATCTAAGAGGGACAATTGCTTTCAGTATTTAATATTTACAGGCTTTTTAGAAATGCTATTCTACTGTCATTCTATTTTGATAGTTTCATATTATAATTATCCAGATCAAAGGGATCTGGAAGCTAAGAGTTATTTTCCAGTGATGATTAGGGGACTGTAGGCTAAAACAGTTCCATGCTGGAACTGGTATGTCTAGTTTAACAAAGGATGAGGGGGGACATGATAGCAGTGTTCCAATATCTCAGGGGCTGTCACAAAGAAGGAGTCAAGCTATTCTCCAAGGCGCCTGAAGGCAGGACAAGAAGCAATGGATGGAAACTGATCAAGGAGAGAAGCAACCTAGAACTAAGGAGAAACTTCCTGACAGTTAGAACAATTAACCAGTGGAACAACTGCCTCCAGAAGTGGTAAATGCTCCAACACTGGACGTTTTTAAGAAGAGACTGGACAGCCATTTGTCTGAAATGGTGTAGAGTTTCCTGCCTAAGCAGGGGGTTGGACTCGATGACCTCCAAGGTCCCTTCTAACTATTACTACTACTACTACTACTACTACTACTACTACTACTATTATTATTATTATTATTATTATTATTATCTCTATGCAAATATCATGCACCATATGGAGGAGAACCCTGAGAGAGGATATTTATAATGTATTGAGGTGAAGTACTTGGAATTGTTGAAAAAAAATGATCATAAGACTCTGTCAGTTAAGAGCCAGACTTGCTGTCTACATGCTAATTATCTTGTGTTAAAGCGGGAACTAATAATTGAATCCTATTGGCTGCCACCTAGTTGTTGAGTGTATAAATAGGGGTGGAGCTGCAGTTATCCAGGCTTCTGTTTAAACCTTAAATAAAGAGTTGTTTGTTTACCTGTTGCCTCGTCGATGCCTCACTGAGCACCAAACATAACAGTGGCGACGAAGGTGGGATGTGCTGCCAAACTCGAAGAGCTGAGTCACTAAGGGGGTAAGCCAAGCAACGACACTTTGGTTGGGGCCATGTTCCCACCCATTACTGCCAGTATGAAAATACTGGAGGAAGAGTGCTCCCAAGGAACCATCTCTAGGAGATCAGAAGAAGCCTTGGCAGCACAAGGCATTGCGAGGCCGAAAACAATGAAAACAACTCATCATGACCAAACTCAGGAAACTCTCAGAATTTGATGTCACACATCCAGAGAGTGGAGCTTGTACATCGCGAGAGTTGAGAATTACTTGAGAGTCAACCAAGTTCGTGAGGACGGCTTGAAGGCGGCACTGCTGCTGTGCATTTGCCAGGTGACATTCAAGATCGCCGAAAACTTAATAGCTCTGGCGCCGCTTGAATCTGTTGCTTATTCCAAACTTAAGAAAATGCTCAAAGAACACTTTGAGCCAAAGCTATTGGTCATTGCCTGGAAGCAGGCCTTCGAAAAAAGAGATCAACAACTGGGTGAATCGGCTGCTGAATTCATTGCTGCCCTTCGTCAAGTGGCCCGACATTGCGAGTTCAAAGATCTTGAAGAGAGGCTGCGAGACCGCTTAGTGTGCGGGTTAAGAAGCAGGGATCTCCAACAGAAATTGTTCGCTAAAGAGACTATTTCATTTCAAGATGCCCTAAGAGAGATCACAGCCGAAGAAGCTGCCGGGGGGGGGGGGCGTCAAGGCCTTACGGCTCTCCAGGAACCTTCTCTGCACAGAGGCCGCCCACCAGAAAGGCGCTGAGAGGATCAAAGACTCTGAATCGGATCAAGAGATCAGTTGGTTACAGCAGCCACCAGAAAGAAGGCCACAATGCCCAGTTTCCTTCTCTCGGGATGTGGAGACCGACACAAATGTGCGGACTGCCAGTTCCACACAGCAACGTGCTGGGCGTGTGGCAAACAAGGCCATATCACCGCAGTCTGTCGGGGTCATCGGAGAGAGAGTCCACTAAAAGAGTTTACCAGGAAAGGTACCGGGGCCCCAGGGCAACACAGGGTGGGCTATTAGGCCACTAGGAGGAGCGTATTTAGAACAGGTGCCCATCGCCCTCTTAAGGAAAAACTGCGGCTCAAAGTCAAGTTGCAGGGAGTTCCATGCAACATGGAACTAGATATGGGGTCCGCATTATGCATAATTTCCCAGGGGACTTTCAAACACATTTGCAGCCGCAGCGGCAAAAGAGTTAAGCTCAAGCCGTCGAATCTTGTCTTAACGGATTTCCAAAACTCTCGAGTAACATTCAAGGGAGAAGCTACACTCAGGGTCCAATTCAAGGGATTTGAGGGCCCCCTGGAAGTTGTAGTAGTTGAGGACAACCGCACAAGCCTCATTGGGCTTGATTGGTTTGCTGCATTGGGAATCAATGTAACTGGAATAAACAGCACACAAACAGTGGACTTAGCAACAGTTTGCCAGGAGTTTGCTCACATTTTCAGCCCTCACCTAGGGAAATATAAGGGTCCTCCCATATCTCTTTGGCTTGATTCTGCCATAAGAATCTGCCATAAGAATCTGCCATTCCAATAAGAATCAAGCCACGTAGAGTGCCCTTCACCCTCAAGCAGAAGATCGATGCAGAGCTAGACAAGCTGGTGCAGCAAGGCATCCTGCAGCCAGTTGATAGCAGTCAATGGGAAACCCCCATAGTTACACCACTTAAGGCCAATGGAGAAGTGAGAATATGCGCAGATTACAAGTGCACTATCAATAGAGCACTCCAACAAACGCATATCCAGTGCCTGTAGTCAGCCACATCTTGGCATCACTACAGGGAGGTCACATCTTTGCCAAGTTAGATTTGGCTCAAGCCAATCAGTAACTGCCGGTGGATGATGCCACTGTGGAAGCTCAAACCATAGTTACTCACAGGGGAGCTTTCAAGGTTAAACACCTACAATTCAGGGTCAGTGTTGCTCCAGGCCTCTTCCAGGGAGTGTTGGAGCACACGCTCAAGGGTATTCCAGCCATGTGCCCATATTTCGATGGTGTCCTCATAGCTGGGGAATCAGTTGAAACATTGGCAGAATGGCTCAAGGCCGTCCTTCAGTGCTTCCGCGAAGTGGGGCTGAAACTGAAGCGGGAGAAATGTAAGATTGGAGTAGCTTCAACTGAGTTCCTCGGTTTCTATATAGATGCCCAAGACATTCATCCTGCTGAATTCAAAGCAACTCAA
This sequence comes from Crotalus tigris, assembly GCF_016545835.1. Taxonomy (NCBI): domain Eukaryota; kingdom Metazoa; phylum Chordata; class Lepidosauria; order Squamata; family Viperidae; genus Crotalus; species Crotalus tigris. Next base: position 2,416,764 of record NW_024096718.1, read on the forward strand.
AGCAATTCAGCAGGCCCCCAGTCCAAAATCAAAGGGGGAGCTCAAATCAAAGCGTTTTTAGGACTGCTCAATTTTTATCATGCCTTCTTACCTCAAAAGGCTGCAGTGGCAGAGCCATTACACGGGCTCTTGGATAAAAATGCACAGTGGAAATGGACGAACGTCCATGAAAGGAGCTTTGTAGCAGTCAAATCACTGCTGTCTTTAAATTCAGTTTTGATGCATTTTAACGAAAAGCTGCCTGTCTGCATCGCTTGTGATGCATCACCATATGGGGTTGGGGCTGTGCTGAGTCATTTAATGGCTGATGGAAGGCAAATTCCAATAGCCTATTACTCGAGGACCTTGTCCTCTGCAAAGTGTAATTACTCTCAAATAGATAAAGAGGCTTTGGCAGGGATCAAGAAGTTTCACGACTATTTGTATGGTAGCCCTTTAAGGTCTTCACAGACCACAAGCTGCTCCTTGGGTTGTTCACAACGAACAAGCAAACACCCCAGATCATATCTCCTAGGATGTTGAGGTGGTCAATATTCCTGTCAGCATATAATTTCAGCTTGATTCATAAACCAGGTAGCGAAATGGGCCACGCAGATGGCCTTAGCAGACTGCCCTTGCTGCAGTTAGAGCCTGACCTCGCTCCAGCCACATGCATCCTGGCTATCCAGGATCTGCCTGAGTCTCCCCTTAACGCAGGGGATGTAGCTGCGGAAATTGCGTCAGACACGATGCTAAGCCGCATGTTAAACTGGGTGCTCACAGGATGGCCAGAAACTAGTCCAGGACCTAACTTCCAGAGATTTAGTAGGAGGAAGGATGAGTTGTCAGCTCACAGGGGGTGCGTATTGTGGGGTAGTCGGGTTGTAGTCCCGAACTCACTAGGACTAGAGTCTTGGAGTCTCTGCATGAGGGACATCTGGGAATAGTCTGGATGGAGGCACTCATGCGAAGCTACCTTTGGTGGCCTGGGCTGGACAAAGATATTGAGGCTCAGGTACACAGCTGCCACATTTGCCAGCAATCTAGAGCTGCCCCATGCCCCAGTCCACAGATGGGAAACCAGACATGCCCCCTGGTCCAGGATTCACATCGATTATGCAGGCCTTTCCAGGGACAACTCTTCCTCATTGTGGTGGACAGTCACTCCAAGTGGTTAGAGGGTTACCTGACGTGATTATCTCAGACAATGGGGCTCAATTTACTGCTTCAGAATTTCAGTCTTTTTAAGGGGAAATATGATCAGACACGCCACATTAGCCCCTTTTCACCCGGCTTCGAACGGCCAAGTGGAGCGCATGGTCTGAACAACGAAGGAATCCTTAAAGCAGATAGTCACAGATAACTGGCAACATAGACCGGCAGATTTCCTACTCTGCCAACGCACAATCCCATGCACTTCCACGGGCAGAAGCCCAGCAGAATTAAGATGGGGCCGGTGCTTGATCACAAAGTTGGATTGCCTACATCTAGATAGAGTTGCCTCACAAGCAACACAGCCAAAGGCACCACGGCACTTGCAAGTTGGTGACCCGGTCTGAGCAAGGAACTACGGGCAAGGGGCATTGTGGGGGGTAGCTGTGGTTTGTAAGGTGACTGGGCCACTTTCGTATGAAGTGGTCCTGGAAGACGGTCGCGTGCTACGCAGGCACATCGACCAACTGCAGTGGAGGTTGGCAAATCTGTCAGTAACTCATGACTCTAGTGACAGTCAAACTCAGGAGCAGCACGATTGCAGTAGTGCATCAGATTCTGCCAGTGATGGCAGAGCTCTCAGACTAAGGGACAAGACTCAAGCGTCTGGTGAGTCAGTCCCAACCACTGATACCACAAACAATGGACAATGCCAGCTGACGGCTCCATTTTCAGGACTGGTGGACTCTGTTCCACCTGTGGACACTGGCTCGGGCCTACCAGGACAGCCCAGCCACAGAGACTCGAGTCTACCCATGATGGATGGGTCCCATAGCTCTGGTCTTCCAAGCTTAGCAGGCGACAGACAGACCAGGGGCCTCCAGCACTTCTGAGGCATTCAGAACGGATGAAAAGGCCACCAACATATTTAAGGGACTATGTTCAACATATGACCTTCTGAACTATCTAAGGGAAAGGGGTGTAATGTATTGAAGTGAAATACTTGGAATTGTTGAAAAAATAGTCATAAGACTGTCAGTTAAGAGCCAGACTTGCTGTCTACATGCTAATTATCTTGTGTTAAAGCGGGAACTAATACTTGAATCCTATTGGCTGCCACCTAATTGTTAAGTGTATAAATACGGGTGGAGCTGCAGTTATCCAGGCTTCTGTTTAAACCTTTAATAAAAAGTTGTTTGTTCACCTGCTGCCTTGTCGATGCCTCACCGAGCACCAAACATAACAATGGTGATCTGTAGAGCTTCAGTTAGCTCATTTCAGTACCCCCCCCCCACACACCATCTGGCTGGGGGATTCTCTGCTTCCATGGCTATTTCTGCTCTGGTTCCTAGAAAAAGCAGAACTTTGTTGATACAGCCTGTCCTATCCCATCCCATCCCATTTCCTTTTTGTTTTTAATTAATCAAATATCAATGTTATAGAAGTAAGTCTTCTAGCACAGGGCTTTTCAACTCTTTCACCCATTGTACCACTTTTAGGATATGGCAACATCCGAGTACCACTAGCAAGGTGTCAAAAATTTGATGGCCCAAAAAAAAGAGGAAAAAAATGATAAAATACAGGTAGTTCTCAACTTACAACAGTTCGCTTAGTGATGGTTTGAAGTTACAATGGCACTGAAAAAGTGCCCCCCAAGGCACAGCCGAGCAACACATCTCCCTGCCCACCCAGCGGCGCTCTTCCTCCTGTCCGAGGTTTTCATTGTTGTGAGCATTTCTGTTGAGGATTGGCAGCGGGGGTGGGGTGTGGGGGTGTTTGGTTTTTATTCCCCCATCTGCTGGGTGGTTGCAGCAGGTTTTGGTCACTTCACATGACCCTGGGACACTGTGACCATCATAAATATGAATCAGTTGCCAAGCATCTCAATGTAAATCACAAGACCCTGGAGATACTGCAACATTCCAGCTGATCGGCACTTCTTCTGGGCTCAGCAGAAGCACCAGGATCAGCGCCGAGCTCCAGTTGGAGCCTGGCACTGATCCTGGCGCTTCCACTGAGCCCTGACAGCCCTGAAGAAGCGCTGATCCTGGCGCTTTCGCTGAGCCCTGACAGCCCTGCAGCTCCAGTCATCTCTCGCACAGGCTTATGTGGTGCTGCCATTGATTCAGCTCATTCCCTTCCCTGCTACCACTTTTCTAGGATGGTCGTGTACCACCTGCCAGGTGCCAATGTACCACAGGTGGTACCCGTACCACTGGTTGAAAAGCCCTGTTCTAGCAGGCTGATATTCCCAAATGTACAAGGTGGCACTGCAAGCACGCCACGGGGGGGAGGGTTGTCTCTTGAAAAGGTGGAAAAATGCTGATAACTTGTTTGTCATATTTTAATACACATATACATTCTCGGTGCATATTAGCATGCTTGTCGGACTTTGTGTTTCCCATGTTAAATCTCTTTGCTGATTTTGGCTACTGGGAAGGAAAAAAATAACAACCGGCATGCCCAAAATGATATTATCTTTTCCTTGCATTCTCACTATTGCCATTTTGGGCAATTGGCCCATTGTCAAACTGGATTCAACACATTACATGAATAATGGAAAATACATATGCCACTTTTTTCCAGTCCTAAAGGGAGAAGAAAAATGTGTGTGTGAGAGTGTGTGTGTGTGTGTGGGGGGGGGGGGGTGGGCTGCAGTCCACACAGCACTTGCTTCTTCTAAAATGGAAGAAAGTAGAGCAGAGCCCTCTCCCAATGCAAGTGTTGTTTTTATTTTCCCAAGTGTACAACAACCAAACATTGCACAGAAAGTAATATGCATTAACTTTGTGCAGGTAGCAATTGTACTGGTCTTGCAGCACAGGCATGATAAAAAGATCATTCAGGGATAGGAGGAAAACACATTGATGTATGTATGTGGAGGAACCCCCATGTTTAAATTTCTGAGGTGCTGAGAACAGCCATGCATTGATGGAGCAAAGTTGGGATGGGATGACACACAGAGGCAATCTTACTCTATTTCATCTCCAGATTCAGCCCCCCACCCATGCATAGAATCAATTCTATATAGTTTTCCTCTTCTGGGATTTAAGAATTGTATAAGTTAATTAATATTGCCACAATTTTAAAAAAAGGTTAACTAAATATTCAGTGGTAATTTCTCAAGATAACAGTCAGAGGTGGTTAACTATGTAAACCTGATGTTTATGTTCAGAAAAAAAACCTATTAAAAGAGCAAAAAAGATTTTAAACTGAAAATATTTTTAAAAGAATTAGTACTCATTAGTACCCATTAAATGTTGGCATTAATTTCTCATTTAATAATTACATATCTCCTTTCATATTCTCTTTGATCATCCACAAGAAATATGTTTGAAATTAGCAAGCTCACACAACTGTGGTTTTAGGTGAACAGATCACTGTGGAGATACTCTCCATGAAGTTAACTAAGACTCCCTCCCTCCGCCCAGTAATATAACTAATGATCAGAAAACTTGCCCTTCTTTCTTCCAAGAAACCACTTCCAGGAAAATGTTTTCTTTGGTTTTAAAATGAAAAACAGATACAGCAAAAATGTCACTGAGAAACAATAGACTGATTGGCATCAGGCACTGCTTTTCTCGCCAACTCGCTCGTTCTGTCCGCTGGCTAGAGGCTTTAACTCTTTCTGCTTTCGAAATGAATTGAACCACCTTCCTGACAACGCTGCCAAAAGCATGAAGAGAATATTGCTCAAGGAACTGCACCTAAATCGTCGCGACGTCCGCCATGGCAAGGACTCCAGCCAGGCATTATCCAGAAAAGACATCAGCTGCAGCAGCACCAATCCCGGAGAACCCCTCCGCCAGCCATCCCCTGACTTCAGCGGTCCCTTCGAGCAGTGCCGGAGGAGCTCGCGAGGGGGCTCTGTGGGCCAGCGCGAGAAGGATATTTCTTCGAAAGCAACTTCTCTGCACTCCCGGTTTTATCGGCCTCACGTATGCAAGACTATGTAATTCCGAAGAAGTAGTGTGGGCAGCCGATTGTAGTAGTCAGTCCGCTAGGAGCAAAAGTGGGAAGCTGTGAGTTGCAGTGCTGTGCGCTCAGGTACCGAAGAAAGGATGCGGGCGGCATGCTCTAGAGAAGGTGGTGTATTTTATTTGTTTGCCTATTTTTCATTTTTTAAAAAAATAAAATAAATATCGTTTAATTGACTTAAAATTGGCTTATGTAGTATTATTTGCTATCCATAATACTCTGGACATTATTACTGTTAAATAAAAAGGAAACTGATTACATAGTGTTGCTTTGAGTGTATTTCTCTTTTGGGGAAATAATTGTCATAGATATTCTCGAGACAATATTATCTACCTTTGTCTAAGGGAGCGACGGGATAAAGAAATACAAGAACTTTCCATGTCACATTATATTCCTATTTTTAATTAATTTTTGTTAATGTCTGCAGCAGTGTTTCTCAACATTGACAGTTTTAAGGCATGTGGACTTCGACTCCCAGAATTCCACAGCCAACATTGCTGGCTGTGGAATTCTGGGAGTTGAAGTCCACATGCCTTAAAATTGTCAAGGTTGAGAAACACTGGTCTGCAGTTTTATTTCAAATGCTTAATTATAAGGCAGATTCATTGGTTTTAAGAAAAGAGTATATCAATCTATGTTAGATTGTCCATATGCAGTAAATTTCACTTTGGGGACCTTGCCTGAGTTTTTAATGTTTGCACAGAAACCTAGAGAGAGAGTTCTCAATGATTTACTTATCAGTGAATTGGTGTCCTGCTTTTATGTGAAATAATGTTATGTTCCTTTCCATTTAATTATTGTATTCAAATATTGGTAGGAAAAAACAAGGATCAAAATTAACTTGATTATTCAAAGAAATGTTGCTGCTGGAGTCAGAGAAACCAATGTCACATCCCAAATCAAAATGCATAATAATCTAAATCAACCAAGGTACTTTATCACATTCAGCATAATATCATAAAACATCTACAGGATGTCTGACTCTTCCAAGCATTTAACAGTAATTAATTATTTCTTTTAATTTAATGTTATTCATTGTGTGCTGCCTGAGCTAATAGTGTTACTCTGTTTACTGGTACAAGTCAGTCTATCATCACTTGATCTCAAGGTGCTTTCATGCTTTTTCCTTGCCTTTTTTTATATTATATTAGCCTTTCCAAATGTGGAGCCCTCTCTATGTGTTGGAAGCTAGCCAATACATAATAATGTAAGATTAGAGGAATGGGAATCAAGACAATGATGTCTTCAGTTCATTCCTTGGTTATACTCTGTAAATGTTTCCTGTACATTTTGATCTGGATATGCTCAAAGAAATATTCTTCCTGGAAATAAGCCAGATCATTTTGTCAATAGTCTCTTTTTTCACATATCTCAATTGAAAGAGAAATCTATTTGGGTGGATATAATCTCATGATGCATCATAAAATACTTTATACAAGAATAATAATAAAAATACATTGATACTGTATTGGAAACACAGATGCACACACTCTACAGATCTACAATGCATTAAGGGCAATAATATGCATTGCTATTTTGATTTTTAAAAGTGAATGAGAGGTAAAAATAGATTTCTAAATTATGTTCAAGTATAGCAATAAAATTGCTTTTCAGTCAGAATAGAGCTGGAAGGGACCTTGGAGGTCTTCTAATCAAACCCCCTGCTCAAGCAGTAGACCCTATACCATTTCATATAGGTGGTTGTCCAGTCTTTTCTTTAAAATCTCCAGTGATGAAGTACCTACAACTTCTGAAGACAAGCTGTCCTCACTGTTAGGAAGTTTCTCCTAAATTCTAGGTTGCTTCTCTCCTAGATTAGTTTCCATCCATTGTTTCTTGTCTTCTCGTGCTTTGGAAAATAAGTTGACTGTGTTTTCTTTGTGGCAGTCCCTTAAATACTGGAATACTGCCCCTAGTCCTTCTTTTCTCTAGACAAGCCATACCCAATTCCTGCAACCGTTCTTTATATGTTTTTGTCTCCAAGCCCTTAATCATCTTATTTGCTCTTCTTTGTACTTTTTCCAAAATCTCAACATCTTTTTTGTAATGTGACCAAAACTGAATGCAGTATTCCAGGTGTGGTCTTACTAAGGATTTATAAAGTGGTACTAATACTTCACACGATTTTGATTCTATGCCTCTGTTTATACAACCAACGATTGTATTATCTTTTTTGGCTGCTTACCATTTTCTTGCTTATTTTATTTTTATTTCTAGTCTGTCTTTTACACTTATGTTTTTGGAAGGTTGGTCTATAATTTCTTTTTGCATGAAGACCAATGCAAAGAATGAGTTAAGCAGCTCTGTTTTCTCTTTACTGCCTGTTATTTCCTTGCCATCTTCTCTCTTTAGTGGACCAACTGTTTCCTTGACTTTTTTCTTGTTATTTATATATTGAAAGAAACTTTTTAAATTATCTTTGACTATACACATATGTAATATATTAATCACTGTCCATTTTGAATACATAGCAGAAAGAGGAAACTTGAGAGTTCACAAGGTTGATACCATGTTTCCCTGAAAATAAGACCCAGTCTTTTTTTTGCCTCCAAAAGAGGCACCAGGTCTTATTTTCAGGAGGATTGTCTTTTCCACTCACCTCCAGCACTGACACCCCTGCCCAGCCGACCCACTTCTTCTGTGGCCGAAGGAGCAGCTTCATTCTGCAGCTGAGAATGGAGCTCTGGCCTGCATTTCACAGTCAAAGGCCTTTCTGGAAGGCCATTGCAGGGGCCTTCTGGAAAGGCCTCTGACTGCAAAATGCAGGTCTGGGGATGCCGCAGAAGATGTGGACCAGTGAGGAGAGGCCTGGCTGCAAGGTAAGTGGGTGCGAGGTGCATGGGGCAGCTCCACACTCCCACCCCTGCCCTAGCTTAATTTTTAGGTGTGTGCCTTGCCCCAAAACTAGGGCTTATTTTTTGGGGTAGGGCTTATATTAGGCCCACCCCAAAAATCAAGCTAGGGCTTATTTTCGGGGTAGGTCTTACTTTTGGGGAAACAGTATTATATGGAACAAAACTGACTGAATCTAGATGTTCTGCTTTGGATACCGTGAATCCTCCTCCCAGAAGGTAATAAGGAAAGCAGGCCATGAAGAGGATATGTAGCATCCCAGACAATACTGCGGATCCTGCTCAAGCATCACTTATATACTATGTCCTGGATAGAAGGAAGTGAACTACCAATAATCTTTTCTGCCATCATCACCACTGTCTGCACTGCCTTCCTGTCCGATGCAGTAATGCTTCCAAACCAAACAGTAATGCCATATGACAGGATGCTCTTGATCTTCCCCCTATAGAAAATGGTAAGAACGGGAAGGAAGATGTACTTTTCTTATGCAATGCAGAAAATGCAGGCGCTGCTGTGCCCACTTCACCAATATCTCACTATTGAGCCACCAACACTGGCTCAACAGTGAGACATTGGTGAAGTAGCCTACTTGTTAGTTGCACATCCAGAAACTTGATGCTGCTAACCATCTCCAAAGGTGAATTAATATACAGAGTGTTTGGCTGTATCTGCCTTTTCTGAAATCGACAATGATCTCTTTAGTTTTTCCTACATTTAAGACAAGGCTGTTTTTATTACACCAGTTCACCAAACCCTTTACCTCCTTGTGGTAAGCACCCTCATTGTCATCCTGAATAAGTCCCACAACTGTTGTATCATCTGCATACTTCACAATATGGTTGGTGACAAACTTTGTACAACAGCCATGGGTCAACAGAGTGAACAACAGCAGACTTAGGACACAACCGTGAGGAGAATCTGTGCTCAAGGAAATGGTGTTAGAAATATTAGTCCCAACTCATACATACTGGGGCCTATTAACAAAAAAATCAAGAATCCAGTTGCACAAAGGAGTATTAAAGCCTAAAAGGCCCAATTTGTCTACTACAAGGTGAGGAATGATTGTATTAAATGTCAAACTGATGTCGGCAAACAGCATTCTCACATGAGTATTTCTTTCCTCTAAGTCACGGGTCGGCAACGCGTGGCTCCGGAGCCGCATGCGGCTCTTTGGGCCTTCTCCTGCAGCTCCGGAGCCTCCTCCCCCATTTGCAGAGAGAGAGACAGAGACAGAGAGGCACTTGTGCTTCCCTTCTCTCTCTCTCTCATATGGACTTACCCCCCCGTGGGGCTCCTGATTGGCCCTGTGCCTGGGCGCCCCGCCCCCTGGGAGAAGTGCAGCCAGGAAGTCCCTTTCCAGGGCTGGCCCTGTCCGAGGTGCACGTGACCAGGGAGACGCGCAGGGCAGCCCCTGGGAGTGGCCTGCTGGTGCCTCCGCTGAGCAGGCCAGCCCTCCCGCAAGCTGAGGCCCCAGGAAAGGGGTCTGCCTGGTTAGGCTCAGCATTGCTCTGTCTCCCAAGCCCTAAAGGCACACGGCTTGCTTTGAACAGGAACGCCCCCCGAAGTTCCGCGCTTCCCCTGAAGCTCACCGAGAGATGGGAGGGGAGGCGACGGCAGCTGCTCTCTCAAGGGACCTCTCGCCAGCCTGTTGGATCTGCTGAGGCTGGTGATCCCCACCCAGGAAAGGAAGGTAGGCAACGAGCACCGGATCCCCCATGGGCAAAGCTTGCTCCATCCTTCCTTTCCTTTTAGGTGCTGTTTCTGAAAAGGGGGGGTACCCAACTGGAGCGGGAGGACCCCTCCTCAGCCCATCCCCACACTTGCTGGGGTCCCGCGGCTTCCTGGGGAGCCTGGCTCGGGGCTGGGGGGGGGAGAGGAAGCCAGGTGCTGTAGAGCCCCAGAGCCAAGGAGGGAAGAAGGACCGCCTGGAAGGATTGGTGCATGTTGGCCAGGGTAGTTCTTCTCCTTGGGGCAGGGGGTCCTGGGAGCCCGGTTCCTCCCACGGCCTAATGCTGGGCTTCCCCCCCGAGTATCCTGCAGGCTGGTTTGCAGGGGGACTGTGGTGGGGTCTCCAGATGGGCAGGGCAGGGAATTGGGTCTGGGCTGGGTCTTATGTAAGACCCCGGGGTGTCCCAGAAAGCCACAGCACCTCCAAGTCCGTTGGTTTACCAGCGAGCCACCTCCTCCTTCTCCTTGTCTCCTGACCTTGCTGCATCTCCTGTGGAGACACGTTTGCATCTCTCTGTGTCTCTCTCTGCCACTCAAAGCCATCCTGCAGCTCAATCCTTGAAGTGGTTTTAATCGGCCCCTTCATTGTCAAGCGTCCCCATGGAAGTCAATGGAGGTCCGTGCCGACTCAAAAGGCCAGGGGACCCACTTGGCTGAGTTTGGACAAAAGATCAGGCAAGGTCCCGTTCCAACCATCGCTACTTTGGCCAGGAGAGACTCGCACTAATCAATCCTCCTGCTCAGTGATCTGTGTTGATGCCAAAGCTGAGGAGGTGAAGGCGGTGGCTCGCCAGTAAAACCAACGTACTTGAAAGCGCCGCGGCTGACCTTTCGAGTCGCCGTGGACTTTCATTGACTTCCATAGGGAGGCTTGGCAATGAAGGGGCTGATTGAAATCGCTTCAAGGATCGAGGTGCAGGATGGCTTTGAGTGGGAGAGAGAGATACAGATGCAAACGTGTCTCCATAGGAAATGCAGCAAGGGCAGGAGACAAGGAGGAGTCAGCTATGTCTGTGCACAAGCCCTGAAAGCTTTCTTCCTCTCCCTGATCTTGCCTTTCTTGCTCACCCTCTGATAGAGGCGTCTGCTGGGTTTCCTCAACCTCCCCCCCATTTTATTTTAATCCCACCACTGCCTCCCTCTTTTGCAAAGTTGACATTCTGGGACTCGGAGCTCGCTTCACTCCTGGAGTCACTTGGTGAAGCTTGAAGGAGAGGCCGCTTGCTCCCAGCTCCCACGGAGCAGAACTGCTGCTTCCTCGCCCTCCCAGAGAAAGAACCCCAGAGAGCTGGAAGAAGTCCTTTCTCCCACTTTCCACTTCTCATCCTCTCTTTTCCGAGCAACCCTCCCAGAACGAGCCAGAAGTCTCAGCTCCAGCCTCCCGCAGCAAGCTGAGATAGGTGAGCTCGAGTGGCCATTTGCTGCCACCTCAGAAGATTTGCTGCAGCAGCTCCTTCTCCCCGTCGGCCTCCTCCTCCACTCCCTGGGAACCTTCATGCCAAAAGGCAGAAAGAAGAAAGTCCCAGAGTGGGAGAGCGCAGGGCAGGGGGAGAGCAGTCTTTTCCGAGTGGAGGAGAAGCCAGGATGGCAAAGCCGTCAATACCAGAGCTGGATGGGGAGCAGGGCCGGTGCATGTCTCGCCTTAAGCTCCACTCTTCAATCAAGCCCCCTGTCTTGTACATGCGTGCACATGCATGCGCACATTTTATGGCTCCCAGTTTTTTCTTTTGTGAGGGAAACAGGTCCAAGTGGCTCTTTCACTGTTTCAGGTTGCCGACCCCTGCTCTAAGTGCACCAAGCTCAGATAGAGAACAGAATAGCATCCTCGGTAAGCAAATTGAAGCAAGTCAAAAGCTAGAGGGAGGTTGGATACAATATCAGCCCCTCAAAACATTTCATAATGATGGATATAAGTGCGGTAATCATTAAGACTTTTTTGACACTGGCAAAATAATGGCAGTTTTAAAACACGATGGAACCACTGCCTGCTGCAATGAAAGATTGACAATATCTGTAAGAACACAAGCCAACTAGTCTGCATATTACCTAAGTGTCAACTGTCCAGTTGGCTGATCCAAAAAAAGACACTCCTGGGACATTACCAAGAGTACAAACTTTACCAAGAGTATAAACTTTACTGAATAAACCATATTGGCACAGACAAAGTTGGGTTTCCTGCACAAAAGCCAGCATAGTTAATTCCCCCCTTTCCCTGTGGGCCATCCACAGTCCATTATGTCCACCAATCACTTCTGTTCAATTTGTTATGGGAACCAGCGAGCCACGCTAGTCCACCTACTTGCTGTGTTCTTGGGTTGGAGCACTCTCTCACAGGAACGGAGGAAGCTCAGATGCAATTGCTCCTATCCTTGCATTCCATCCCCCCTCCTTACTTTTCTTTGTCAAGCTGTGAGCGAAGCGGAATATAGGTGAAAGTGCAAATCACTCTCGACACTAAAAACATGCCCAGGGATATTATCCTGGTCTGCTTCTTTCCAAATGTTAACTTTCAGCTATATTCTCTAGACAGAGGTAACATCAAAACTAAGCGCTTGCTCATCAGAATGGGGCACAGCTTTCCTCGCAAGAGTGCTATTTGATGCGTCGAATCTTCCAAAAAATGTGTTCAGCTCATTTAAAAACTCTGTGTCACCTTTACAATATGATGGAGCCACCTTATAGTTTGTAATGGCCTGGATGCCTTGCCACATATGCCTGGTGTTCATCAGGTCCTGAAAAAAGTCCTGAACTTTCTGACAATGGGCTTGCTTTGCTCTTTTTATGGCACTTTTCAAATTGACTCTGGCTGTCTTAAGTGCCAGCATATTGCCGGATTTAAAAGCCACTTTCCATGCTATCAATATCTTGCGGACCTCATATGTCATCCATGGCTTTTTTATTAGCCATCACAACATTTTTAAGGACACAGATATCCTCAATGTCCTTTTGAATATATGCAGACACATTGGTGGCATACTCCTCTACTTTTATATGTTGGTTATCTGTTGCCGCTTCTTTAAACATGCTCCAATGTGCACTCAAAGCAATCTTGTAATGCTTATATAGCTCCCTCCACCCAAACCCTCACCTGCTTCACTGTGGGTTTAAAGGCTTATATGCTGGGATAAGCAGCACAGAGAGATGGTCAGAAGAACCCATATCTGATCAATATATCCCAGTCTCAAAGAATCTGTCCTGTAATAAAGTAATAAAGACCTATATGCTGGGATAAGCAGCACAGAGAGATGGTCAGAAGAACCCATATCTGATCAATATATCCCAGTCTCAAAGAATCTGTCCTGTAAAGCAAAATACTTGCAATCGCACCATTCTCCAGTAGCTGCAAGCATTTTACAATCTTATAATTTCTGACATTTACCCACACAAATGTGTATCAAAATTTTGGGAGCAACACAAATATCCTAGGACTTAATTATTAGGATCAAAGTACAGCAACCCCTCAACCAGTTTTTGCCGGCCCAGATAGATGATGTCTGGGGGAGTGGTACTGTATCCCTGAGAACTGAGCTATGGATTGAATCTGTAGCTTGGCTCTCGGCTGCAGAGACCTTCTGGAAAGGCCTCTGACTAAGAAATGCGGGCCAGAGCTCCATTCTCAGCTGCAGAATGAAGCTGCTCCTTCGGCCGCAGAAGAAGTGGGCCAGATAGTTAGTTGTGCAGAGCAATAAATTGGTTTTAATATTAATTTTTGGTTTAATTTATATTAAATGTTATATAATTACAATGAAATATACTGAGAATTTTATAATTCTGGCAGCAATAGCCTAATAGATAATACTGTACAATAATTTCAGATTTCTACAGAATATTTTTGTCCAAGATCCCAAAATAGGCTCAAAACAAATTTAGAGAGGAAAACATAATTGACCTCTGAAAATTTCTCTCATGGAAGCCATCTGTGTATTGTCAGCAAAAGTTTTTTCTAAAAAGCATAAAAAAGACCTAAATTTTGATAGCCAGCCAAAATCTTATTGATGTCAATGGGAATATTGACTCCATGAAGACTGAAACGATTACTTTGCATACTATGAGATCCTCACAAATTTGTGGCAGTATTGTGTAAAGCAAGAGTAGCAAAATGAACTTTATTGGAACAGACCAGTTCTTTCAATTAGCTTGAATCTGGTACATATGGAGTATAATGGCAAAAAAGGAAGTGTCTGAATTCATATACCTTTTAAATTACCTATTGCTGCATAAAACTATAATGAGTCAAATCCATGTGAACTGTTCTGTTTTATCTTGCACTCATTTCAAATCACAATATAGCTATAGCAGGGGTCAGCAACCTGCAACAGTGAAAGAGCCACTTGGATCCATTTCCCTCACAAAAAAAAAATCCTGGGAGCCGCAAAATGTGCGCGCGCGCACGCGCACGCACAGAACACAGGGCTTGATTGAAGAGAGGAGCTTAAGGCGAAACGTGCGCCTGCCCTGCCCCCCATCCAGCTCTGGTATGAACGGCTCTGCAGTCCTGGCTTCTCTTCCCTTCGGAAAAGACTGCTCTCCCCTCACCCCGCGCTCTCCCTCTCTGGGACTTTCTTCTTGCTGCCTTTTGGCACGAAGGTTCCCAGGGAGCGGAGGAGGAAGCCGACGGGGAGAAAGAGCTGCTGCAGTGAATGTTCTGAGGCAGCAGAAGACGGTCGCTCGGGCTCGCCTATCTCAGCCTGCTGCAGGAGGCTGGAGTTGAGGCTTCTGGTTTGCTCTGGGAGGGGTGCTTGGAAAAGGGAGGATGGGAAGCGGAAAGTGGGAGAAAGGACGCCTTCCAGCTCTCTGGGGTTCTTTCGCTGGGAGGTGAGGAAGCAGCAGTTCTGCTCCGTGGGAGGTGGGAGCAGGCAGCCTCTCCTTCAAACTTTGCCAAGTGACTCCAGGAGCGAAGCGAGCTACGAGTCCTAGGAATGTCAACTTTGCGAAAGAGGGAGGCGATGGTGGGATTAAAATAAAACGGGGGGGGGGGAGGTTGAGGAAACCCAGCAGATGCTTACATCAGAGGGCCAGCAAGAAAGGCAGGGAGAGGAAGAAAGCTTTCGGGGCTTGTGCACAGACATAGCGGACTCTTTCTCGTCTCCTGCCCTTGCTGCATCTCCTGTGGAGATCATTTGCAGCTCTCTGTGTCTCTGCAGCTTGCTTCTTGAAGCGATTTCAATCAGCCCCATTCATTGCCAAGAATCCCCATGGAAGTCAATGGAGGTCTGCGGCGAATCAAAAAGCCAGCTGCAGTACCTCCACGTCCGTTGATTTGACCGGCTCAGCGGCCCGGGGACGAGCAGGAACCGATGCCCCCACTGCCCGCCGGGCTTGCTGCCTGGCCTGGGGAAACACAAGGCAGGCTCAGCGCCCCGGGGACGGCCAAAACCCAATGCCCCTGTCGGCCGCACTGCCGCCCAGCCCGGGGAGACGCGAGGCAGGCTCAGCGCCCCGGGGACGGCCAAAACCCAATGCCCCTGCCGGCCGCCACTGCCGCCCAGCCCGGGGAGACGCGAGGCAGGCTCAGCGCCCCGGGGACGGCTACAAACAAATGTCCCCGCCACTTGCTGCCTGGCCCGGGAAAAAACAAGGCTGGCTCAGCGGCCCGGGGACGGCTACAAACCAATGCCCCCGCCGCCTGCCGCACGGCCCGGGAAGATGCAAGGCTGGCTCAGTGGCCTGGGGACGGCCAAAACCCAATGCCCCTGCCGGCCGCCACTGCCGCCCAGCCCGGGAAGATGCGAGGCTTGCTCAGCAGCCTGGGGATGGCTACAAACCAATGCCCCCGCCGCCTGCCGCACGGCCGGGGAAGATGCGAGGCTGGCTCAGCGCCCCGGGGACGGCCAAAATCCAATGCCCCTGCCGGCCGCCACTGCCGCCCAGCCCGGGGAGACGCGAGGCAGGCTCAGCGCCCCGGGGACGGCTACAAACAAATGTCCCCGCCACTTGCTGCCTGGCCCGGGAAAAAACAAGGCTGGCTCAGCGGCCCGGGGACGGCTACAAACCAATGCCCCCGCCGCCTGCCGCACGGCCCGGGAAGATGCAAGGCTGGCTCAGTGGCCTGGGGACGGCCAAAACCCAATGCCCCTGCCGGCCGCCACTGCCGCCCAGCCCGGGAAGATGCGAGGCTTGCTCAGCGGCCTGGGGATGGCTACAAACCAATGCCCTCGCCGCCTGCCGCACGGCCGGGGAAGATGCGAGGCTGGCTCAGTGCCCTGGGGATGGCCAAAAACCAATGCCCCTGCCGGCTGCCACTGCCGCCCAGCCCGGGGAGGCGCGAGGCAGGCTCAGCGCCCCGGGGACAGCCAGAAACCAATATCCCCGCCATCTGCCGCCCGGGGAGACACGAGGCCGGCTCAGCAGCCCGGGGACGGCTACAAACCAATGCCCCCGCCGCCTGCCGCACGGCCCGGGAAGATGCGAGGCTGGCTCAGCGCCCCGGGGACAGCCAAAAACCAATGCCCCTGCCAGCCGCCACTGCCGCCCAGCCCGGGGAGGCGCGAGGCAGGCTCAGCGCCCCGGGGACGGCCAGAAACCAATATCCCCGCCGTCTGCCGCCCGGGGAGACACGAGGCCAGCTCAGCGGCCCGGGGAGGGGCAGGAACCGATGCCCCCGCCGGCTGCTGCCCCCGCTGGGCCTACCGCCTGGCCCGGGGAAGGGCAGGAACCAATGCCCCTGCCGGCCGCTGGCCCCGCCAGGCCTGCTGCCCAGCCCAGGGAGACACGAGGCCGGCTCGGCTGCCCCTCCGCCTGGTGCAGGTAAGCCCCCTCCCTCCTCCCCACTCACCCTCCATCTCCGGGTCTGCTCCTGCTTGGCCCACTAGGGCCGCAGCTTGCGGGAGGGCTGGCCCTTTCAACGGAGGCTCTGCTGGGCCGCTCCCAGCATCGATCCTGGGGCTTCCCCGCGCGGCTCTCTGGCCACATGCACCTCAGACTGGGCCAGCCCCGGAAAGGCCCTTCCTGGCCACCAGGGGGCAGGGCATCCGGCTGCAGGGCCAATCGGGAGCAAGGGGCAAATCTGCATGTGTGTGAGAGAGAGAGAGATAGAGAGAAGGGAAGCACAAGTGCCTCTCTGTCTCTGTCTGTCTCTCTCTCTATGAAAATGGCGGAGAAGGCTCCGGAGCCGCAGGAGGTGGCTCAAAGAGCCGCATGCGGCTCCGGAGCCGCGGGTTGCCGACCCGTGAGCTATAGCTTATATATTTCCTTGTATTATGGGCAGATACTTACTATTTTTTTTAAAAAAACCATATGTCTGTCCACAACTTAAAAAAAAACCCAATCTGTTCCAGCTTTAGGGAATTAAATGTTAACCAATTGTCATAATAAAATATTTTAGCCAAAATATTTTAAATGTACAACTTTACAACATCTATAAAAATAAAATCATAAAAGTGAAACATTTGTTTTGAGCACATCTGCCATTGATAAGGGTATTCAATTAAATGTATCATACAGCAAGGAAGCAACAATTGTTACTGGGATGTAGCCAGGAAAATCCTTTTGACATTTTGATAACTTCATGTGGTCTTGATCAAGCAGTTCAGAACTTCAGAAAATCCAAAACCAGAAAGGGTGAAAGTGGTATACTCAATACATCAAACAACCATTAGTTGGATATTGTATGTGAAGAATCAGTCCTAAATTATGGATAGTCCTTGTTGAATAACCACCCAATTCATTCAGCAACTGTTCAAAATTATGATGGCACTGAATGATGGATCTTCAAAATTGCAGCTGTCACAGTGTCCCTGTGGTCATGTAATTGTAATTTGGGAGCATTGCAGTCAGTTTGCAATTAGAACATCCCAGCAGTCAGCATTGTCATGTGATAGCCCACTTTGCAATCACATCGCCATTAACAGGATTTTCAGTCCCAATTACTAGTGTTGAGCAAAGACTACTATCTGTATGGTGTTAAAAGCAGCTAAAAACAACTGGGCTATCCTATTCTGTTGAGAATTTTCAGTACCATCATCATGGTATTCTTCTGAACTGTCAAGCCCAAGGAATCAAAAATGACACAAGGAGTTACTTCAGTGTAATTTCATTATTGTTGCTCACTTATAGACAGAAATCTTGCAAGACTAAAGCAGTCATCTGCATAAGTATTAGACATACCTTGCAAACTGCTAGGGGACACCTGCCTTCTCCCTTTTCTTGCATACCAAAGATTCTAAGCTTCATTGTCTCTTTGCTTCCTTGAAAAAAGCCCCTCCATCCTGCAACTCTGGTCTACATTCCACCAATAAACCGAGTTAGAAACTGAAAGTTAGGGATGATTTTATGTTGGTTTTTCTTTTTAGAATGATTCTAGTTAGTTCCAGTTGGTAGGGAAAAAAGTCTAGCCCTAGCTCTGTGTTCTACAGGGTGCCTTAGGATCTTCCCCCACTCTGATTTATCATCACATGTAAGTATTGGCTGAGCTTATTTGTCAGCACAGGGTTGATAATTATCAGTATACCAATGATTTTCAGTTATATATCTCTGCTCTGGGTTACCCAAGTGATGCTATCAGAGTTGTTTCCTAGTGCCTGGAAACTCTGAATATCTGGATGGGGAAGAACACATTTCAACTCAACCCTAGCAAGACTGAGTGGCTATGGGTTTTAGGTTTGCTCAGACCTGTAGATCTTCCATTGGTAACAAGCAGAGTTGGTGCAGAATTTGGAGGGGGGTGTCCCCTGTTTTCATTGTTCTTGTACAAGAACAATGAAAACTGCTCTTGAAAAGCACTGCACTGTGTTCCAGTAAGCTTCTGAGTGCAATTCAAGGGGCTGGTTTCCAGAGTATGGTTACCTGCAGAATCCCCTGTCTCCAATGGTGTTATCATGTCTTGGCAAAGCAGACACAATCTAGGTCCTTTCTGTGAAACAATGTCATCTCGTAGGACCAAGAAGCGTAGCTTTGTCACAACACCCACCCTATGGAACAGCTCTCATCCAAGATTTAAATAATATCAAGTTTTTTGGCCTTCTATGCCTGACTTTTTTCTCCGACTTTGTGCCAGGATGTTATTGGAACCCACTAAATAAAGTATGTTCTGTTCTGTGTTGTGTGACAGTTTTGTGAGGAGACTGTTTTATGAGAAGGTTTATTTTTTAAAAAATGTTGCTTTGCAGCTTTTATGTTGTTTTATGTTGTCTATGTGTTTTCTTAGCCACCCAAAGTTATGTAGTTAAGATAGGCAGCCAAATAGATTAAACAAATTAATAATAATTTTCATCAGCAAAAATGGAGCAGCATGGAGCAGAAATGCCTAATTCTGGCAGCTGGATTTAGATAATTTTCTCCTCTTCCAATGATAATGTACTGACAGATTCTTTATTATTGTAATCTAAAATATTTAAAGTATACAAATTTAATACAATTTATAAATAAAATTTCAAAATATTTTCTTAAAGCCACTAGACTATGGGTTATGTGTTAATATTTATTTAATTCTTATAACATTTGAAAATAGATAAGACTGACAGAGAAAGGGAAAACCATTCCTGATTAACTAATATTATTTGAGGAGCAATCCAATTTTTGAAATTTTCTCCTAATGTTCCCATCATTAGCTGGTTTATAAATAGGAAACAGAAAAGTCCATTTGTTACCCAGGATCAGTTAAAAAATTTCCACACAACCAAATAATCAGGTAGTCCTCGACTTACAATAGTCCATTTAATGACCGTTCGAAGTTACAACAGCACTGAAAAAAGTAACTTATGACTGTTTTTCACAGTCTTTCACCTATGATCATTGCAGCATCCCCAAGATCATGTGATCAAAATTCAGATGCTTGGCAACTGATTCATATTTATGATGGTTGCAGTGTCCTGGGATCATGATCAATTTTTGCAACCTTCTGGCAAGCAAAGTCAATGGAGAAGCCAGATTCATTTAACAACTGTGTTCCTAACTTAACAACTGCAGTGATTCACTTAACAACGGTGGCAAGGAAAGTCATAAAATGGGGCAAAATTCACTTAACAAATGTTCTCTTAGCAACATAAATTTTGGGCTCAATTGTGGACATAAGTTGAGACTACCTGTGAAGCTGAATATTTATATCCTTGCTTATACTATTTTGGTCATAGAGATTATGTAAACATTATGAAAAATGTTCAGTGTGTATGTGCCTGCATGTGTGTGTATGCTTAGTGAATACTGCAGTTTCAGTACAAACGTAAAGTGCGTTGGTAGGTAAGTATAAATTGTGGATACTAGCCTTACTTTATCCAGTTAGCAAGCAGAGAGATTTCAAAGCCAAACTCCTTTCACACACATCTAAAATTGGGAAAAAATTCTGGGTGATGAAAAGTTGCTGCAAAAAATGAAGAGTATGAGGTTTCAGAGACATAAGAACTTTCTTGGTAATCATCATTTCAATAAATCATACTAGGCTTTTGAGTTCAGTATTTTTACCTCACTCCAACTAGGTTGAATGGTGGAACCCTTTACAAGCAGTCTCATGAGAACTCCAGACTGAAGCAAAAACATAGTCAATGAACTCATGATTCTTTGAAACCATTAGAAAGCAACTCAATGGGTTCAGGATTTCTTCCAAAATATTCACTGCCAGTAATGCAATTTCAACAATCCTGTTCTGCAAGAGGGATGTCAAAGATCATTTTGCCAGAGGTTAAAAGAATGCTGGACTGGGACTTCCGGTGGTGACGGCCGTGGCGATGGCGGCTTTCTTCAGCCATCTGCCCTGGGATGTGTCAAAGCCAGCTGAGACAGCGAGCAACAGCTGTCTCGTGGCTTGGAACCTCTCTCCCCAGGCGAAGGGGAGGAGGTGAGCTTTCCTCAGATAGTGGTAGAGCTCCCTGAGGCCCCAAAGTTTTCTTTTTTGGTGGTCAGAGGGTGAGCTCCCACGGAGTCTGGGGTGTTCTCCACATTCCAGGATGCCTTTGCCCTGATTTTTCCAGGGCAAAGCTAGATGCTGCTTCCACATCTGTGCTTAAAATGAACTTGTGAGTAAAATTTAAAGCAGACAGAACTGACCAGGAGAGACTAAAATGGGGATTATTTCAGACTTTAACTCTGGAAAAGCACTTATTTTCTCCTTCCTTTAATTAAGAGTGGTGAAAAATGGCGCTGATTCATTGAGTGAAAGGACCAGAACTTCTACTTGGAACAATGTAACAGATTTTGTATTTGTATAAATTGCAAGAATCTTCTTTTTTTCTTTTAAGGGGGCTTTTGTCTTTTTTCCCCTTCTCCTTTTTTCTTTTTTTTTTTGGGGGGGGGGAGTATTTGTTGATTTTATAAGATTTTAACAGACTTTTTACAAGTGGTCTTAAAAATAAAATGGCTTCAAAGCATCTCGGAGCTTCTGTTGCTTCTAAAGCCTCGATCTTCCCGGTAATGCAGACAGCTCAGCAAGCTAAGTCTAAGTTTCCACCACCTTCTCCATTGTCTTCAGCATGTATACTTAAAGATTTACAGGATGCCTTGGAAAAAAAGGCACGACAGATTAAAGAAGAGATGGAGGTTTTTATTGAAAATAAATTCATGAAACTGACAGAGGATATAGCGTTTGCGTTTCAAAAGTTTGTTGGTCACATAGATCTTCTGGATGAGCGTATTGATGATGTTGTGGAAAATTTTGAAAAACTGGAAGATCGAATTGACAAAGTGGAAAACAATGTGTTGAAGGATGAAGTTACTATGTTACAATATAGAAACATGAAATTTGCTTTAAGAATAAGGGGAATGAAGGAAAATATTCAAGAGGATTTGAGACAAGTGGTGGTAAAAGAAATAGCTCTTATTTTGGGGGCTGAGCCTGAAGAAATATTGAGAGAGACAGAAAAAGTTTTTAGGATTAATTCTAGGGTTGTGAGACAAAGGAATTTGCCACGAGACGTGGTTATCTATTTTTCTAGGAGATCACTTCTTAATGAAATTTTACAGGCTTTTTATAAGCAGAGATTTCAAATTGCAGCTCAAGATGTTATAATTTTAAAAGAAATACCTTCAAAAATTCTTAGAAAAAAAAAGGATTTTGCTTTTTTGGTTGATGAGCTCAAAAAACGCCAGGTTCGATTCAGATGGGATATACCGATTGGAATAGTCCTGAATTATGCGGGGATATATTACAGACTTAATACAATGTCAAAGGTGAAAGATTTTTACATTTCGGTTTTGAAGGTGGGCTCTCCATTATCTTTACGACCTGAGATAATAGAAGAAAAGTTGGAAGAGCAGCCGGTTGAAAGTGCTATAGTATTGGATGTGGGAGACAAACAGGCTGAATCTTTGCAGCAGTCTCTTGAGACAGAAGATTTTTAAAGGAACCGAGAATGACTCGTGCAGCCTATAGACGTAAATTGAAAGAACAGCACAAGATGGATGTTGGAATAAAAAAAAGGAAATGATGAACTTTTGTAGTAGTTGTTGAGTCCTTGGATCAACGGCGAATGAAGAGAAGACATTCTGCTCATTACAACAGTCTTTATTCAACAGTTCACACTCTCCGACACAGCTCTGAGGCTCGCAGGCTTCTCTGACTCCTTTTAACAACGTCCCCGGGCAGAATGGTAACAATTAGGCATGCTCCGAGCCTTGCGCATGTGTGCGAAGCTGGCGCCAGCCAATCTGGTCCCGGGCAGCTTGCAACTGCCTGGGACCATTGCCACGTCCCGAGCCTGCCTTTGCAGGCTCAGGACACAACACCCCTTCCCCCCCGGATGAGACTTATTAACTATATAGGTAGTTATACATGATCTCAACACGAGCGTGGTGTGCCGACCCCAAACCTGCACATCTATTGCAGCTGTGCAATACCCACACCACAAATGGTACCGGGCTATAGTTCTGGGATTAATACCCAGTGCCCATACTTCCATTTTCCATAACAGCAGGCACCCTCTCACTTTTTCTGCTTTGCCAGCAGAGTTACAAAGTCCTCAAGATACTTGGGAGATCTTTTTACTCTCTGTGACCTCCTTAGATTCTGAGAATCCCCTATTTCCTCTTGTACAGAGGATGACGTGGAGTTGCCCCCTCTTTCAAACCCTGGTGGTCCCCGTGAACTGTGCCCCGTTGCCTGGTCTGCTTGCTTGCCCACTGGGCTCGTCAGACCAGGACTTTGCTCCCCATGAACCTGGTTGACCTGCCTAACTGTAGGCTCTCGGGCCCCTCTGTAAGCCTGCCACTGTTTGGCATTTCTGTAGAGCCCTCCAAGCCCACAATGAACCTATCAAGGGAACACATCCCTTCACTCCCAAGCCCCGTAACGGGATCGTCTGGGGTTTCTGCAGTGCCCCAAAACTCAGTTGCCCCCCAATCTATGCTGGAGGTGCCAGAATTGGGATTTGCCTCTCCGACCACCTCCCTGTGTGAAGGCTTCCTTCTGGAAACAGTAGCAGTACTGGGCCAACTTGACGGTTTGTGTGCCAGCTCTCTTGCAATGTTTGGGTTATTAGGATGCTCCCGGTTATTCTCCCTGACTGGAGTGCTGAATTTGTGACTGATGAGTATGCCCCCTGGGTGACTCCCTGGCTGGAGTAGGCACTGGTGCCTGTGTGATTTCTTGTTCCCTTGAATTCCTGTTTGGAACACTTGCGGAACCTTGGAACAGGCTGTCTGTGGCCTCTCTGTTTGGCCCCGGCTGCTGCCAACACCCTTCCCTTTGCCCATAGTGGTCCCTGTCCCCCCCCCTGGAGAAAGCCCAGGAGTTCCAGAGGGTAAGTCCACTCTCGTACACAGCTGATCGATATGCCGCCAAAGGACACGACCGTAATCCAAGGAGACCTCGTATGACAAAGGGCCAGTAACCTTGCATACTACAGCAGGAATCCACAAGTGACCAGGCCCGTAGTTCCGGGTCCATACGGGGGCATCCACTTGCAGATACCGTGGTGCCCTGGGTTGGGTGACCTTAGGAAGCTGTCTATCCGGGTGCAACCTGTCAAGTTTGGTGATCAGTTTGAGCCCCCAATGGAGTTCAGCTGGGCTCTTCCCAATGGAAGTTGAAAGTGTGGTGCGGCAAGCAAGAAGGAAGTCTGCCAACCTGTGGTGCCAGTCCCCATAGGTCAGTTTCTTTAAAGCATCCTTGGTGATGCGAACCATCCGCTCAGCCATACCGTTAGTGGAAGGGTGGAATGGTGCAGAGGTGGCATGACAAATCATGTTGGCCTGTAAGAAAGCTTGAAACTCGAAAGAAGTGAATTGAGGACCATTATCAGACACCAGGACATCAGGAAGCCCATGTGCAGCAAAAATCCCCCTCAGTACTTGAATGGTCTTGGCAGCAGTGGTTGAAGAGACAGGTACAACCTCAAGCCACTTTGAATAGCTGTCAACAAGGACCAAGAAGAATTGACCCTGAAAGGGCCCAGTGTAATCAATGTGCACCCTAGACCAAGGTGACTGTGTTTCCTCCCATCTATGTACAGGAGCCTGAAGCATTTCTGGGCATGAGCGCTGACACAAGTGGCATCCGTGCACCTGAGCCTCTATTTCCCTGTCTAACCCTGGCCACCATAAATGGCTGCGCGCAAGTGCCTTCATTCTGACAATGCCAGGATGGCCCTCATGAAGGGAAGCCAAGACCCTAGGCCTCATTGAGGTAGGAATAACAACTCTGCTGCCTCACAGCAGACAACCCTGAAAAGTGGATAACTCATGTTTCTTAAGCCAGAAACTCTGAAACTCAGCACCTGGACAACTCTCTGGCCATCCAGACAAAAACCAGGACAATACAAGAGTGAGTGTGAGGTCCGTGGCTGATTCAGCAGCCACATCCCTGGTATTTAAAGGCAACTCAGGCAATGCCTGAATGGAAAGAATGTTGATGGCAGGGGCAGAGTCAGCCTCTACCATCTGCTAAGGCCATCAGCATGGCCCATTTCCTTGCCAGGTTTGTGAACCAAAAAAAAAGTCATAGGCTGACAGAAAGATGGACCATCTCAGCATTCTGGGGGAGATGATATGGGGAGTTTGTTTATTCCTGGTAAACAACCCCAACAGAGGCTTATGGTCAGTGTAGACCGTGAAGTGTCTGCCATATAGGAAATCATGGAATTTTTTAATTCCAGCAACAATGGCCAAGGCTTCTCTATCTATCTGAGCGTAGTTTTGCTCAGCAGAAGACAAGGTTCTGGAGTAATATGCAACAGGAACCTGAGTTCCACCAGGTCTTAGATGGCTAAGTACTGCTCCCACCCCATAAGGGGAAGCATCACAAGCGATGCACACAGGAAGAGTTTCATTAAAATGTGCAAGCACATCATTTGATGTAAGTAAGGCCTTAACCTCATTGAAGCTTGCTTCATGTGCTTGTGACCACTGCCACACTGCCTGTTTGTCCAAGAGCTGATGAAGTGGCTCAGCTACATTAGCTTTGTTAGGTATGAATGCATTGTAAAAGTTCAAGAGGCCCAGAAAAGCTTGTAATTCAGCTTTAGACTTTGGCCTAGGAGCCTGCAGGATAGCCTTTAATTTAGACTCAGCAGGGTGAATACCACTGGCATCTATTCTGAATCCCAGGAAATCTGTAGAAGACACTCCAATTTTGCATTTGTCTTTTTTAAGCTTGAGGTCTGTTTTCCTGAAACGCAGCAGAACAGCCCTCAATCTCTCAGCTAAATTTTGAGTGGATACTCCTGCTATTAGGACATCATCAAAATAGGGGCAAGCCCCTGGTATACCCCTCAGGGTGTTTTCCATTACGCTTTGGAAAATTCTAGGAGCCACATTTACTCCAAATTGTAGTCTTTTGACTTTGAATGCCCCTCTATGAGTTACAATAGTTTGTGCTTCAGCAGAAGCTTCATCAACAGGTAACTGTTGATAAGCCTGTGCTAAGTCCAGCTTTGCAAAAACACGCCCCCCTTTGAGGGAGGCCAAAATGTGGCTGACTACAGGTACAGGATATTCATGCTGTTGCAATGCCTTGTTTAGAGTGCATTTGTAATCTGCACAGATGCGAATGTCCCCATTAGCCTTAAGAGGTATGACAATGGGAGTTTCCCAAGGACTTGAGTCAACAGATTCTAAGACACCTTGCTGAATCAATTTGTCCAATTCAGCATCAATTTTCCCTTTCGAAGCAAAGGGTACTCTCCTTGCTTTTACTCTGATAGGAGTGACAGTGGGGTTCAGTTTCAAGAAAACTGGAGGGCCTTTGTATGCTCCCAGCTGAGGGCTGAAGACATCTGCAAATTCTTTGCAGACTTCTTGTAGACCTAATTTTTGCAAGCTGTGAAGCCCTGTAACTTGTATTCCCAAGGCCTCAAACCAATCGAGTCCAATGAGACTCGTGCGTTCACTCCCAACCACCAATACATCTAATGACCTTCAAAATCCTTTTGTTGTACATTAAGGGTGGCCTCCCCCTTAACACACACTTTGGAATTTTGGAAGTCTGTCAAGACTATATTGGATGGCCTAAGCTTGGCCTGGAACTCACTGCTAGAGCAAATCTTTCTGAAAGTGTGAATAGAAATGATTGAAAGGGCAGATCCAGTGTCCAGTTCCATAACTAATGGAACTCCCTGCAACTTCACCTTAAGTGACAGTTTCTTTTTAAGTGGCCTGTGTGTGCCTGTCCTATAATTGCTTCTACGTGATGCACAGAAACCCACCCTGTTTTGGTTGGGGACCCTGGTACCTTTCATGTGCAATTCTTCTCATGGTTGTACCTTCTGATGGCCCAGACACACATCTGCTATGTGGCCTTGCTTGCCACATGCTCTACAGATTGTAGAACAGAACCTGCAGTTGGTCCTCTTGTGGCAACCTCCACACCTGAAGCACTTGGGCACAGCTGAAGACTTTTCTTTGCCTTCCTTTTGCTTCCTTTCTCTGGCTGGGTAGAGATGATCCACCTCAGGATCTTCTTCTGAGTTCTCCTGGACTCCCGCATGGTGCATGGAGACGGCTTCTGGGTTGTTCCTGATAGGCCTCATATTCTTGACTGCCCCACCTGCTGCCTCTTCTGTCATGACCTCTCTCAAGGCATCGTGGAATGAGATGTCCTCTTTTGCAAAGAGTCTCTGTTGCAAGTTTCTGTTTCTAAGCCTGCATACCAAATGGTCTCTCAGCCTTTCTTCTAAATCTTTAAAGTCACAGGGCTTAGCTGCTCTTCTTAATGCTGCAATGTATTCTTTAGCCGATTCACCAGCTCTTTGATCCCTCTGTTCAAAAGTGTGTCTCCACGCAATAACAGACAACTTGGGCTGAAAATGTTCCTTCAATAACTTTTTAAAATCTGTGTAAGTGACAGATTCCAGAGGAGCGGGGGCTGCTAGGTTTTCTGCAATTTCAAATGCATCTTGACCACAGACACACAGCAAAGTAGTGGCCTTCAAGCCATCTTCTCTTACTTGATTTACTCTAAAGTAATTTTCTACTCTGGCAACATAAGGCTCCCATCTTTCTGGGTGATTAACCTCGAATTCAGACAGTCTTCCTATCTTCACCATTCTTGCTTCTTACTCTAGGAAGGGGTCTATCAGCCAGCTTACCTCCAGCGATGCTGTACTGGCAGGCCAGGTGCTGAATTTAATGCCGTCTTCCTCTCTCCAGGATTCCTGGGGTGAGCTCACAAATCTTCTTCTTTGATCTTGCAAATGATTCCATCCTCGTCGCCAGTGTTGAGTCCTTGGATCAACGGCGAATGAAGAGAAGACATTCTGTTCATTACAACAGCCTTTATTCAACAGTTCACACTCTCCGACACAGCTCTGAGGCTCGCAGGCCTCTCTGACTCCTTTTAACAACGTCCCCGGGCAGAATGGTAACAATTAGGCATGCTCCGAGCCTAGCGCATGCGCGCAAAGCCGGCACCAGCCAGTCTGGTCCTGGGCAGCTTGCAACTGCCCAGGACCATTGCCACGTCCCGAGCCTGCCTTTGCAGGTTCAGGACACAACAGTAGTTTTTTGAGATAGATGATGTTTTAAAGGAATAATGAATGATTTGTATTTAGTATGTTTTAAAGGAACAGTGAATGATTTGTGTAGTATGTAGATGTAAAGTAAAAGAATAATAGAAGGTGTTGATTTAGTGGAAAAGTTTAAATATTTGGGAGTATATATATTATAAATTCTTAATTTAAAGTGAAAAATAATTATGAGATATTATGGGTAAATGTGTAAAAAAATTCAAAATTTTAATGATCTCTGTTGGTGAGAATTTTAGAAGATGAATGGTTTGCTGAAACTTTTTAAGTAGGAGGGTATTAATAGACTTTCTTAGGGGTAAAAAGCAAAGAGCCAATTTTATTGAACGTAAGTTTGTTGGTTAGGTTATATTGGAGGGAAAATTTTGTGTTTATTATGGATGAATGGTTGTTTAAAAGAAATATACACCTCAGCGAGGTGAAGATGGATAAATTATATGTAGAGTAAATATGGGTTATGATATGGGTTTAAAATGCATTATGCAGATTATGAATTATTTATAGTTTTTAATTTGGAAATGCTTATATTGTTAATTTTTTCCCCTTTTTTGTATTTGAGTTAAAGTATATTATCGATTTTATTATTTTTATAGTTGGATAAGTTTATTTAGAATTTGCTTGTTTATTTGTAACCCTGTAATCAGCTCTGGGAAGTGAGGGGAGTAGGGAGGGAGGGGGTTATTTTAGGGGGGGGATATTGTTTAAAACTTGTATAAAACTTTTCAATAAAAAAAAAGAATGCTGGACTGGCTTTCAAAGCCTGTAATACTTCCTTACGATAGATACATCACATATTCTGAAGAAATAGTCATGACAATAATCAAACACCAATTTTTTTCAAGTGGTGACAACCTCTAAAAATAAGGCCCAGAGGTACAAATTGCTAGACTTTAGATTTACATACTTTGCATTATGACAGTATTTGTCCTTTAGCCTCTGAGCCACATTTTCTATAAATTAGGATTATACATTCCGTATTGCAAATCTAATGTTCTGTAAATAATATGCTGGTTAGGAAAAATGCCCACATCAACACTGGATATGTAAAGTTGATTATCTGATTACAACATTTTTATTTTAATAAATAAAAATGGGATGCAAATTAAAGAGAGAATAACAAATTTTCCAAAATATTGTATAATGTTAATTTTTGAATATGCATGTCTTAATCCAGTCTTTACAATATGTAAACAAAGGTTTAAACAAATGTGTCTATGGTTATATGAACCCTCCATTTATGTGGAGTCTGGTATTCTGTGAGTGTTTATTCTCCTTTATTCTTACCCAAACATCTCTGTTCCTATATATGTCTATTTAGTAATATGTCTCACTGAATTTATATTCTAAATAAGCATGGGTAGCTGCAATCCAGCCCTGGAGTAAGTTAAAAAATTAAAGTCTTCTTTGAGTTCAGCTTCACTGCTGAAGATTGTAAGGACATACTACCCAGTTTTATTGGATTTTATGAGCCATGGTGGAGCAGTGGTTAGAATGCAGTATTGCAGGCTGACTCTGCCCACTGCCAAGATTTTGATCCTAACTGGCTCAAGGTTGACTCAGCTTTCCATCCTTCCGAGGTCGATAAAATGAGGAACCAGATTGTTGGGGGCAATATATTGTGTAAACTGCTTAGAGAGTGCTATAAAACCCTATGAAGCGGTACATAAATCTACATGCTACTGCTATATGGAAGTGGTATGTCATTGACTTTTTCCAGGATTTTTTTTTTTTACTTTCTAGTTTGGACCAAAGCTCTGGGGTTTTCTGGTGGTTTCCAACTAGGTTCAAGTCTGCATAACTTTTTCAAGATCAGCCAAGTTGGGAGTAGATGTGATGGAATGTGTATCTGGAGAAGATGTTTGGGAGGATCTTCACTTTCCAGACGTTTGGGAGGATCTTCACTTTCACTTCACTTCCAGAGGCAGTACAAAATAGGAGATTGTCCGGTTCTGAACTGAATGGGGAAGGGAGGAAAAGGGCCTGGGTTGCCACACCTGGCATCTCCCAGTATTTGATTAGAAGGTTATCCCTTTAGCCTGGCAAGATTATGTCTGTTAGATGTAGGCAAATAAACAACTGAACTCAACTGGATTTCACTGAGTTGTGTTTGGACTTAAGCTTGACAGTTGGTACCATTAAGAAAATAACCTGAAGCAATTTACATCTAGTATGTAGATAGATAGATAGATAAATAGATAGATAGATAGATAGATAGATAGATAGATAGATAGATAGATAGATAGTACAGTTCCCATCTTGGCCTGTGAAATAGAATCATCTGCATTTCCCCCTATATTCTAATTTTCTCATATCTCAAGACAAATAAAAATATGTGCTTTGCATATTTTAATGCATTATTTTTGTATTAAAAATACATTTACTAAATGTTAATCATGTCATCTTCCCTTCTATTAAGAAGGCCTACATAAAATTATTTATTCCCTCCTCAATTAAAACTATTGTAAACGATTTTGATATGCATCAGCCTGGTATTTGAAATTAATGGGAATTCTATGTGCAATTATAACAGTCTTAATCAAATATGGAATTATTAAATGTAACGTATTAATATAAGATTTTTTTAAAAAAAATAAAACATCTGTAACATAAAAACCTCTTTCTCCCTGAGTGATGTATAAGTTTTATTTCATTTTCCCTTTTCAATTTTCAATAAGGAGAAGAAAGCAAAATAGAAAGTTTTGCGGTATTTTTATTGGCCTCTCTGAAACAAAGAGAGACTTTTTAAAGAGAGGATTACATTTTGCAAGTTTTACAGATATTTGAAGAATCAAAAAGATAGATTTGGATACCTAATAAAACATTATTTAAAAAAGAATAAAAAGATGCATATTTATTATATCAGCATATTATGGAGCAATCTACTTGCCGTAAAAACAGATTTCTCCAGCCCACACCCCTCAAGGATTTTCACGATTCCCAGATAAGACCATGCTTATTGGGAAACACAGAATTATAATCCAACCCAGTGGAACAATTTATATTATTTTTTCTGCCCTATGGGCAGAATATACTACATAATATTAGGAAGGTCTTGAATACCCACATGTTAAGTGAAAAATAAAAATCTGTTATTGATATTTTTACACACGGATTAGCAGGTAAATTAACTGAGGTTATAACATAGTTTTCAGTCCTGCACTCACAAATGTAAAAACAACGTGACTATGTAAACAAATTAATGCTTATTTTCATGGATTGCAGGAAAAAAAGATATTCAGAGAGCTATAGTTACAATTAGTGTGACAGTTGCATAGCTATGCATGAGGGATTTGCAAAATATTCTGTTATGAACTATTTCATGCAAAGAACATTTACTTTCAGATAGTGTGTGTGTGAAACAAAACACATACTGTGATGTTTTATTCTGGACATAATCTGGAAAGCAAATATTTTGTTTTAGTTCCTGCAACTAAATATTGTCTTGCTCTTGGAGTTGAAGAGGTTTTTTTTTTATTCACATCGGAGACAAAGCAGCAGAAGAGGACAACCATATCCCTATCGCTATTGGCTTGAATACTGATATGGGATGATCTCAGTGGAATTTGCAACAAAACAGCAGACATTTAGAAAGCAAAAGTTTTAGAAGTGGAATAGAAGCACATTGATTTGAGGGAATTAATTTTGACAATTGTGATGGCAAAGAAACTTTCTTTACATAATCATTCTCTTTCAATAAGCAATATTGTATTGACACATAGAATGTTGTTTTCCTAACCTGGTCCTTCAACTAATGGTGCATCCATCGCCACTAAATCCATTCACATATTTTTTTGCTTTCCTTCCACCTTTCTGAACATTAGAAGGTTCTCCAGAAAGCTAGGTTTGGATATATTAACTTTTTAATAAACATAAGACTTGGATTAATCTAGTAATCTCATCTAATACTTATAAATTATCCAAACATTATTATTTTTTTTAAAAAAAACTTCAAAATAAAGAAATAACATATTATGTTTTACACTTTTATTTCATATTCAGTATCATCATGTCCAGTGATATTTCAGAATATTATCTGTAAATGATTTGATCCTGATCTCACTTTAAGGCCAATATTTTTAAGGTATGATATAAAAAATTAGCATTGGGCTTTATAACATATGAATGTGATCTGTTTGATAAGAATTTAGTGCTATCTCCAAAGTCTACTAAGTAGGAAATATTTGGAGATATAAAATATAATTAATTTACAATTTAATATATATTTGTAATGCATTCCATCTAGATATGTGGTAATTTTCTTGTGTAGAAAAAAAACTGTTTGAAAATAATGCATTCAAAATTTCAATTAATATCATATTGCAACAGGAAAGTTACAAATTGTTCTGAAGGCTTTTATGCTTAACTCTTATGACAACAGGGCTTCTCTAAAGCTTATTATGAGTAAAAATGTGATATATGGATACTGCTCCTGGAAAAAGAAAAAAAAAGTCCTTTGAAATTGAATACATGACTTGTGATTCATCCAGATGCAATGCAGATTTTCTCTTAAACTCTTAAGTGGAAAGTACTTTTCAAATGATCTTTTGTACTTGCATGTAAGGAAGAAAAAAAGGAACGTGTAAGAAAAAAAGAGCAGATGTTAACCTGCAATGGTCCAAATCAACATAGACTGTATTTTCTAATCTGAGCTTTAAATTTTAAAATGCCAATAATCTACACTTTGAAAAGAAAAAGAGATACTATGTAAAAATTTCAGTAAAAACACATGACCAATAGTATATATTAGTGGCCTATTAAATGTATTTTTGAAACCATCTCTCAAACTAAGCAGCTTATAAGATCTTAAGTAAGCAATTATGCTATATGCTGTTCTATTAACATTTTAGGCTACTTTGCTCTGTATCTCTAAAGATATGGATACAGGTTTATGATTTTCAACTGAAAAAGCAGATATTTAGCAGTAACATGAATATGCATAGTAGTGTACCATATTGGATATAAATCATTTCATATATAAGGTGGTACAATGGGTATATCTTTTCTACAAAGGTTGGTAAGAAAGCTTTGTAAGAAAGTGTCAGTAGATAAGTAAGCAAAGTAAGTATTTGTAAATAAGCAAAGAAACTTTCAATAGAATTGTAAAGTATTTCAAATAGTAAGCAAAATATTTGGAAGTAAGTAAAGAAACTTACAATAGAATTGCATGTTCACTCATCCAGTGATTGGCTGCTAAGAGGAATGGAATCAACCATCTGCAGACCAGATGTGAGATCAAGGGAAGTGTGTTGTCTTCCTGCTGTGAAAATTCAGGATATGACAGAAAAGCTGATTTTACTAATCAAACCAACTGATCACTATCACTTTCTTCTATTTCAAATTGGAATAAATGACACCACCAGAACAGATCTGGAAAGAATAGAAAAAGATTTTGAAGATCTAGGCAGAAGGCAAAAGAGTTTGAAGCAATAGTGAGATTTTTATCCGTACTTCCAACTGAAGTTCATGGACTGAAGAAGAAACAGAGTGTTCTAGAGGGCAACCACTGACTCAAGGGATGGTATCATCAAGACAAGTTTGAAATCCTAAAATGACCCCCCAAAAGGGGGGGGGGCTTAGGTATGAACAGAACAAGATCAAGGAAATTCTCAGTCCATGGGTTGGGAAGATGGCAATAAAGCAACAGACAATAGAAAGTTAATCTTCTTTATTCCTATCATGCATCTGTCTTCTTGCAAAACTAACAAAGTGGTTCAGCTATCAGATGTGCACCATGGAGGTCAGAAAAGAAATGCATATGAAAATAGGTTAAAACTAAATACACATGAAGGGAGAACTGCAATAGGTTACCTCAGGGTTCTGTCTAGTGGTCTTCAACAATTTTATAAATGATAGTAATAGATGGAATGCTCTACATATTTTCAGATGATACCAAGTTGGGAGGATTGCTGACATTTCAGAAGAAAGGCTAAAAGTTCAAGGCTCTTAGATGGAATAGAATATTGGGCTCAATGTCATGGTTTTACATTTCTGTAGGAAACTCTGGATGCACAGTTACAAATTAGGCAATACCTAAGAGAAGGATCTAAGTGTCCTGGTAGACCACAGAATTAAGTATGAGTCATCGGTGTGCTACAATTGCCAAAACAACCAATATAATTTTGGGATGCCTCATTGAGTTATAATGACAAGTTTCTAGGAAGTTCTGTTCTAAAATTGTAATGGTCAGACTGCACCTGGAATACTCTACTTTGTTTTGATTACCACAATCCAAAGAGAATAGTAAAGATCTAGAAAAAGCAGAGAAGACCAACACAGAAGGTGAGGGCCTTGTAGCTTAAATTCTGTAAAGAATGGTTAAAGAAAGTGAATGTGTTTAGTTAGAAGAGAAGACTAAGAGGAGATATGGCAGCAGTCTTCCAATGCTTGAAGAGCTATAACAAGGAAGAGGCATGGATTTGTTTTCATTTAAAATATTTTGCTCTTCTGTTTAATTGTGTCTTTTATATACTAGTTTTTGGTCACTCAGAGCCATATGGAAATCAGGCAGTCTATAAATTTAATAATAATGCCAGAAAGTTGGATGAAAGCTTTACAGAGAGATCCACAAGTGGTATAAGAAGTGACCAATCTGCCTATGCTGAATAAGATTACACTGTTTCAGAAATAGCAACTGCAAAATTCAGGAGTGCTTCCATATTCAAATCTGACTTTTCAAGCCATGGCCAAGAACATCTTTTATTAACTTTGATTAATACACCAGCTGAATTCCTTTAAAAAAAAATCACCTTAAAACTACGGAAAACAGAGCAGTAGCCTCTAGACCAGGGGTGTCAAACTGCGCCCACCCCATTGCAAGCAATGAAAAAAAGTCGTGATACATGACAACACGTCACGTGATGTTGCAAGTTTGACACTCCTGCTCTAGACTGTGATAATGGACTTGAATAGTATTGCCTTTGTCTTTAATCTAGAAACTTCATTTGGTACAAAACACAGAAGCCAAATTGATCCTGGGAAGGACACAAAAAACCACATTACACATATGCTTAAAGCAGTGTTTCTCAATCTTAGCATCTTTTAAAAGTATGGATTTCAATGCTAGCTGGGGAATTCTGAGAGTTGAAGTCCATATCTTAAAGCTGCTGAGATTCAGAAATACCGCATAAAGCTCTACAGCCGTGGTGGTGAACCTATGGCACGTGTGCCAGACTGGGCACGCAGAGCCCTTTCTGTCGGCACGCGTACCAGAGAGACGCTCCCCTCCCCCTCTTCACATGCGCCTGATTAGTGGGAACTAGAGAGGGCAGGGAAACCAAATCTAGCAGCGATCTTGCGGGAACAGCTGCAAGAGCTGGGTGGGGAGAGGGGAACCTATAAAAGGAGCAGGTTTTGGTGGGAGTGCAGTGAGAGAGCGAGTGACGGCCTTTGGAAGCAATGGTGGGCATGAGTTTGGAGAAGACAAGTAGGACGCGGTGTCCGTTTGCACTTTGTAGAAGGCTAGCTGGGGAAGGAGGACACGTGAGTTTGGATTTTGGAGAAAGGGAGAGAGAAAGAGAGGAAGGAAGGAGGGGAGAAGAAAGGAAGGAAGGAAGGAAGGAAGGAAGGAAGGAAGGAAGGAAGGAAGGAAGGAAGGAAGGCTGGGCCTGCCAGCACCGCTTGGCAGATGCATGGCCAGGCCTGCCTAGGTGACGCCAAAGCCAGCCAGCCCTTGTGTGGGAGCGCAGGGGGAGGGGGAGACCTGAGTACCGCACCTGCCTCCCTTCGACTCCATCGGCCTCTCGCTCCTCCAGGGTGGGGCTGGTCAGATTCCCCCCATTGGCAGCTCTGTGCCCGCTGCCAGCCCATCCCTGGCCAGCCTTCCTCCTCCTTCTGCGGGTGGACCGTGGGTTACTGAGCCGGGCAGTGTCTTCCCTGCACTTCAGGTGGAGGAGCTGGGCAGCTGAGGCCCTCGCTCCCCTCTGGTCTCCATCTGCCCGAGGCCTGAGCTCGGTTGCCTGACTGGCCGGCAATGGGCTGGAGAATGCTGGATGGTGGCAGCTGCCCCGGGATAAGAGGTAGGCAGGGTGGGTGCTCCCAATGTCTACAGGGGAAGAAGCGGTGAGGAGGCTCTGCACCCAGCTCAGCCCCGGCACGGCATGGCACGACAAGCGAGGCAGTCCTTCTGTGGGAGCACAGGGGGAGGGGGGAAGCCTGGCACCATGCTCAATAGTAGTAACTGTGAGAGGGACCTCGGAGTCCTAAATATGAACCAGCAGTGTGCTGCAGCTGCCAAAAAGGCCAACACAGTGCTAGGCTGCATTAACAGAGGGATAGATTCAAGATCACGTGAAGTATTAATACCACTCTACAATGCCTTGGTAAGGCCACACTTGGAATAATGCATCCAGTTTTGGTCACCATGATGTAAAAAAGATGTTGAGACTCTAGAAAGAGTACAGAGAAGAGCAACAAAGATGATTAGGGGACTGGAGGCTAAAACATATAAGGAACGGTTGCTAGAATTGGGTATGTCTAGTTTAACGAAGAGAAGGACAAGGGGGGACATGATAGCAGTATTCCAATATCTCAGGGGCTGCCATAAAGAAGAGGGAATCAAGCTATTTTCCAAAGCACCTGAAGGCAGGACAAGAAGCAACGGGTGGTAACTAATCAAGGAGAGAAGCAACCTAGAACTAAGGAGAAACTTCCTGACAGTGAGAACAATTAATCAGTGGAACAGCCTGCCTCCAGAAGCAGTAAATGCTCCAACACTGGAAGTTTTTAAGAAGAGACTGGACAGCCATTTGTCCGAAATGGTGTAGGGTTTCCTGCCTGAGCAGGGGGTTGGACTAGATGACCTCTAAGGTCTCTTCCAACTTTACTACTACTATTATTATTATTAAGCGCAACCCCGTGCACAAATGTGCCCCCGCTCTGCCAAGCAAATGGAGCCATGGCATCTGCTGCAGAAGAGCGCAGGTGGGCAGCGGAGGGCACGAGGAGCCCCGATCCCAGCACAGCCTCTCCCCACTCTCCTCCTCCCCCTCAGAAGAGCTGCAGAGCTCAGGAGCCTCCCCCCACATCTCCCACACACCCCGGTCCCCCCCACACCTCCCACACACCCCAGTCCCCAGGGCATGCTGGTCACCTTTCTCCCCAAAGGAAGGAAATGAGCGACCTTGGCAGTAGCTGCTGGGCATTGGGCGGGCATTTTTCTAGTCCAGCTCCCCCCCAAACACACAGACATGGTGGCATGAGGATGAGACAGACCGTACCAATCCGCCTTGGTGCTGCTGACTCGCACCCCTGACTCAAGAGGGGAGAACCCTCTGCCCAACATTCTGCGATTAAGAGGCTCTGGCCAGTGTCTGGGGGGAGTCAGAGGGGCAGTAAGCCCACTCAGATGCCCTCCAAGGACTGTTTGTATCATTGATAGCTCTGTTATTGTGTTTTTGGGAGGTGGAGTGAGTGGGGGATTTTTATTTTTTGCCTCGTTTTGCTCTTTTAAAGAGAACGCCCCCCAACACCCCCTGTATAGACAGAAGCCTTGTGCCATCGCCGTTCACCTGCCGTGCTCCCCCAGCCCCTCTCTTTCCCTTCCTTTGAAACAAACAACCCCTCCAATCCTCCCATTTCTGCCTTCTGAATTAAAATGAGAGAAAGCCAATTTTTTTCTTTTGTGGTCTTTACATATTTAAACTGCAGCTAGAAGGAAGTGGGGAAGAAAACCATTGCAAGACACACTTCTATTTTAACTTTTTTTCCTTGTCACTTTTTGGAGTTTTCATCCTGTTTTTGTAAGAGGGCAGTGTTTGGGAGGGGGTGTAGCTACCCCCTTCCCGCCAAGCCATCACCTGAGAAGACGCCTTTCTGCCCACTGCCCCACCCACCAGAGACCCCCTGGATCTCCCCCAACCTTGCTCGGCCTCCACAGGCATCCCCCCAGGAGCAACATCGAGCTGGCCACACCCACCCTGGCCATGGCCACCCACCCTGCCATGACCAGTGCATCCACGCCCACCCAGTGGGCCATGCCCACCCAGCAGCCAGCGATACATAAGTGGGTTTTGGGTTGTAGTTTGGACACTCGGTTTCTAAAAGGTTCACCATCACTGCTCTACAGTGTCTACAGTAATTTCCAGGCAAAATAAAAAAATTCAAATTATTACCTCAAAATCCTTACATGACTTAAGTCCAGGCTATTTAAGAGAATATTTCTTTCTGAGTGAATCTCCACCCTCAGGGAGACTATATGAGGATTGCCTACAGTTGCTGGGGGTTGATCTGATGATAAATGTAATTTTACCAGCTCTTTGGAATTACTGGAGAAATGTAAGGTACTTCATAGCATTTTAGAAACTTCTAAAAATACA
This sequence comes from Crotalus tigris, assembly GCF_016545835.1. Classification (NCBI taxonomy): domain Eukaryota; kingdom Metazoa; phylum Chordata; class Lepidosauria; order Squamata; family Viperidae; genus Crotalus; species Crotalus tigris. The sequence continues at coordinate 2,454,652 of NW_024096718.1, forward strand.
TGTTTTTGAACGAATGATTTAACTGTAATATTTTTTGTTTTACAGATTTAATTATTCAAACAGTTGTTACATCTTTTTTTTAATTTTTTATTGTAAATTGCTGTGACCTTAGATGATTAACAGTTTCCTGAGCTACATAAATATTTCAAGACATAATAACACAAATATATAATTGCAAAAAAATAGCAAGAAGTAACATAACCAGAAACCTAACTTGAAATGCCAATTTTAAAACCAAGAAGTGTATTCTATATGAATTGTTAAAAGGTCTAAACAAAATGGTGTATAATATATATATATATATATATATGTATGTATGTATGTATGTATGTATGTATGTATGTATGTATGTATATATATATACATATATATATTTTTAGCAAGAAGCTAAAAACACCAGCCTGAAGATGACGAATGTGACTTCGTCGAAACGTTGCCAAGACACTTCCAATTTTACGCGGGAGAAAACCCGAACAACCAAAGACCTATATACAAATACCCGCGAAAACCTCAGAAAACATATATATATATATATATATATATATATATATATATGTATATGTAGGTCTTTGGTTGTTCGGGTTTTCTCCCGCGTAAAATTGGAAGTGTCTTGGCGACGTTTCGACGAAGTCCCATTCGTCATCTTCAGGCTGGTGCTTTTCAGCTTCGTGCTCGAGCAGCAATGTGTGGTCTTAGCTGTTTCTTCCTTTTAACTGCCAGTGGGGGTATGAACTGATTGGGTGGGAGCTTGGCTGTGTTCTGATTGGGTGGAGGTGTGTTCTGATTGGTTAGGGGCTTGGCTGTGCTCTGATTGGCTGGGGGGTTGGCTGTGCTCTGATTGGCTGGGGGGTTGGCTGTGCTCTGATTGGCTGGGGGAGTGTTCTGTTTGGTTGTGCTCAGGTTAGTCTGAGTTGCAGAGGGATTCAAGATTTTGGGCTGCCCTGCCATTCCTTGGCTTCGCGTTCGTGGTCGTGCTTCCTCTTCATGGAGGGTGTCAGTTTGCTTCATGTATGGATTGGGGGGGTTTAAAGTGGCTAATGATGCAGCTGTGGTCTGGCTTCTGGTTTGTGGTCGTGCCTGGTTTGTGTGTGTTTTCTTCTGGTAGATGGTGTGTCCTAGGGAGCCATTGTCATTGCCAACCTCTACATGGCTCACCTCTACAAAACCTAGCCAAATTTCTCGCCAAACAACTACAGCCCTATGCAGAATCCATCACCTCACACGTAAAAAATTCATTCCAGTTTATAGAGATCATAAAGAAACAAAGCTTACAGCCCAGCGACCTACTAGTGAGCTTCGATGTCATATCCCTCTTCACCCAAGTGCCTATCAAAGAAGCCTTGACAGCTATTCAAAACAAATATAACCCCCCCAAACACATCTTAGATCTGACCAACCACTGCCTATCCAACACATACTTCATCTATAACGGACAAAAATACAAACAAACAGAAGGAGCACCCATGGGATCACCCCTCTCACCTGTCATTGCCAACCTCTACATGGAACACTTTGAAACCCAAGCTCTAGAAAAATCGGATCACAAACCCAAACTCTGGCTCAGATACGTAGACGACACCTTCATAATCTGGCCACATGGGAAAGAAAAACTGGACAACTTCCTCACACACCTCAACAGCCTACACCCCAAAATACAGTTCACCATGGAAACAGAAGCTAACAACCAACTTCCCTTCCTGGATGTCTTAGTCTACAAGAAATCCAATGGCTCCCTAGGACACACCATCTACCAGAAGAAAACACACACAAACCGCTATCTGCACGCTCTCTCACACTACCACCCAGCACAGATCAACTCTGTAGCCAAGACACTCATCTCCAGAACAAAACGCTTAGCTGACGAACAACACCTAAAACCCGAACTACACACTCTCACCAATGTACTAACATCCAATGGATTCCATAGAAATAAGATTACAAACCTAATCCAAAAAGAAACCCCCACTAAAATCCAAGACAAAGAACAAGAAAACGGCAAAGCCATCCTCCCATACATAAAAGGCATCACAGACAGAATCAGTAAGATCCTCCATAAACACAACATCAAAACAGCATTCTGCACAAACAGAAAAATATCCACCATCCTTAGAAACCCCAAAGATAAAATTGAATTAGAAAATCAAGGAGTATACGAAATCCCATGCACCACTTGTCCCACCACATACATCGGACAAACCAACAGAAGAATAAGTGCACGCATTGAAGAACATAAGAACTCAGTCAAAAAAGAGGAACCAACATCTTCCCTGGTCCAACACCTTAAAGCCACAGGACATGAAATTGACTTTAAAAATACCAGAACCATTGCCAAAAGTGAACATTTTAATAACAGAATAATCAGAGAAGCCATCGAGATAGAAAAACGCCCACACAGCATGAACAAGCGAGATGATACCTCCCGCCTACCAGCCATTTGGAAACCTGCCCTTATTGACAAACGACTCCCTAACCCCAAATCTTAAACCCCTCTGCAACTCAGACTAACCTGAGCACAACCAAACAGAACACTCCCCCAGCCAATCAGAGCACAGCCAAGCCCCTAACCATTCAGAACACACTCCACCCAATCAGAACACAGCCAAGCTCCCATCCAATCAGTTCATACCCTCCACTGGCAGTTAAAAGGAAGAAACAGCTAAAACCACACATTGCTGCTCAAAGCAAGAAGCTAAAAACACCAGCCTGAAGATGACGAATGTGACTTCGTCGAAACGTTGCCAAGACACTTCCAATTTTACGCGGGAGAAAACCCGAACAACCAAAGACCTATATACAAATACCCGCGAAAACCTCAGAAAACAAATATTGAACCTCTACGGGGAGGAAATCCACCATCTGACCAGGACCTATGAAAAACTTGAAGTCCAAAGAGCTTCCATTTTATGTGACCTCGCATTCCTACGTAACTGCCGAGATCAAAATCTAATCCCCACATGTTTCCAACTGAAATTCCACTCCAACTCTGCAGCCACCAAACGGATCCTGAAAAGAACAGAATTGGCCCTAATCAGAAATGAACTTCACACAAAAAGATTCCTCCTAGACCGAATTAACAAAGATCTCCTCACACTCACCTCAAACTCAGCAACAAGATCCACCCCGCACTTTGGGACAAATCCAAACAACTCGCCGTCTGGAGAGCCAAAACACAGACCACCCTCAAGACAGACACACACACCAACAAACTCCGAAGACTACAAGAACGCCAGAAACAAACCCCTCCTCCCTCACAGCCACACATGAAACAAACAGTGCATAACATCTCAGATAGGATCCTCACCAAAGCCGAAACCAATGTCCTTTCCAAAGGATTCAACTTTGCAGTCGCTCCCAAACACATCCCCACTGAAACCATTATATGTGGAGTTGAAACCAGCCTGACCAAAATCAACCCCGACGACGCTAACAGAATCAGACTCGAAATCACCAACATCCTCTGCACCAGCAAGCCACCCAAAAGCAACTTACCCAAAGAGGAACAGACAGCACTACGTAACCTGAAAGAAGACACCAGCATAATAATCCTACCAGCAGACAAGGGCAACGCCACGGTGGTTATGAACACATCTGACTACCAAACCAAATTAACCAACCTACTCCAAGACTCCACATACAAACCCCTAAATACAGATCCCACCACCTACCTGGAAAAAACCACCAGAACCAAGATAAAAGCCTCCCCCATTAGCGAAGAGATCCAGCAAAGAATCATTCCCAGAGAGAAATCATCCAGATGCCCTAAACTCTATGGTCTCCCCAAGATACACAAAGAAGGAACCCCACTCAGACCTATAGTCAGCTCCATAGGCTCACCTCTACAAAACCTAGCCAAATTTCTCGCCAAACAACTACAGCCCTATGCAGAATCCATCACCTCACACGTAAAAAACTCATTCCAGTTTATAGAGATCATAAAGAAACAAAGCTTACAGCCCAGCGACCTACTAGTGAGCTTCGATGTCATATCCCTCTTCACCCAAGTGCCTATCAAAGAAGCCTTGACAGCTATTCAAAACAAATATAACCCCCCCAAACACATCTTAGATCTGACCAACCACTGCCTATCCAACACATACTTCATCTATAACGGACAAAAATACAAACAAACAGAAGGAGCACCCATGGGATCACCCCTCTCACCTGTCATTGCCAACCTCTACATGGAACACTTTGAAACCCAAGCTCTAGAAAAATCGGATCACAAACCCAAACTCTGGCTCAGATATGTAGACGACACCTTCATAATCTGGCCACATGGGAAAGAAAAACTGGACAACTTCCTCACACACCTCAACAGCCTACACCCCAAAATACAGTTCACCATGGAAACAGAAGCTAACAACCAACTTCCCTTCCTGGATGTCTTAGTCTACAAGAAATCCAATGGCTCCCTAGGACACACCATCTACCAGAAGAAAACACACACAAACCGCTATCTACACGCTCTCTCACACCACCACCCAGCACAGATCAACTCTGTAGCCAAGACACTCATCTCCAGAACAAAACGCTTAGCTGACGAACAACACCTAAAACCCGAACTACACACTCTCACCAATGTACTAACATCCAATGGATTCCATAGAAATAAGATTACAAACCTAATCCAAAAAGAAACCCCCACTAAAATCCAAGACAAAGAACAAGAAAACGGCAAAGCCCTCCTCCCATACATAAAGGCACCACAGACAGAATCAGTAAGATCCTCCATAAACACAACATCAAAACAGCATTCTGCACAAACAGAAAAATATCCACCATCCTTAGAAACCCCAAAGATAAAATTGAATTAGAAAATCAAGGAGTATACGAAATCCCATGCACCACTTGTCCCACCACATACATTGGACAAACCAACAGAAGAATAAGTGCACGCATTGAAGAACATAAGAACTCAGTCAAAAAAGAGGAACCAACATCTTCCCTGGTCCAACACCTTAAAGCCACAGGACATGAAATTGACTTTAAAAATACCAGAACTATCACCAAAACTGAACATTTTAATAACAGAATAATCAGAGAAGCCATCGAGATAGAAAAACGCCCCCACACAGCATGAACAAGCGAGAGATGATACCTTCCCGCCTACCAGGAAACCTGCCTTATTGACAAACGACTCCAACCCCCAAAAATCTTTAAACCCCTCTGCAACTCAGACTAACCTGAGCACAACCAAACAGAACACTCCCCCAGCCAATCAGAGCACAGCCAAGCCCCTAACCAATCAGAACAAACCTCCACCCAATCAGAACACAGCCAAGCTCCCACCCAATCAGTTCATACCCCCACTGGCAGTTAAAAGGAAGAAACAGCTAAGACCACACATTGCTGCTCAAAGCACGAAGCTGAAAACACCAGCCTGAAGATGACGAATGGGACTTCGTCGAAACATTGCCAAGACACTTCAATTTTACGCGGGAGAAAACCCGAACAACCAAAGACCTATATACAAATACCGCGAAAAACCTCAGAAAACATCTATATATAATATATAATAATATATATATATATATAGCATATATAAATATATATAATATATATATATATCTGTGGTTATTCGGGTTTTATCGTATCAAATTGGAAGTGTCTTGGCGACGTTTCAATGAAGTCTCATTTGTCATCTTCAGGGCTGGTGTTTCGGCTTCGTGCTCCTAGAAGCACGAAGCCGAAAACACCAGCCTGAAGATGATGAATGAGACTTCATCGAAACGTCGCCAAGACACTTCCAATTTGACGCGGGAGAAAACCCGAATAACCAAAGACCTACATATAAACACCCACGAAAACCTCAGAAATATATATATTAAAAATAATACTAAAAATAAAAGAATGATTCCTGGGTGTATGCATACTAGGAAATAAACGTGAGCACCAGGAAGAGTTGAAACATTAAAAGTTTTATAAAATGTTAAAAGTTTAAACATAAAACATTTAAAAGGTTTTAAAAAAGCTGACCTAGCTTTCGTTGGCTCCTGCCAACATCATCAGGGTGCAAATGAATCAATGGGAGAGATATTTATAAACAAGCCAGCACCTGCGCTTGACTTCTGGACCGCGTAACAGGTCCCAACCGGCCAATCGCTGCACCTGTGTCAATTGCTACACAATTATTCAGTTTGTCCTCATTCCCCCCATCTACATGCGTACTAGCTTTCATTTTCCCACCTCTCTGCATCTGTGACTCAAGAGGGCATACGGTCTTTCTACAATCCAGCGTGTGATCATCATCACCAAGTTACTTCCTCCCCTCCTCTCCCTTGAAACCTTCTGCACAGATGGATCTCTTCCCCCCTCCACACTTTCGACATCCATCACCATCATGTTCCTGCTCTCTATTCCGAGATCCTATTATAAACATCCTGCATGCACTCGCACTATCTGACTTCCCTTCACACTCGGTCTTTCTAACCACCCCCTTGCTGTAATCCTTGACAGCATCAATCTCCTTCTTTCTTGTAATAGTTCCTATTCCATTCGGAGAAACAATCCATGATTCCTGCTGCCCGCTAAGTGGGGCAGCAGATACTCTCTGGGGTGATCGTTTCAGCGCCTGATCTAATTGGCATCCAATAGTCACCCCCTCTTCTTTCGTCGCTCGAAACGCTGCTGTCCGAGGATGTATGATTGTTCCTGAGGCAGGGAGCTCACAAGCGCTCTCCTCCTGTGCAACTGCAGGGGGTGTGGCTTTCCTCGAATGCAGTGAATAGGGAGGCAGGTTGAACCCGCGTGTCATCGTCCTTCTGTCTTGTGGCAATTCCGCTGCTCTATAAGGGTGCGAATGCATTCCAGATGGGTGGGTGAGGAAGTCCACAGTAACGAGGGCTTCCATACATGTGGGGGGAGTATTCAGGCCAACGGGGGTGAGGTCTCTAAGGTTGTTGGGTTGCCTCATACACGGAAAGTGCGTCTCCATCCTTAAGGTCAGGAGGGTCTCTGATCTTTGGCTGTTATTCACACGGGTATCAGTTCTCTGAGGTGAGGAGATGGGACTACAATTATTGGGTCGTCCATTCCATAGTGATCGAGTATGAACTTCCCACGCTCTTAAAGCTAAATGCGCAGGGCATAGGTCAATGTGGCGGTTGATGGATCCTTCGCACGAAAGCCAGGCCTCCTTTAATAGCCTGCCATCACTCTTCCCCATTCCCTTTTGCTCTCAAGTTGGGAAGGGAACGTCCTATATTTCCCCAAGTTAAAGTGTCCTTCACACTATTAAGTTGATTCTTCCTCCTGTGATCTTCAGGATATTTCTCTCTTTCACTCCTCTGACACGCATCACAGTTATTTGTATTTTTGTTGTCACAATGCCCCACACTAGGGGTCCTACCTCGACCCTCATGTTCCAGCACCCTTGTTCTTACCACCCTTCCAGCACCCCCACAATCTTTACAATTAACCTCGTCCATACTTTTGTTTCCCCCCACAGCTCCTAATGTGTCACCCGATTGAGTCCAAGGTCCACACTGTTTCACTATAACAGATGTTCCCTGAGATATTTGTGTTAACTTGGTGTCTAAATAATATCCTCCATGCTCCTCCTTTGTGTGATCCAGCACAATATCCAATCCGATCATCTCTCTCTCAGCCTTTTGTAGCGCCGCTCTCTGAGAGCATGTAACTACCCCCGTAATAGGGCGGCTGTGAGTGTTTGTCTTCTGTGCGTTTTTTGGGAGTACGACTCTATCTCGGTGGTTCCGGTCAACACAGCAATGTGGCAAAGGCTTCAAAGGTGTTATTTTGCCGTTGCTCACAGCCATCATTTCCCCTTCTGGGTTCGTATATGCTCCTAATATATCAACAACCGGATGAGCCATAACAGGAGTATCGTCGGGGACGAGGGAGTCAATACAATCATTGGAGTGACAAGCGTGTTCCATATCAATCGGGACATGTGTTATTCGTGATTCTAAGTATTGAGCACCGTATGAGGAGGCATCCAAGGTATCCGGGGATGGGCTACTAACATCAATAAGTTTCTCAATTTGTGACAGGTATGTATGCAAATTATTAATCAATGGGACTCCAGATTGTGGATTTTTCTTTTCCTCGTTGCCAGTTTCCTCTGATAGGTGCTCAAAATTCTTGTTATCCGGGCATTTTTTCCACACTGATCGACTGCATGCCTCCCATGCCTTCATGGCCTGATACACTGGGCGCAAGTCTACATGTCAGTTAATTGATCTGTTATCCGAAAACCAGGCCTCTTTGAGCAACCTGCCACTTTTAGAGGTGTTGCTGGCAATTACCCTCACACCGTCAAAATCAAATTTGTGTCCAAACTCCATCATGTGTGTTAGTATCTGGGAATATTGCTCACCTCTTCTTATTGCCAGCTTGTGTTCCTGAATTCTAGTTCCAACTCTTTTTGAAGTCTCTCCCACATAGTTGCTTGGGCAGTCACTACAATTAATCTTGTAGATGACTCCAAACTTCTCAACAGTGGGGATTGGGTCTTTTGGTCTCATGATGCAGGAATGCAATGTCCGGTCGGGTCTATGTGCAACCCTTACAGCATAGGGAGCCAATAGCCTGGCAGTAGCTTCCGAAACATTGCTGATGCGGGCGTGGCTGCATTTATAAACAAGTTTCCCCACAGGTTGGTTTATACCCTGACGATGATGGCAGACTAGCCATCGAAAGCTTGGTCATATTTATTAAAAACCGTGTTGTTTTATCTCCTGGTGATCGCCTTTTTATCGAAAATGTATGTACCCAGGAATCACTATTCTTCAATTTTTAATGTTACTATATATATATATATATATATATATATATATATATATATATACACACACACACATATACATATATATACACATACATATATATAGGTCTTTGGTTATTCGGGTTTTCTCCCACGTAAAATTGGAGGTGTCTTGGCGACGTTTTGACGAAGTCCCATTCATCATCTTCAGGCTGGTGTTTTCAGCTTCGTGCTCCTCAAACACCAGCCTGAAGATGACGAATGGGACTTCGTCGAAACGTCGCCAAGACACCTCCAATTTTACGTGGGAGAAAACCCGAATAACCAAAGACCTACATACAAACACCCGTGAAAACCTCAGAAAACATACATATGCATTAAGACCTTGTTTAAACGGGTGCAATCGCACTGCAGCACCATGGAGTCTAAGGCAGAAGAAAGGAAACATCTATTCCGCATATGCCGGATGAATGGGTACCCCCTAAGGTTTATTAAGCGACACAGTATGGTATCAGACCCCCGAAACGGACAGCAAGGAGAGGAACCCCTGATACGAACCGTACGGGTGTCTCTACTGTACATTAGTAATGTGTCAGAAGCCACAGCCAGGCTTCTGGCACCCCACAATATACAGGTAGCCCACAAACCTACTCAGATCCTACGAGCTAAAGTGATGCGCCCCAAGGACCAGCTCCCTACCGCCGAGAGATCAGCTATAGTTTATAAGATCAACTGCACGGGGTGCCAGAGTAATTATGTAGGCGAGACCTCAAAAAGACTTAAGACTCGTCTACATGAGCATAGGTTGGCTATTAGACGAGGCGAACAACATTCGCAGATTTGGGCCCATGTAGCAGAATACGATCATTGCTTTGATTTTGAGAATGCCCAAATCTTGGCCAACGACACGACAAAAGGAGGTCGCCTACTGAAAGAGGCATGGTTTTCAGGAACGGAGTCCATCAATCGGCGCGTAGACTTGTGTGCAGCGCACCAAGCTCTGCAAATGTGGAGTGCCAGCAACCGTACTAACGTGTGGAGGGGACCCAATCAAAAAACCTGTAATCAAAAACATACCGCCTGGCCCCCCTCCCTGCATAATTACACCGATGGAGCCTCTATTGACAGCTCCTCCCTCCCGGACCGACAACAGACTAACTTCAGCGGACAACTGCGGCTAGGTTTGTCACAACCCGCCAGGAGCAGACTCTTTTTGGGACGGAATGGAGATGGAGTGGGGCTTGAGGAAGCGGAGGGAAAACGGAATATAATAAAGTCTAATGAGGACGATCAGAATGAGGATGAATCCCCCCCTGAGGATACTACCAGGCACATTATGATAACCCGGTCGCAGTCGAGCAGAGGAAGGCACCCCCCTCTGACATTCTCAACACAAAGCTGCGCAGTGAAACAGCGACTGCAATTAAAGGGGAAGAGCTCCGTACAGAGTGAGAATGGAGAATTGGGGATGAGTGGGAATGGTGCTTACCAACAATGGACGGAACAACAAGGCACTGACAATTGGACAATGGCAGAAAACATCCTGAGTGTGCGCGAGGGAGAGAGCGTGGAAACGAACATTAGATCATTCAGGAGAACTCATGGGAAGGAGGAGGGGAGGAGGAATAGCATGGGCTGTGACTATGAGCCTGCGTTACAACCCTGAGGGATAGATAAACAAGATCAAAGTGGTCTTGGGGCTTGCAGGGATATTGGAAGCAATTTAAATAATTGCCCACCCCCGCTCCCTAAGGGAAGCTGTGTGTGGGATGGTGGGGGAGTTATGAGCAGGGGAGGAGAAAAGATCCTGACCCTCAACCTGACCAACCCTGAAACAGCTAATGGAGTAACGTATGACATAATGCAAACTAGCAATGGAAAGAGGATAGGTGCTGATGTGGGGCGTGTGCTTGAGACTCAACTCGATCAGCTGGGGCCGATGACACGCTCCAGGAGCCGGAAACAGGCATTAAACAACTATATATAAGACTTCCCCCGGCGTTTGCCTTTTAACCCTGACGATGTCAAATGTATTTGATGAAAGCTTGGTTGATTAAATTTATTTTTGATAGATATTCTCTTGGTGATCATTATTTTGACTATATATATATATTGCTGCTTGAAGCACGAAGCTGAAAACACCAGCCTGAAGATGACGAATGGGACTTCATCGAAACGTCACCAGACACTTCCAATTTTACGTGGGAGAAAACCCGAATAACCAAAGACCTACATACAAACACCCGCGAAAACCTCAGAAAACAAACAAACATATATATATACAAAACGCTTAGCTGACGAACAACACCTAAAACCCGAACTACACACTCTCACCAATGTACTAACATCCAATGGATTCCATAGAAATAAGATTACAAACCTAATCCAAAAAGAAACCCCCACCAAAATCCAAGACAAAGAACAAGAAAACGGCAAAGCCCTCCTCCCATACATAAAAGGCACCACAGACAGAATCAGTAAGATCCTCATAAACACAACATCAAAACAGCATTCTGCACAAACAGAAAAATATCCACCATCCTTAGAAACCCCAAAGATAAAATTGAATTAGAAAATCAAGGAGTATACGAAATCCCATGCACCACTTGTCCCACCACATACATCGGACAAACCAACAGAAGAATAAGTGCACGCATTGAAGAACATAAGAACTCAGTCAAAAAAGAGGAACCAACATCTTCCCTGGTCCAACACCTTAAAGCCACAGGACATGAAATTGACTTTAAAAATACCAGAACCATTGCCAAAAGTGAACATTTTAATAACAGAATAATCAGAGAAGCCATCGAGATAGAAAAACGCCCACACAGCATGAACAAGCGAGATGATACTCCCGCCTACCGCCATTGGAAACCTGCCCTTATTGACAAACGACTCCCTAACCCCAAAATCTTAAACCCCTCTGCAACTCAGACTAACCTGAGCACAACCAAACAGAACACTCCCCCAGCCAATCAGAGCACAGCCAAGCCCCTAACCATTCAGAACACACCTCCACCCAATCAGAACACAGCCAAGCTCCCATCCAATCAGTTCATACCCTCACTGGCAGTTAAAAGGAAGAAACAGCTAAAACCACACATTGCTGCTCAAAGCAAGAAGCTAAAAACACCAGCCTGAAGATGACGAATGTGACTTCGTCGAAACGTTGCCAAGACACTTCCAATTTTACGCGGGAGAAAACCCGAACAACCAAAGACCTATATACAAATACCCGCGAAAACCTCAGAAAACATATATATATATTATATATATATATTATATCTATATATATATATATATATATAATATATATATTATATATATATAAGGTCTTTGGTTATTCAAGTTTTCTCCCGTATCAAATTGGAAGTGTCTTGGCGACGTTTCAACGAAGTCTCATTCGTCATCTTCAGGCTGGTGTTTTTGGCTTCGTGCTCCTAGAAGCACGAAGCCGAAAACACCAGCCTGAAGATGATGAATGAGACTTCATCGAAACGTCGCCAAGACACTTCCAATTTGACGCGGGAGAAAACCCGAATAACCAAAGACCTACATATAAACACCCACGAAAACCTCAGAAATATATATATTAAAAATAATACTAAAAATAAAAGAATGATTCCTGGGTGTATGCATACTAGGAAATAAACGTGAGCACCAGGAAGAGTTGAAACATTAAAAGTTTTATAAAATGTTAAAAGTTTAAACATAAAACATTTAAAAGGTTTTAAAAAAGCTGACCTAGCTTTCGTTGGCTCCTGCCAACATCATCAGGGTGCAAATGAATCAATGGGAGAGATATTTATAAACAAGCCAGCACCTGCGCTTGACTTCTGGACCGCGTAACAGGTCCCAACCGGCCAATCGCTGCACCTGTGTCAATTGCTACACAATTATTCAGTTTGTCCTCATTCCCCCCATCTACATGCGTACTAGCTTTCATTTTCCCACCTCTCTGCATCTGTGACTCAAGAGGGCATACGGTCTTTCTACAATCCAGCGTGTGATCATCATCACCAAGTTACTTCCTCCCCTCCTCTCCCTTGAAACCTTCTGCACAGATGGATCTCTTCCCCCCTCCACACTTTCGACATCCATCACCATCATGTTCCTGCTCTCTATTCCGAGATCCTATTATAAACATCCTGCATGCACTCGCACTATCTGACTTCCCTTCACACTCGGTCTTTCTAACCACCCCCTTGCTGTAATCCTTGACAGCATCAATCTCCTTCTTTCTTGTAATAGTTCCTATTCCATTCGGAGAAACAATCCATGATTCCTGCTGCCCGCTAAGTGGGGCAGCAGATACTCTCTGGGGTGATCGTTTCAGCGCCTGATCTAATTGGCATCCAATAGTCACCCCCTCTTCTTTCGTCGCTCGAAACGCTGCTGTCCGAGGATGTATGATTGTTCCTGAGGCAGGGAGCTCACAAGCGCTCTCCTCCTGTGCAACTGCAGGGGGTGTGGCTTTCCTCGAATGCAGTGAATAGGGAGGCAGGTTGAACCCGCGTGTCATCGTCCTTCTGTCTTGTGGCAATTCCGCTGCTCTATAAGGGTGCGAATGCATTCCAGATGGGTGGGTGAGGAAGTCCACAGTAACGAGGGCTTCCATACATGTGGGGGGAGTATTCAGGCCAACGGGGGTGAGGTCTCTAAGGTTGTTGGGTTGCCTCATACACGGAAAGTGCGTCTCCATCCTTAAGGTCAGGAGGGTCTCTGATCTTTGGCTGTTATTCACACGGGTATCAGTTCTCTGAGGTGAGGAGATGGGACTACAATTATTGGGTCGTCCATTCCATAGTGATCGAGTATGAACTTCCCACGCTCTTAAAGCTAAATGCGCAGGGCATAGGTCAATGTGGCGGTTGATGGATCCTTCGCACGAAAGCCAGGCCTCCTTTAATAGCCTGCCATCACTCTTCCCCATTCCCTTTTGCTCTCAAGTTGGGAAGGGAACGTCCTATATTTCCCCAAGTTAAAGTGTCCTTCACACTATTAAGTTGATTCTTCCTCCTGTGATCTTCAGGATATTTCTCTCTTTCACTCCTCTGACACGCATCACAGTTATTTGTATTTTTGTTGTCACAATGCCCCACACTAGGGGTCCTACCTCGACCCTCATGTTCCAGCACCCTTGTTCTTACCACCCTTCCAGCACCCCCACAATCTTTACAATTAACCTCGTCCATACTTTTGTTTCCCCCCACAGCTCCTAATGTGTCACCCGATTGAGTCCAAGGTCCACACTGTTTCACTATAACAGATGTTCCCTGAGATATTTGTGTTAACTTGGTGTCTAAATAATATCCTCCATGCTCCTCCTTTGTGTGATCCAGCACAATATCCAATCCGATCATCTCTCTCTCAGCCTTTTGTAGCGCCGCTCTCTGAGAGCATGTAACTACCCCCGTAATAGGGCGGCTGTGAGTGTTTGTCTTCTGTGCGTTTTTTGGGAGTACGACTCTATCTCGGTGGTTCCGGTCAACACAGCAATGTGGCAAAGGCTTCAAAGGTGTTATTTTGCCGTTGCTCACAGCCATCATTTCCCCTTCTGGGTTCGTATATGCTCCTAATATATCAACAACCGGATGAGCCATAACGGGAGTATCGTCGGGGACGAGGGAGTCAATACAATCATTGGAGTGACAAGCGTGTTCCATATCAATCGGGACATGTGTTATTCGTGATTCTAAGTATTGAGCACCGTATGAGGAGGCATCCAAGGTATCCGGGGATGGGCTACTAACATCAATAAGTTTCTCAATTTGTGACAGGTATGTATGCAAATTATTAATCAATGGGACTCCAGATTGTGGATTTTTCTTTTCCTCGTTGCCAGTTTCCTCTGATAGGTGCTCAAAATTCTTGTTATCCGGGCATTTTTTCCACACTGATCGACTGCATGCCTCCCATGCCTTCATGGCCTGATACACTGGGCGCAAGTCTACATGTCAGTTAATTGATCTGTTATCCGAAAACCAGGCCTCTTTGAGCAACCTGCCACTTTTAGAGGTGTTGCTGGCAATTACCCTCACACCGTCAAAATCAAATTTGTGTCCAAACTCCATCATGTGTGTTAGTATCTGGGAATATTGCTCACCTCTTCTTATTGCCAGCTTGTGTTCCTGAATTCTAGTTCCAACTCTTTTTGAAGTCTCTCCCACATAGTTGCTTGGGCAGTCACTACAATTAATCTTGTAGATGACTCCAAACTTCTCAACAGTGGGGATTGGGTCTTTTGGTCTCATGATGCAGGAATGCAATGTCCGGTCGGGTCTATGTGCAACCCTTACAGCATAGGGAGCCAATAGCCTGGCAGTAGCTTCCGAAACATTGCTGATGCGGGCGTGGCTGCATTTATAAACAAGTTTCCCCACAGGTTGGTTTATACCCTGACGATGATGGCAGACTAGCCATCGAAAGCTTGGTCATATTTATTAAAAACCGTGTTGTTTTATCTCCTGGTGATCGCCTTTTTATCGAAAATGTATGTACCCAGGAATCACTATTCTTCAATTTTTAATGTTACTATATATATATATATATATATATATATATATATATATATATACACACACACACATATACATATATATACACATACATATATATAGGTCTTTGGTTATTCGGGTTTTCTCCCACGTAAAATTGGAGGTGTCTTGGCGACGTTTTGACGAAGTCCCATTCATCATCTTCAGGCTGGTGTTTTCAGCTTCGTGCTCCTCAAACACCAGCCTGAAGATGACGAATGGGACTTCGTCGAAACGTCGCCAAGACACCTCCAATTTTACGTGGGAGAAAACCCGAATAACCAAAGACCTACATACAAACACCCGTGAAAACCTCAGAAAACATACATATGCATTAAGACCTTGTTTAAACGGGTGCAATCGCACTGCAGCACCATGGAGTCTAAGGCAGAAGAAAGGAAACATCTATTCCGCATATGCCGGATGAATGGGTACCCCCTAAGGTTTATTAAGCGACACAGTATGGTATCAGACCCCCGAAACGGACAGCAAGGAGAGGAACCCCTGATACGAACCGTACGGGTGTCTCTACTGTACATTAGTAATGTGTCAGAAGCCACAGCCAGGCTTCTGGCACCCCACAATATACAGGTAGCCCACAAACCTACTCAGATCCTACGAGCTAAAGTGATGCGCCCCAAGGACCAGCTCCCTACCGCCGAGAGATCAGCTATAGTTTATAAGATCAACTGCACGGGGTGCCAGAGTAATTATGTAGGCGAGACCTCAAAAAGACTTAAGACTCGTCTACATGAGCATAGGTTGGCTATTAGACGAGGCAAACAACATTCGCAGATTTGGGCCCATGTAGCAGAATACGATCATTGCTTTGATTTTGAGAATGCCCACATCTTGGCCAACGACACGACAAAAGGAGGTCGCCTACTGAAAGAGGCATGGTTTTCAGGAACGGAGTCCATCAATCGGCGCGTAGACTTGTGTGCAGCGCACCAAGCTCTGCAAATGTGGAGTGCCAGCAACCGTACTAACGTGTGGAGGGGACCCAATCAAAAAACCTGTAATCAAAAACATACCGCCTGGCCCCCCTCCCTGCATAATTACACCGATGGAGCCTCTATTGACAGCTCCTCCCTCCCGGACCGACAACAGACTAACTTCAGCGGACAACTGCGGCTAGGTTTGTCACAACCCGCCAGGAGCAGACTCTTTTTGGGACGGAATGGAGATGGAGTGGGGCTTGAGGAAGCGGAGGGAAAACGGAATATAATAAAGTCTAATGAGGACGATCAGAACGAGGATGAATCCCCCCCTGAGGATACTACCAGGCACATTATGATAACCCGGTCGCAGTCGAGCAGAGGAAGGCACCCCCCTCTGACATTCTCAACACAAAGCTGCGCAGTGAAACAGCGACTGCAATTAAAGGGGAAGAGCTCCGTACAGAGTGAGAATGGAGAATTGGGGATGAGTGGGAATGGTGCTTACCGACAATGGACGGAACAACAAGGCACTGACAATTGGACAATGGCAGAAAACATCCTGAGTGTGCGCGAGGGAGAGAGCGTGGAAACGAACATTAGATCATTCAGGAGAACTCATGGGAAGGAGGAGGGGAGGAGGAATAGCATGGGCTGTGACTATGAGCCTGCGTTACAACCCTGAGGGATAGATAAACAAGATCAAAGTGGTCTTGGGGCTTGCAGGGATATTGGAAGCAATTTAAATAATTGCCCACCCCCGCTCCCTAAGGGAAGCTGTGTGTGGGATGGTGGGGGAGTTATGAGCAGGGGAGGAGAAAAGATCCTGACCCTCAACCTGACCAACCCTGAAACAGCTAATGGAGTAACGTATGACATAATGCAAACTAGCAATGGAAAGAGGATAGGTGCTGATGTGGGGCGTGTGCTTGAGACTCAACTCGATCAGCTGGGGCCGATGACACGCTCCAGGAGCCGGAAACAGGCATTAAACAACTATATATAAGACTTCCCCCGGCGTTTGCCTTTTAACCCTGACGATGTCAAATGTATTTGATGAAAGCTTGGTTGATTAAATTTATTTTTGATAGATATTCTCTTGGTGATCATTATTTTGACTATATATATATATTGCTGCTTGAAGCACGAAGCTGAAAACACCAGCCTGAAGATGACGAATGGGACTTCGTCGAAACGTCGCCAGACACTTCCAATTTTACGTGGGAGAAAACCCGAATAACCAAAGACCTACATACAAACACCCGCGAAAACCTCAGAAAACAAACAAATATATATATATATATATATATATATATATATATATATATATATTTAGGTTGCTAACAAAGAATAAAGAGAGAACTGGTATAGCTATTTCGAGTTCCTCGAAATAGCTATACCAGTTCTTTCTTTATTCTTTGTTAGCAACCTAAAAATGTAAAATGATGTCGCAGTTGGTGACTGCTGCTTGTGGATGGCTCTAGATTGAGCTGATACAAGCAAAAGAAAAGAAAAAGAAAGAAGATTTCTTTCTCCCATATTTGGGCTGACAGGGTGCACATTCAAGGTAATATATATATATATATATATATATATATATATATATATATATATATATATATATATCTGTGTGTATGTAATACACACACACACACACACACATATACATATAATCAAATCTTTATATATATATAGGCACCGAAAAGTATACTTCACCAGAATGCTAGGTAAATTTACCTGGAAAAGCTGTTCCATATCCTTGAGAAACTGCATTGTACTATTATGAAGAAATAATGCATTTGAAGAAGACTGTTAGTTAAAGGTATTACATATTTAAGAAAAATATTGCAAGCCACTTCAAGAATTATAAGCTTATGTGAGAAAAATCAGTTTTTCATACTTATATACTACTGCATTCAGGCACTTAAGGGGGGAGTAGAGTAACTGCATTTGTATAACCCACCAAGCCATAAAGTGATTTCCTTGGATATGACTAACTTGATATGTAGCCATTATGGTTGAAAATTATTTTTGGGCCTTAGAGTAATATGTATAAAACTGTTGAATAACTAATGTATTTAACAAACCATAAATAAAACTAGGCCTAATTTAGTATAATGTATGAACCAGAATAACCAGTCTTTGGAAGGGGGTAATAATGTTTTTCTTCTCATTGCAAATCAACATAACCACCTTGTGTAAGTTGTACAAACCCTCCATGCTGCTTTTAGTTGCAAAGTATAAAACCTATGATTACTTGTGATATGCTTATGTAACAGTTTTCTAGCAGTTGTGGGATTAGATTTTTGTGCTAGTACAGTGGTCCACAGAAAGGAAGTATTCACCTACTTTTTAAAAAATTAAAAGGATTGTTTTAAAATATCTGTCAAAAAATAGTGCATAAGTAAAATGATAGAACAAAATCCTCTTTTTGTTTGGTCAAGTGAAATTGATCTCTTTCAGTTGTTCTGTATTGCTGAAGCTTTACTGATTCAGATCAAATTCTGAAACTCAAGACGAAGATGGGAAAATAACTGTGATTGTAACTTCAACATATTCTGAAGCTGAGTTGGGCAATGAGGAGAACTGTGAATTTCAGTGAGGAAAAGCATTGAAAGGAAAGATTACCATAACAATTATATGCTGTGCTAAGTTCAGAGAGGGAGGAGGAATCTCTTTTTCATATTGGCCATGGGGTTAAAAACTCAATATGAGAATGAAAAGAGAGAGAGCTGTCCAGTTTGAGAAGGTCAGGATGATCTTGGTAAAGATTTTTCTCTGTAAAAGTTAACAAGCTCTTCACAAAATACAAAATGGTAGAAGTGGGAGGCACATGTGACCTGCCTGGAATATGTGCCTCTGGTACCTTTCACAAATCTAGCCAGTAACTGTAATGTCTTTTTGAACTTTCTGAGTTGTAATAAAAACAGGGCTTATTTAGATACCATAATAAATGTCAGAAACAATGAATTAACATTATTGGTAAGTCTTACTGGACCAGAGAGAGATATTAAAAACATTTCCTCATGTCCTGAAATTTTTAAAGGCAACAACTAATGTGTTTGGCACAACTAATTTCCAAACCAATTCCATGTTGTTTTTTCTTTACAGGCAGATAGGTGGTCCTTCCTAGGACACTAAGCCACCACTGGGTTGTCTTCTTTTGACTGTGCATGGTATGAGCCCATCCTTATGCTTTGCAAATGTTCTAGGCAAGATGGGTGTCAAACAAGCCTAATAAATCAATATTTTAACCTTAATGAGAATGTGAACCCAGTCAATTTCAGACTAATTAACAAACTAGGATAAGCAAAAACATAATAAAACCTAAAATGTCAATACATCCCAAAATGGAATTGAACAGGGTTCAAGGCATCAATTATCTGAAGATACTTTGCTGTTCAAGATGGAGCAACAAATGATATTCCTCCCTCTCATTTACTCAAAGTTCATAACGCTTCAAACTAGCCAGATTATTTTGGCACATGAGTCAGAAAATATGACGAGTACAGTTCTCTGATTCCAGCAAACTAACCTCCTGAAAAAAAGTTAAGCAAACTAACCTCCTGAAAAAAATGCTGCTACCTCAGAACTGTTGTTTGAGATCACATTCTACTAAATGGTAGAACTGGCTCTATTTGTAAGGTCAGTGAAATTAGCTGTTGGTAATACTACCTCAATCCAGGGGCAGATAAGAGAAATAGATTTGCTTGAAATGAATGTAATAAAAGGGCATATGATAGAAATAAAGCATGTTGCCAAAATATTTAATACTGAGCATAGAATAAAATAAGATTATTGTCCTTGGTTGTTTAATGTCTTTATGGAAAATGTACAAGGAATGATTGCACTGGCATAAGAGTTGAGTTGAACAGGGCTATGCACTTATGTGGATGCAGATGCTATGTAGATATCTGAAAATCACATGCTATGAATGTTAGATAGTATGATGCAATGAGGATTATGGATGTATCAAAGACTATGAAAGCTGCCCATCCTTTGAAATGCTCACCCTATTGCTGGAATAATTACAAAGAAAATGATATTTGTATTATATTCATGTTGGAGAAGAAGGGATTACAAGAGATTAAGGAGATACATAATGGGTGATACATATAGAAAGAAAAAGCTAGTACTGGATGTTTGCCTAGCCCACGGGTCAGCAACCCGCGGCTCCAGAGCCGCATGCGGCTCTTTCAGCCGTCTCCTGCGGCTCCCTGTCCTCAGCCACCATGTGCAGTCTGAAAAAAAAGTGGGACTAAAAAAGTTCAACCAATCAATTCAAGCTTCTCATAAAGGTTGAATTGATTGGTTGAACTTTTTTGGTTTGTGGGACTGCCCACAAACCTCTTCTTCGTATTGCATGTGGTGGCCGGGAGGATTGCTGGAAAGGTGTCCTTGGTAAGGAGCCATGGATGGCCGGTCTTGGGGTGCCATTTCCCTGCCCGGTGGGTCTCCTCTTGCCCTGCTTCGCCGCCGCCTGTTAGTCGGGGAGGTTGCTGGGGGTCTCTGTAGCTTTCCCTCTCCTCCTGCGCCTTTCGGCCATCTCACGGGCAGCAAATTCCCCCGTGATGCCTGCCCGGCCCTTTCCCCACCTGTTACGTGGTCCTCTTGGCTGTCCTCCTGCTATTGCTGCCGGTCGCGCTGAGTGAGGCCGAAGAGATGGCGGCGAGCGGGCAGCCGTGCCACTTCGGCATCCTCTTGCTGCCGCCGCCGCTGCCACCCTCAATGCTGCAGAAGAAGGAGACCTTGGGCTGCAAGGGCAGCGGGGCCGGCAGTGGGTCAGGACCCCCCCTTGTCCCCATGGCAGCATTCCTCGTTTCCAGCGTAGCCGCCCATGGGTGCACCCGGCCTCCTCGTGTTACGGCGAAGTGGCTGAGGACACGGCGGGGGCGGCGGCCGGGCCAGGGGCTGCAGTGGCCATCACCGGAGCTGCTGCCTCCCATCCTGCTTCCTCTCTCTGCCCCTTTGCCTGAGGACATGGCGGGGGCAGCGGCCGGGCTGCGCTGCTGCTGCCGAAGCCACTGCCTCCCATCCTGCTCCCCTGCTCTGCCCGTTCGGCTGAGGATGTGGCAGGGTTGGCGGCCAGGTCGGGGGCGACAGGGAACCCTGACGATGCTGCAGTGGCCGCCGCGGCCACCACCGGACCTGCTGCCTCCCGTCCTGCTCCCCCTCCACGCCCATTCGGCTGAGGATGCGGCGGCCATGCCACGCCACCACCGGAGCCGCTGCCTCCCGTCCTGCTCCCCCTCCCCACCCATTCAGCTAAGGATGCGGTGGGGTGGCGGTGACCCCTGATGATGCTGCAGTGGCCACCGCCGTGCCACCACCACCCTCACCGGAGCCGCTGCCTCCTGTCCTACTCCTCTCCCTGCCCATTTGGTGCCGTCTGCCTTTCATTCTCTCTCTGTCCTCACCTCGAGAGAAAGAGAGAAAGAGAGAGAGAGGAAAGAGAGGGAGGAAAGAGAGAAAGAGAAAGAGAGGAAAGAGAGAGAGAGAAAGAGAGAGAGGAAAGAAAGAAAGAAGAAAGAGAAAGAGAAAGAGAGAGAAAGAGAAAGAGAGGAAAGAGAGAGAGGAAAGAGAAAGAGGAAAGAGAAAGAAAGAGGAAAGAGAGAGAGGAAAGAGAGAGAGAAAGAGGAAAAAGAGGGGGAGAGGAAAGAGAGAAAGAGGGGGAGAGGAAAGGGAAAGAGAGGAAAGAGAGAGAGGAAAGAGAGAGAGAAAGAGAGGAAAGAGAAAGAGAGAGAGAGAGAAGAGAGAGAGAGGAAAGAGAGAGAAAGAGGAAAGAGAGAGGGGAAAGAGACAAAGAGGAAAGAGAAAGAGAGAGAAAGAGGAAAAAGAGAGAGAGAGGAAAGAGAGAGAGAAAGAGGGAGAGAAAGAGAGGAAAAAAGAGGGGGAGAGGAAAGAGAGAAAGAGGGGAAGAGGAAAGAGAGAAAAATGAGGAAAGAGGGAAAGAGAGAGGAAAGAGGGAGGGAGAGAGAGAAAAGAAAAAGGAAAGAGGAAAGAGAGAGACAGACAGAGAGAGACCCTTTTGACATCTAAAATGAGGATAACACTGTATATATCCTTTTTTACCTTTACTTTATATATACAAATACAAACACAAACACAAACACATATACATGCATACATACATACATACATACATATTAAAGATAAAAAAGGATATATGCAATGTTATCTTCATTTTAGATATCAAAAGGGTTTTGCAGCTCCCAGTGTTTTGTTTTCAGTGGGAAATGTGTCCAAGTGACTCTTTGAGTGTTTTGGGTTGCCTACCCCTGGCCTAGCCAGCCACTGAGGAAGCAAGTGTGAAACTTGCTTTAGTGTGAAACTAATAATAATAATAATATAATACTAATAAAGTTGGAAGGGACCTTGGAGGTCATCTAGTCCAACCCCCTACTCAAGCAGGAAACCCTATACCATTTCAGATGAATGGCTGTCCAATCTCTTCTTAAAGACTTCCAGTGTTGGAGCATTCACAGCTTCTGGAGGCAGGTTGTTCCACTGGTTAATTGTTCTGTCAGGAAGTTTCTCCTTTGTTCTAGGTTGCTTCTCTCTTTGGTTAGTTTCCATTCCATTGCTGCTTCTTGTCTTGCCTTCTTCAGGTGCTTTGGAGAATAGCTTGATTATCTTTTCTTGGGGTAACCCCTAAGATATTGGAACATTGCTATCAATTACTGTCTCGTCAATTTCAGGCTGTAAAAGGAATGTAATAAACTAATGAAGGTTACAGAGCCGAGCGTGTTAACTTGCATTTAGCACTTTTCAGTAACATCTGCACTGTGAAGAGAAGCAGCTCAGGAAGAGATGGCTTGTATAGGCATTCTCTCTAATCTGAAAAATGGGGCAGGGAAGGGGAGGAAAAAGATAGGGTCAGGCACTGGATGTGTAGTAACTGTATTAATGGTAAATATGTGACGCAGTGGGAGATATTACAATGGTCATAAATATGGGCATTGGTCTCAAGTTTTTATCACAATCATAACTGAATGGTCGCTGTCCAAGGCAGTTGCTAAATGAGGACTACTGTAACTGAAAGAGAAAAGAGATTGCTATTTATGTATGACTTGAAATCATTTAAAATGAGAGAAGGCAAATAAATGTATATACATTAATAGTAAATTTACTAAAGGGAAAATGAGAACTCTTAAGATGTGTAAATGCTAAAAACAAGCTTATATGTAATAAAATGAACCCTGCGAACTACAGTATAGATCTATACATTTTTGTTTAATATATGGAAGCTTAATGGCAAATTTTTAAATAACAAATTGACACAATTTCTGGAAAAAAGATAATTAATCCTAGAAGCCCAACTTCCACTCTGAACCATTATTTAGTCCTGTTGCATATTGCAAAAGAAATAAAATAAAAATCCAGCCCCACAAAGAGAGTAACTGTTTTCTGCATTTATAGCACCAAGGACAAACTCTGACAAAAACTCAACAAAATGGTACTTGACCAGGGATTAATCTTTCATATAGATGCTCTGTAAAAAAATAAAAATAATTGAAAGTAAGATAATAATCCTTTTATTACAAACATCTCTATGAATAATAACTCCAGAGTGGTATTTTGGCCCCAGTACTTTTTTAATTAGGCAAAGACTCTGGGACAAAAGCTCATAACATTTGATTACTACGCTGTTCTCCAGTTCATTTAAGCATCTCTTATCAAACACTTGGCATATGGCCTCACATTTAACCAATCTAAGTCACAGTACTTGCAAGATAAATATAACAGAATAACGGAATTGGAAGGGACAGTCCAGGCATGTCAAACTCGCAATGTCACGTGATGTCATGCAACATATCACAACTTTTCCCCCATTGCCGGCAATGGGGTGGACGGAGTTTCAGTACGATGCATCTGGCCTATGGGCCAGCAGTTTGACATGCCTGTTCTAATCCTGCTCAGGCAGGAAACCCTATACCATTTCAAATGACTTTTGTAGTGATGTAATTAAATACTTTCCCATCGCTGGTCCTGCTAGGAAGATTCCATGGGAAACTCTCTTCTAAGTCATGATTTCTATAAAACTTTTCTATAGTTTTTTCTCAGTAAAGCAATGCATTTGGGGACTCTTCAAGGATCCTGAGTTTCTAAATGCTTTCCCTTCCTCTTAGTAATACTCCATGAATTCTTGTTTTCTTCAACCCTGCAACTAGCTCCACAGCTTTGTACATTCTTGGCTTCAATTTGGGCCTCCAGGAGTTGTACTTTATCCAATAAGGTAGTAAAATGCTTGTTCACTCATCACTTTTCTACCTTCACTGATTGGAAAAAAAACAATGAAAATAGTTAAGTGTATTAATGTTCCTTCAGAGAGATCATCCTCAAACCATTGTTCTTTATGCTGTCAGTGAAAGATGCTAGTGGACTCTTTTGGGGATCTATTTATCCAACAGCTTTGAGGCAGATTATTAGACAAGTAAGTTATCTCAGATGATGAAATGAAATGTTTAGTGCTACCATATCTAGGTTGCAAAAAAACCAAAAGCACGACAGCAAAAACTTAGGGTTTTCTGTAGCTGTTTCCTGCTATCTAACAATGGCCCTTTTTTTTGCAGCCAGATATAATAACTTTAGTACAGCTGGAGGTGAAAACTGAGCTGATCACAGCATCAGTTTAAATGAGGGCGTGGAGGCATGACTTTTAGGTTGAAATTCCCTTGATAGTGACAGGAAAGACTGCATTCATAATGACAATAGGTAATAACATAGTTTATGGGCTACAATGGCTTGTAAACATATTAAAATAGGTTATAAAAGAAAATAGATTATATTTTAATATAATTTGTGGACCTAGACGTTGTATTTTCTAAATTGTGGTTTGCAGCTTAACACATTGTGTGAATTAACCCTATTTTCTAAGTTCATCTGACATTCAGAATAATAAGTAAACTATATAGTGTTTACAGGACATGTAGTTAATTCAGAGTCCTGTGGGGAAACACCCACAAACACATAGTTTATGATCAAGGTCAAGTCATGTCCAAGAACCCTAACTAGATAACCGAATACCAATCTGCCTCACACCTCAGCAACACACCTGAGCTATGGATAAACAATGTTTAAACAAAATTGGTTAGTATCCTTACATGTAAAACTCTTCATTTCTTGTCATGTGCCAATGAGATAAAACCTTATTTACAATTAATTCAGATAAGATGACCCACAACATATTACATTCTGCTATATCAGGTAACTGCAAATCAATTTGCTATCAATAGGTGACAACACAAAAGTTCTTACACAGTAGAACTCTTTGTGCTTTTGGCCACCTTCTGCCAACAGAAATGGTAAAGGCAAGGTCCAATATATCACAGAGAAAACTGATTTTAGCCAATGAACATTAATGCACCTATTTGTCATTTTAGCTAATAGGTATTTTGAGCATAGGTGTGTGTGTGTGTGTGAGTGAGAGAGAGAGAGAGAGAGAGAGAGAGAAGCAATTCTCTTATTTAATGCATTTAGTAAAGAATCCTCTAGTACAGGGGTGTTAAACTGCTGGCCCGCAGGCTGGATGTGTCACACCAAAACCGCGCCCACCTCATTGCCGGCAATGGGAAAAAAGTTGCAATACGTCGCGACATGTCATGTGACATCACGAGTTTGACACCCGTGCTCTAGTAGTAAGATCTAGCATTAACTTGTCCAGGGTGGAAAAGAATATTTTTCTTATAATAATACTAGACTAGTAGTTTCTACTACATGCTACCTTATTTTCTCCTGTCTGCTGTTTCAGGTTCAGATATATTATTTTTCCAAAATGTGAGTGGGTGCTTCTGAAAAG
The DNA here is from genome assembly GCF_016545835.1 of Crotalus tigris. Taxonomy (NCBI): domain Eukaryota; kingdom Metazoa; phylum Chordata; class Lepidosauria; order Squamata; family Viperidae; genus Crotalus; species Crotalus tigris. The sequence continues at coordinate 2,480,650 of NW_024096718.1, forward strand.
TCAGGGGCTTCAAGGATACTAGTTTTATCTTGGGTAGATCATGGACTGGAACTGCACATCATAAAATCATGACTTGTATAGGAGTTTGGCTTTTAATCTAGGTTTTACAAAGCAGACAGAACTGCTATCATAATAGACTTGTGCAAGCTAACTCTGATGATTTGGAGATTTGAGATATGAAAACAGTATGATTTCATTCAGATTTGTGATTTCCTGCATGATAGCACTGATATTACCTAGTTGGGTAATCAAATGTCTGCAAGAAAACAACCAAGCTCAGAGAGCACCAAGGACATCATAGATGTGTGATTTCAGATTCAAAGACATATGGATTTAATGTGGACTGCATTGATGAGGTTATGTAAAAAAAATCAATTTGAATGGAAACATTCAAATTTTCCAGTAGCTTCATTTTGGGCAGACCCAGACAAAAATAGGATTGTGCATCCATTACCAGATATTAACCCTGCCAGTTTTTACATTTATGGTGACTCTTTTAAGGAGCAATAGGGATGAAAAAAAGAGTACATGAAAAGGGATCATTGATTTGTTCTTGTACAAAAAATAACTTAGTGGGGGGGGGGGGAGAAGGGGAAGGACAGCTGAAAGGAAAAATTGGTCCTTCATGGAAAGCCCCCCCCCCAATCATTAGTTTCAGTGAGATACCAGCCTGGACAGGGTAAATTGATAAAGCTTGCCCTCTCATGGGCAGGGCTCAGCTTTATCCAGGCTGTCTCTGGCTGCCAATGTTCTATGTGCTTTACTTAGTATAGGCATCAGCAAATGTGGGATAGTGAGATAAGCAGGTTACAGAGAAAGTCTGACACAAACAAGATGACATTTGTAGCTGCATCACTCCTTGAAAGCAATTAACATTTGGTCCAACAGCTGTTCTGTTAGCCTAATGTCTATGCATTAATGAGAGCCTTTAATGCCTCAAGCTATGCAGAATGTAAAAATAAGGTTTGATCTTAAAGCAAGCCCCTGATTGGTCAATCCTGAGTCCACATCATACCGCTGAGAGTTGAGCTTAGAAACTGAAGGAAGCTTAAAGTAGACCTAGGATAGGAAGAGACTTTAATTAAGTGAAAAATCCATTGCTCAATCACTCATAGTGTCAGAGTCTTTTGATATTCAACCCACTACTTGGAATTCTCCATATGTAGAAATGAAATTACAATATTGTAGAGTGTCTGTAATAAAGCCTGAAGCAGCCAGAACAAACAGAAAAATAAAACAAATCTGTTATTTGTGTGCATGGCCTGGAGCACTTTGTTGCCATTTTATTTGATTTGTTGCACTGAGTCTCTGATTCATCATTTTGTATTGATAGATAACTTTGCTGAATTGATGTGTGCCTTCAAAGTTTTGTATAGCACATATAATATGAATAGAGAATACTTTTTTTCCTCTCATAATGACAAAACTCTGGATGTTCCAATGAAAATAAATACAAGATGATTCTGGACTAATAAGGGTATTTTTTGTTGTTGTTTGCTTTTACCTAATGCTTAGTGTAATGTATTGTGTTAAACTTATGGAAAAGCTGCAGAGGTCTGTGCAAGGACCGTTAGCAGACCACGTGGCCTGCTAGCCAGACTTGCTGTCTGCAAGGTTGATTAGTATGCCTTTGAGTGGGAGAATATGGTGCATTCATTAGCGGAGCCAGACTTGTTAGTTTCTGTTTTGTCTTCAGTAAAGACGTACCTGTTTAATACTCCTGCCTTTTCAATGCTGAACCCAGCAAAAAACAGAACATTGGCGACGAAGGTGGGATCGTGCTGCCGAAATTCGATGAGCTGAGTCACTATGGGGAAAGGCCTAGCAAGCACCTAGGCAGAACGGCGTTCCAAACCCTCACTCACTCTTTTCCTGTCAGTACGAAGATGCTGGAGGAGACTGCTTCTACAGACAGCCCTGGAAGTCCCAGGGAAGCCTGCGCAGCATGAGGCATTGAAAAGGCCACCAAAGACTCACCATGGTGAAGATAGGTCAACTCTCAGAATTCGACGTTGCCCATCCAGAGAGGTGGAGCTCCTATGTCGCGGGTTGAAAACTACCTGCGAGTCAACCAAGCTCGGGAAGATGGATTGAAGGCCACGCTGCTGCTGTGTGTTTGCGGTCAAGCAACATTCGACATTGCAGAGAACTTGGTTGCACCAGCGCCACTTGAGTCCACTGCATACGCAGAACTGAAAAAATGCTCAAGGAACATTTTGAGCCAAAGCTTTCAGTCATCACTTGGCGACATGCTTTTGAACAGTGAGACCAGTGCCCTGGTGAGACAGCCGCCGACTTCATAGCCACTCTTCGCCAAGCTGCATGGCCATGCAAATTCAAGGACCTTGAAGAATGGCTAATGGACCTTTTAGTTTGTGGTCTGAGGAGCCAAGAACTTCAACAGAAAATCTTTGCTAAAAAGGCTCTCTTTTCAAGATGTGTTGAGGGAAATAACGGCCGAAGAAACAGCAGGTGGAGCTGTTAAGGCCTTGCGGCTCTTCAAAAACCCTCCTTGCTCAGACACCATCCACCAAGAGGACGCCAAAAGGGTTGAAGACTCCGAATGGGACCACAAAGTCGATTGGTTACAGCAACCTCCAGAAAGAAGGCCTCAACGGCAACCTGACAAGGCAGTTCCCTTCCCTCGGTGTTTTAGGTGTGGAGGCCACCACAAACGGATGGACTGCCAGTTCTGCACTGCAATTTGCTGGGCGTATGGCAGGCAAGGCCACGCCGCAGCTGTTTGTTTGGGTCACAGAAAAGAACATTCATCGGAAGAGTTGCCTCAGAAAGGTACCGGGGTTCCTAGTCAGAACAGGGTGGGTTTTTGCACAAGTAGGAGGAGTGTATTTAGGATAGGTGTCCATCGCCCACTCAAGAAGAAGCTACACCTTGAAGTCAAGTTGCAAGGGGTTCCTTTCAACATGGAGTTGGACACAGGTACAGCTCTGTCAATAATCTCCCAAAGCACACTGAAGCAGATTTGTTGTAGAAGCAGCCAACAAGTTAAGCTCAGGCCGTCAAACCTCATTTTAACAAACTTCCAGAATTCCAGGGGAGGCCACAGTCGGGGTGCAGTTCAGGAACTTCAAGGGCCCTTTGGACGTTGTAGTTGTCGAGAGCAACCACCCTTGCCTAATTGGGCTTGATTGGTTTGATGCTTTGGGAATTCAGGTGACTGGGTTAAACAGTTTGGAAACTGCAAGCCTTTTGGCGGTGTGTAAAGAGTTTGCTAATGTGTTCAGCTCTGAGTTGGGGGCATACAAAGGAGCCCCAATTTCTCTCCGGCTTGACCCTAAGATAGCACCGATTAGGATTAAGCCTCGTCGGGTGTCTTTTGCCTTGAAGCAGAGAATCAATGCAGAGCTGGACAGCAGTCCATGGGAAACCCCCATTGTCATGGCACTTAAGGCCAAAAGAGAAGTCTGCATTTGTGCTGACTATAAATGCATGCTGAACAAAGCTCTCCAGCAGCACTCCTATCTGGTTCCTGTAGTCAGCCACATCTTGGCTTCACTACAGGGAGGTCGCATTTTTGCCAAATTAGATTTGACACAGGCCTACCAGCAGCTGCTGGTGGATGACGCCACAGCAGAGGCCCAAACCATTGTAACCCACCGGGGGGATTTCAAGTTGCAACAGTTACAATTCAGGGTTAATGTAGCCCCTGGCATTTTTCAGAGTGTGATGGAGCGCATGCTGAGCAAAATTCTGGGTGTATGCCCATAATTTGATGATGTCCTCATAGCTGGGGAATCAGTCGAAAACCTCGCTGACAGGCTAAGGGCTGTCTTGCGGTGTTTCCGCAAAGTGAGGCTGAAGCTCAAACAGGAGAAATGCAATATTGGAGTCACTTCCACAGAATTCCTGGCATTCATCCTGCTGAATCCAAGCTCAAAGCAATTCAGCAGGCTCCCAGTCCCAAGACAAAGGGAGAGCTTCAAGCCTTCCTGGGACTCCTTAATTTCTACCATACTTTCCTCCCCCACAAGGCCATAGTGGCAGAGCCATTACACCGGCTCTTGGGCAAACAGGACCCATGGAAGTGGACAAATGTCCACGAGAGGAGTTTTGCTGTAATAAAAACATTATTGTCCTCAAATGTGGTGTTGGCTCATTTCAATGAGCAATTGCCAGGCTGCATCGCGTGTTATGCATCTCCTTATGGGATTGGAGCTGTGTTAAGCCATCTTAGGGCTGATGGGACACAAGTCCCTATAGCATATTACTCCAGAACTCTTTCTGCTACAGAGCGCAATTACGCACAAATAGACAGGGAAGCATTGGCCATTGTGGCGGGCATCAAGAAGTTTCATGACTTCTTATACGGTTGCCATTTCACGGTCTTCACTGACCACAAGCTGCTTCTGGGGTTGTTCATTATGAACAAGCAGACACCCCAAATTATCTCTCCTAGAATGTTGAGGTGGTCAATCTTCCTCTCTGCTTATGACTATTGCCTGGTTCACAAACTGGGTAAGGAAATGGGCCATGTTGATGGCCTTAATAGGTTGCCTCTACAGCTATTAGAATCAGATCCTGCACCGGCCAACCACATCCTGTCTATCCAGGAGTTGCCGGAGTCTCCTCTCAATGTAGGGGATGTTGCTGCAGAAACAGCTACTGATAACACGCTGAGCCGCATGTTGAACTGGGTGCTCACAGGATGGCCTGACATGTGTCCTAGCTCTAACTTCCAGAGTTTCTGGAAAAGGAAGCATGAGTTATCCACCTTTAAGAGTTGTGTCCTGTTGGGTAGCACGGTAGTGGTCCTGACCTCACTGAGGACTAGAATCCTCGATTCTCTGCATGAGGGACATCCAGGCATAGTCTGGATGAAGGCGCTCATGCATAGCTACCTCTGGTGGTCTGGACTCGTTAAAGACATTGAGGCCCAGGTCCACAGGTGTCACATTTGCGAGCAGTCAAGGCCAAAAATGCCACATGCTCCTGTACATAGATGGGAGACCACACAACCCCCTTGGTTGAGGATTCATATCGACTTTGCTGGCCCCTTTCAGGGGCAACTCTTCCTTATTGTTGTGGACAGTCACTCCAAGTGGCTAGAGGTCATTCCAGTGTCCACTATGACTATTGCCAGGACCATCCAAGTGCTGAAGGGCATTTTTCCAATGCATGGGCTCCCAGACGTCATAGTCTCAGACAATGGGGCTCAATTTACATCCTCAGAGTTTCAGTTCTTTCTGAGGGCAAATATGATTAGGCATGCTACATCAGCTCCTTTTCACCCGGCCTCTAATGGCCAAGCGGAACGCGTGGTTCGCACAACAAAGGAATCCTTAAAGAGGATCACCCATGACAATTGGTATCACAGGTTGGCAGACTTCCTCCTCTGCCAACGTACAATACTTTGCACTTCTACGGGCAAAAGCCCAGCTGAGCTAAGATGGGGGCACCGGTTGATCATGAAGCTGGATCGCTTACATCCAGACAGGGTTGCCTCAGAAGTGCAGCAGCCTAAGACACCAAGGCACTTGCAAGTGGGTGATCTGGTTTGGGCACGCAACTATGGACCAGGGGCACTGTAGGTGGTAGCTGTGGTTCACAAGGTTCAGAGCCGCTCTCATACAAAGTGACCCTGGAAGACGGTCATGTGCTCTACAGGCACATTGACCAGCTGCATTGGAGGTTACCACACCACTCTTCTGCTCCTGACTCTGCTCTCGGGGGGGAAGACGATCATGATCGTGAATCTGAGTCTCTCAGCGAAGGCAGAGCAATGTGATCGCCGAATGGGGTTTTTGCCAATGAGGCTGCTCCTAACTCAGGCACTGCGCCCATGGGACATTGCTCTCAATCGGCGCCAAAGGGACATTGCTCTCAATCGGCTTTTCATGCCGATCCAGTAGATTCTTCTCCACGATGGAACTCTGGCTCAGGCCTACCGGAACATGCCGGCCATAGGAAAATGGACAAAGGTTTGGATCTACTGGAACAGGCCCGCCTTCACGAACTGGCTTCACCCATATCGAACGAGTCACACAGCCCTGGTCTGCCGAGCCTGGCAGGTGAGCTTGCAGATCGGGAACTAGCAGCAGCTCCGAGACATTCGGAGCAGGCAAAAGGCCCACCGAAGTTTCTAAAGGACTATGTGAGGTTTTTGTCACTGCAAACCTAAAATGCTTATGTATTTTTATTGTGTAATATATTGTGTTAAACTTATGGAAAAGCTGCAGAGGTCTGTGCAAGGACCATTAGCAGACCACATAGCCTGCTAGCCAGACTTGCTGTCTGCAAGGTTGATAAGTATGCTTTTGAGTGGGAGAATACGGTGCATTCATTGGCTGACGCCGCCCAAAGCTGAATGTATAAATAGGGGAGGAGCCAGGCTTTTTAGTTTCTGTTTTGTCTTCAATAAAGAAGTACCTGTTTAATATTCCTGCCTCTTCAATGCTGAACCCAGCAGAAAACAGAAAACTTAGTTAGACTATAAAATGCACTGGCCACAGTTGTAGAGATAACCTTCAATTCAGTTGGTTTAGATCACGGGTCAGCAACCCGCAGCTCCGGAGCTGCATGCGGCTCTTTCAGCCATCTCCTGCGGCTCCCTGTCCTCAGCCACCATGAGCAGTCTGAAAAAAAAGTGGGACTAAAAAAGTTCAACCAATCAATTCAAACTTCTCATAAAGTCTGAATTGATTGGTTGAACTTTTTTGGTTTGTGGGACTGCCCACAAACCTCTTCTTCATATTGCATGTGGTGGCCGGGAGGATTGCTGGAAAGGTGTCCTTGGTAAGAAGCCGCAGGTGGCCGGTCTCGGGGTGCCATTTCCCTGCCTGGCGGGTCTCCCCTCACCCTGCTTCGTCGCCACCTGTTAGTTGGGGGGGGTTGTCGGGGGTCTCTGTAGCTTTCCCTCTCCACCTGTGCCTTTCGGCCATCTCACGGGCAGTGGATTCCCCCGCAGTGCCTGCCCGGCCCTTTCCCCAGCTGTTGTGTGGTCCTCTTGACCGTCCTCCTGCTGTCGCTGCTGCCGGTCATGCTGAGCGAGGCCGAAGAGGCGGTGGCGAGTGGGCAGCTATGCCACTTCGCTGTCCTCCTGCTGCCTCCACTGCTGCTGCCACCCTCAGTGCTGCAGAAGAAGGAGACCTTGGGCTGCGAGGGCGGCAGGGCCAGTGGTGGATCAGGACACCCTCGTCCCCATGGCAGCATTCCTCCTTGCCAGGGCGGCCGCCCATGAGTGCACCCAGCCTTAGCACCCTGCTCTTTTTTTTTTTTTGAAAATTTTTAAAATTTTACAAAAAAGTTCCCTTCCCCGAACCCTCCCAACCCACCCCAACCCTCCCCCAACCTTCCCAGAGCTGAATACAGGCTTAATTAAAATTTAAAAGAAAAATTTTTAAACACAAATAAACCATATACAAATTTGGTTACAATAATTAAACAAATCATAAAATATTTAAGAAGCAGAAAGAGAAAAAAAAGAAACAAGAAAAAGAAGAAAAAAAAAGAAAAAAAAAGAAATTAGAAAGAAAAAAAATATCTTAAAAATATCTTAAACTTTAAATATAAATTATTCAAAAGCTAAATAATATTTTTTATATCATACTTGTATTGTATAAAATTTATCCATCTTTTCCATACCAAAAGGTACTTCTCTTGCGATTGTTCTTTCAAGAAAGCCGAAATATTTCCGCTAAATGAGAAACTTTAAGAAACCATTCTTGCAAAGTAGGCAAAGATTCCTTCTTCCAACATTGCTCTACTAACAACCTAGCCACTGTAATTAGATTTAACATTAATATAGTTTCTTTACTGTCACAATCGGAAACAATACCCAACAAAAACAATTGTGGAGTAAATTTTATCCTTCTTTTAAAAATTCTTTGAATATTCCACCATATCTTAATCCAAAAAGCTTTTATATTTTTACATGACCACCAAATATGATAATAAGTGGCATCCAAGCAACCACATCTCCAACATTTGGGCTGTAGGTTTGAATACATACGAGACATTTTTTGTGGATCAAGGTGCCATCTATAAAACATTTTATAAAAGTTTTCCCCTAAGTTTTGGGCTTGTGTAAATTTGACATTCCTCACCCAAATAATCTCCCAAGTATCTAATGGAACTGATTCATCAAAATTTTGTGCCCATTTAACCATACAATCTTTAACTAGTTCTGCTTCTGAATCCAGTTCCACTAACACCCCATAAATTCTTTTGATATGGGTTCGTCTTTGATCTTTTATTTGTTTTAACAAATTCTCATCCTCTCTGAGCAAACCCACCTTACAATCTATCTTCCACCTTTCCAATAATTGTCTATACTGAAACCATGAATAAATAATATTTTCTTGTATTAGATCTTCCATAGATTTTAATTGCCAATTTTTACCATCCCATCTAAGTAATTATGTATAAGAAATACTATCCATCTTAACTCCTCTCCGTATCCCTTCTATCGCATGCCATGGGATAGCCCATAATGGGATTCTTGAATCACTTCTATAATATTTCTTCCAAACCCGAAGTAAGGAAGTTCTTAAAATATGAGACTTAAAAACCCTATCAACCTTCTTATTAAAAATTAAATAGGCATGCCATCCAAAAAGTAAATCCCATCCCTCCAGGAGGAGTACATCTCCATTTGTTAAGTTAACCCAATCGCTAATTAATATTAACACCACAGCATCATAATACAATTTCAGCTTCGGTTCCTTGAGTCCACCTCTCTCACAAATATCTTGTATAATTTTAAGTTTTACTCTTGGTTTTTTCCCTGCCCAAATAAATTTATTGATACCTTTCTGCCATTCGTTTAAGTTAACCTCATTCTTTAAGATAGGTATCATTTGAAATAAAAAGAGAAACTTTGGCAAAACATTCATTTTAATCGCTGCAATTCTCCCCAATAGGGATAATTGCAGCTTCTTCCAATTTCCCAAATCCTTTTGTATTTTAACCCACAGCCTTTCATAATTATTTTTATACAGTTTTGCATTAGAAGCAGATAAAATAACCCCCAGATATTTTACCTTATTAACAACCTCAAAATCTGTCAACCTAACTAGGGTCTCCTTATCCAAATTGGTCATATTTTTAAGCAATATTTTAGTCTTATTGTTATTAATTTTAAAACCTGAAACTTGTCCATACTGATGTATCAATTGTAACAATTCCATTACAGAATAAGTTGGTTGGGATAAAGTGACAACCAAATCATCTGCAAAAGCCCTTAATTTATATTCTTTTTTATTGACTTCTATTCCTTTTATTTTCTGTGATTCCCGAATTTTAATCAACAAAATTTCCAAAGTTAAAACAAACAGCAATGGTGACAGTGGACAACCCTGTCTAGTCCCCTTCTCAATTGAAAACACCTCTGACAAACCTCCATTAACTATAAGTTGTGTCGTTTGTTTTTGGTAAATAACACAAAGAGCTTGTGAAATTTTTTCTCCAAAATTCATTTCCTCAATTAATCTTAACATAAATTGCCAATTTAACTGATCAAAAGCTTTTTCAGCATCTAAAAATATCAATCCTGCAGAAACTTGGTTGTTTTTATCCAAATATTCTATTAAGTTAATAATTTGTCTAACATTATTCTTCACATACCTTCCAGTTATAAAACCCGTTTGATCCATGTGTATTAATTGATTTAACACCCTCATGAGTCTATTAGCTAGAATTTTTGAAAAAATCTTATAATCTAGATTCAAAAGAGATATGAGTCTATAATTCTTTGGTAAAGTGAGATCTTGGTCTTCTTTTGGAATCAAAGATATGAAAGCTCTGCCCCATGACAAGGGGGTCTCTGAACCCTGTAATATATTGTTAAAAAGTTCCCTTAAAGGTTGTTTCAACTCTTCTACCAAGGTTTTATAATAAATAGATGTCAGTCTGTCAGTACCCGGTGCTTTACCTAATTTTAATTCTTTAATTACTATCTCAATTTCCGCAGTGGTAATCAGACCATTAATTTCTTGTTTCTGATCTTCTGTTAATTTAGGGAAATGAGCATCTTGTATGTATTTATCTATATCTGAAGCCTGTACTTTTGTTCCCATATATAATTTTTTATAATAGTCTAAAAAAGATTTCTTAATCAGCTCCTTCTGATATACCACTTTACCATTATAATTTATTTTATCTATAGTTCTCAACCTCTGCTTCTTTCGCAATTGATAAGCCAACCATCTCCCTGGTTTATTAGCATTGCAAAATGTATTATGTTTCATATACAGTAAGTTGGTTGCAGTTTGATCAGCATTAAATCACATGTTAAATTGTGATTTAAACAATTTTATAGATTCTTTAATCTTCTCATCCGTAGGATTCAACATTAAGCCTTTTTCTTTTAATTTAATCTCATCTTCCAACTCCTTACGTTTCTGCACCTGCTTCTGTCTATAAACCTTGTTCATTTGTATCAAGACCCCCCGCATGTAAGCTTTACCTGCATCCCAAACCATTGGCATTGAAGTTCCCTTATACCACAGGTCGGCAACCTGTGGCTCCGGAGCCGCATGCGGCTCTTTGAGCCTTCCCCTGTGGCTCCCAGCCTCCTCTGCCTTTGCAGAGAGAGACAGAGACAGAGAGAGGCAATTGCACTTCCCTGCTTCTCTCTCTCTCTCTCTCTCTCTCTCTCTCTCTCTCTCTGTGTGTGTGTCTGGGTGTGTGTGTGTGTGTGTGTGTAAAAGAGAGTGCACTCACAGTGTTCTCCGAGGAGCTGAAAAGCTTTCTGGGCGGAGCTCCTCCCTTTGCTGCGTCTCTGAAGGAAGCAGGAAGAGGAAGGGCAGGAGAGAGCTAGCTAGCCCAGCTAGGCTGACTCAGGAATTCTGGGAGTTGAAGTCCATGAGTCATAAAAGAGACGAGGTTGCCTACCCCGGAGGTTGTTGGACAACAGCTTGAAGCTTGCCAGGTGAGCAGCAGATAGGAGGGGGGGGAGAAAGAGAGAGAGAGAAAGAGAGAGAGAGTGAGTGGGGGAAGAGGAGTGGCAGACCAAGGGCAGATAGAGAGGGAGGGAGAGAGAGACCCTTTTGACATCTAAAATGAAGATAACACTGCATATATCCTTTTTTTACCTTTGTGTGTATGTAATTTTATTCTCTTAAAGCATTCTCTTGGTGATCATTGTTTTAATAGTATGGATATTCCCAAGAGTCATATTTTTACTTTTATTTTTAATGTGTATATGTGTGTGTGTGTGTGTGTGTGTCTGTGTGTGTGTGTGTGTGTGTGTATATATACACATATACACATACACACACACACACACACATACACATACACACACCTATAATAAAGGTAAAAAAGGATATATGCAGTGTTATCTTCATTTTTGATATCAAAAGGGTTTTGCGGCTCCCAGTGTTTTGTTTTTGGTGGGAAACGGGTCCAAGTGGCTCTTTGAGTGTTTTGGGTTGCCTACCCCTGCCTTATACATATTTAAAGCAAAGTATTCCTTTAATTGCTCCTTTAATTTCTGAACATTTTTTTCTAAATAAATTTTCATTCATCCTCCAGGATCTCCTCTCCTCTTTTTCATTAACCAATTCCATCCAGACTGGACTATGATCCGTCAGTGTTCTAGGAAAAATCTTAACATTCTTTACCCTAAAATATAAATCCGTTGTAATAAAAAAAAAATCAATTCTTGAAAAAGATTGATGTCTGTCCGAGAAGAAGGTGAAGTCTCTCTCCTCCAAATTGTGTTCACGCCAATAGTCTCGCAACTCCCAATCCTCTTTCAAATCAAAAAAAGCCTTAGGTAATTTAGTCTGTTTGAAAGAAGTAGAAGATCCTTTTTTATCTCTTTGTGTATCTAAAACACCATTCAAGTCTCCCATTAATATAACAGATCCCTGCTCTTGTGACGGCGAAGTGGCTGAGGACGCGGCAGGGGTGGCGGCCAGGCTGGGGGCAACGGGAACCCCCAACAATGCTGCAGTGGCTGCCGCTGGAGCCGCTGCCTCCTGTCCTGCTCCCCCTCTCTGCCCGTTCAGCTGAGGACGAGGCAGGGTTGGTGGTCGGGCTGGGGGCGGCGGGAAATCCTGATGGTGCTGCAGTGGCTGCCGCTGCTGCCACTGGAGCTGCTGCCTCCCGTCCTGCTCCCCCTCCCTGCCCGTTCGGCTGAGAATGTGGTGGCCGGGCCACGCCGCCACCACTGGAGCCACTGCCTCTCGTCCTGCTCCCTCTCCCCGCCCATTCAGCTGAGGATGCGGTGGGGCAGCGGGGACCCCGACAATGATGCAGTGGCCACTGCCATGCCGCCACCACCGCCACCAGAGCCGCTGCCTCCTGTCCTACTCCTCTCCCCACCCGTTTGGCGCCGTCTGCCTTTCATTCTCTCTCTGTCCTCACCTGGAGAGAAAGAGAGAAAAAGAGAGAAAGGAAAGAGAGGGAGGAAAGAGAGAAAGAGAAAGAGAGGAGAGAGAGAGAAAGAAAGAGAGAGAGGAAAGAGAGAAAGAAGAAAGAGAAAGAGAGAGAAAGAGAAAGAGAGGAAAGAGAGAGAGAAAGAGAGAGGAAAGAGAAAGAGAGAGAGAAGAGAGAGAGGAAAGAAAGAGAGGAAAGAGAGAGAGGAAAGAGATAGAAAGAGGAAAGAGAGAGAGAGGAAAGAGAGAGAGAAAGAGGAAAAAGAGGGGGAGAGGAAAGAGAAAAAGAGGAAAGAGGGAAAGAGAGAGGAAAGAGAGAGAGGGAGAGGAAAGAGAAAGAAAGAGAGGGGGAGAGGAAAGAGAAAAAGATGAAAGAAAGAGAGGAAAGAGAGAGAGAGAAAGAGAGGAAAGAGAAAGAGAGAGAGAAGAGAGAGGAAAGAGAGAGAGAGAAAAGAGAGAAAGAGAGAGAGGAAAGAGAGAAAGAGGAAAGAGAGAGAGAGAGGAAAGAGAGAGAAAGAGGGAGAGAAAGAGGAAAAAGAGAGGGGGAGAGGAAAGAGAGAAAGGGGAGAGGAAAGAGAAAAAAGAGGAAAGAAAAAAGAGAGAGGAAAGAGAGAGAGGAAAGAGGGAGGGAGAGAGAGGAAAGAAAAAGGAAAGAGGAAAGAGAGAGACAGACAGAGAGAGACCCTTTTGACATCTAAAATGAAGATAACACTGCATATATCCTTTTTTACCTTTATTTTATATATATACACACAAACACATATACATACATACAGTTGCAAGAAAAAGTATGTGAATCCCTTGGGATAACGCGGAGATTTGCATGAATTGGTCATAAAATGTGCTCTGAATGTCATCTAAGTCACAACAATAGAAAAACACAGTCTGCTGAAAATAATAATACACAAACATTACATGTTGCCATGGTTTAATTGAACATAACATGTAAACATTCACAGTGTAGGGAGGAAAAAATATGTGAGCCCCTAGCCTAATGACGTCTCCAAGAGCTAATTGAGCCAGGAGTGAGCCAACCTTGACTCCAATCAGTGTTATGATATTGGATGTGTTGCTGACAGCTGTCCTGCCCTTTAAAAACACACACCTGTTATGGGTTTACTGGTTTCAAGAAGCACTGTCTGATGTGAACCATGTCTCGCAGAAAAGAGCTCTCAGAAGACCTACAATCAAGAATTGTTGACTTGCATGAAGCTGGAAAGGGTTACAAAAGTATCTCCAAAAGCCTTGATGTTCATGTGTCCACGGTAAGACAGACTGTCTACAAATGGAGAAAGTTTAGCACTGTTGCTACTCTCCCTAGGCGTGGTCGTCCTGTAAAAATGACTGCAAGAGCACAGCGCAGAATGCTTCCTGAGGTAAAGAAGAATCCTAGAGTGTCAGCTAAAGACCTACAGAAATCTCTGGCACATGCTAACATTTTTGTTGACACATCTACAATAAGGAAAACATAAACAAGAATGGAGTACATGGGAGGACACCACAGAAGAAGCCATTGCTGTCCCCCCAAAAATATTGCAGCACGTTTAAAGTTTGCAAAAGAGCACCTGGATGTTCCACAGCACTACTGGCAAAATATACTGTAGACAGATGAAACCAAAATTGAGTTGTTTGGGAAAAACACACAACACTATGTGTGGAGAAAAAAAGGCACAGCACACCAACATCAAAACCTCATCCCCACTGTAAAACATGGCGGAGGGAGCATCATGGTTTGGGGCTGCTTTGCTGCCTCAGGGCCTGGACAGATTGTTGTCATTGATGGGAAAATGAATTCCGGAGTTTATCAAGACATTTTGCAGGAAAACGTACGACCATCTGTCTGCCAACTGAAGCTCCGCAGAGGATGGGTGATGCAACAGGAAAATGACCCAAAGCATACAAGTAATTCAACAAAACAATGGCTTCAACAGCACAGAATACGCCTTCTGGAGTGGCCCAGTCAGAGTCCTGACCTCAACCCGATTGAAATGTTGTGGCATGACCTTAAGAGAGTGATTCACAGCAGACATCCCAAGAATATTGCTACACTGAAACAGTTTTGTGAATAGGAGTGGTACAAAATTACTCCAGATCGTTGTGCAGGTCTGATCTGCAACTACAGGAAACGTTTGGTTGAAGTTATTGCTGCCAAAGGAGGGTCAACCAGTTATTAAGTCCAACGGTTCACATACTTTTTCCTCCCTGCACTGTGAATGTTTACATGTTATGTTCAATTAAACCATGGCAACATGTAATGTTTGTGTATTATTATTATTGTGTGTTTTTCTATTGCTGTGACTTAGATGACGTTCAGAGCACATTTTATGACCAATTCATGCAAATCTCCGCGTTATCCCAAGGGGTTCACATACTTTTTCTTGTATGTACATACATACATACATACATACATACATACATACATACATACATACACACATACATATATATTAAAGGTAAAAAAGGATATATGCAGTGTTATCTTCATTTTAGATATCAAAAGGGTTTTGTGGCTCCCAATGTTTTGTTTTTGGTGGGAAACGTGTCCAAGTGGCTCTTTGCGTGTTTTGGGTTGCCTACCCCTGGTTTAGATCAATGCTTTTCAACATTTTCACAGATTGTACCACTTTTAGGATATGGCAGTATTCGAGTATCACCAGTTGCCTAGCAAAGTGTTAAAAGCTTGATGACCAAAAAAAAAAAAAAAAGGAAAAAAATGAGTACAGGTACTCCTTGACTTACAACAGTTCACTTAGTGACTGTTACAATGGCATTGAAAAAAGTGACTTATGGCCATTTTTCACACTTACAATTGTTGCAGCATCCTCAGGGTCACGTGATTTACATGGAGATGCTTAGCAACTGATTCATATTTATGATGGTCGCAATGTTTCAGGATCATGTGATCCCCTTTTGCAACTTCTGACAAGCAAAGTCAATGGGGAAACCAGATTCACTTAACAACTGTGTTACTAATATAACAACTGCAGTGATTCACTTAACAAATGTGGCAAGAAAAGTCGTAAAATGGGACAAAACTCATTTAACAAATTTCTCATTTAGCAACATAAATTTTGGGCTCAATTGTGGTCATAGGTTGAGGATTCTCTGTACACCCACTTATCACACTTTTAATGGGAAACTTGTGCCTGTTTCTCTGACATTAATCTTTGCAGTGTTCTATCCCCTTCTCTCCCTCTGCTTGTCTCAAAGAAGCCTCTCCTCTTCTCTGTCTCTCTTTCTCTGTCCCCTTCTCTTTCCCTGTCATCTTTTTTTTTCTCCCTTTCCTGCCAAAATCTCCTGCTTTTATATCCTCTCCTCTCTCTCCCCTCCTCCTTTTCTCTTTGGTGCAACTCCAGCTGACTCCTTCTTTCCAAGGTTGTACTTTGCTCCTGGAAGTGCCAATCAGCTAGAGCCCCACGCCAATCATCTGGAGCCCCATGCCGATCCTGGGTGCTCAGCAGAGCCCTGGCAACACTGCAGCTCTAGTAGGCTCTCCCACAGGCCTGTGCAGCGCTGCCACCACTTTAGCTCATCCTCCCACTACACTTTTACACTTTTTTACACTTTTTTTTAACAGTGCTTTTCAACCCGTTGTATGCGTACCACCCGACAGGTGCCAAAGTACCACCAGTGGTACATGTACCATGGGTTGAAAAGCACTGGTTTAGATGATTCAGTAAGGGTACTGGATATGAAGACTTCAAGTTATCAATGGCTGCTAATTTTGGTGTCAGTTGACTACCTCCAAAATTTCAGGCAGCATATTTAATACTTAAATACACTTAAATGCCAGTTGTTTGGAAGCATGAGAAGGCTATTAGCCATGATTGTGCATTTTTCTAAATCCATCTGATTGCTCATTGGATATACAGTAGCATTTTGGACTTGGTGGGCCATTAGGATTCAGCACTATGGATTCCAGCTGCCATGACAGAACCTCACCATCCCTTCTGGTCTCTATCTGTAGAATAGAATGACTGAACTTGGAAAGCTTG
Organism: Crotalus tigris; assembly: GCF_016545835.1. Lineage (NCBI taxonomy): Eukaryota > Metazoa > Chordata > Lepidosauria > Squamata > Viperidae > Crotalus > Crotalus tigris. The sequence continues at coordinate 2,496,986 of NW_024096718.1, forward strand.
CTGTATTTTACATTTCCCCAAAACTTAGAGCAGGAGTGTCAAACTGCCAGCCCACGGGACAGTTGCATCATGTGGAAGCCACGCCCCACCCCAGCTCTGGCAATGCAAAAAAAGTTGTGATACGTCGCGACATGTCATGTGACGTGGCGAGTTTGACACCCATGGCTTAGAGGATACTGAATTATTACACTAAAAGCTCTAGGGCAGCAATTAGAAGTTGTGATCAGTATTTGTTGTACTGATTTCTTGTTGCTGAATTGATTTCCTCCATAATATTTTCTCGTTATGCTTTTTCTTGCACTCTGAGGTGACTGATTTTTGAGAAGGGGAGGTTTAATGTAAGAAATCAACATACTCTGCACTGGGAAGCAATCCCCCCCCCCCAATCAGCATTTTGATTTGGTTTGGATTTCTTTTTAAAGCTTTGAAAATGAATATACAAGAAAATGTACTCTTATAGAAAGAGTAGTGTCACTATGAAAGATCAGTTATAGTGGTACAAGTTTTCTATTAATGCTTCAACTTTCTATATTTACCACAATAGTTTAGTTAAATGAAAAACACACATTTTTTTCCAGCTGACTCAGATTTATTTTTATTTGTTGTAGCTTGTACCTAATCAACAGTTTTATTTGGCAAAATGTGGCTTGTCATAAATATGGAGACCGTACAATCTAAACAATCAGAAACTGACTAAACAAAGTATGTGAAGAGAGAATGTCACTGAACATAAGTTTATTTTCAGTGGCAATTATTTCTCCCATTACTTGAATATTTTGTGCATGCTTGTTATGAATTGTTTATTAATTTTTGTGTTAGGCATGCAATCTTTGGGCACAGGTTTAGGTGCTTAATTTGTTCACATGTCGAAAAGACTCTAGTTTAGCAGTGAATGAGACTAGAATAATTTTGCTAAGCCATGCCTGATGGGTGGTCAGTTCAATCATTTATGAAACAGGATGCCCTATATGCAAAGTCAGGCTTTGTTTACTGCTACATGATTTGTTGAGACACAGAAATGTACAATCCTACATCCAACTGTTATTTCAATCATGCACATACATGCAGATTGTGTATTTGTAGATGTTTTTTGTAAATTTTAATTGAAAGTTGTTTTGAGCGCTTAATTAAGCAGAAAGACAGGGGATACATTAAAAAAAATAAACACATCAAATGCTTTCTATTTTTTTCCAGTGACATGATTTTCCATGCAATAAAGCAAGAGGATCTGGCCAGTGCTTAGATTTTTCTTATATGGAACATGTATCTGAGCAACAATACTACCATAGTCTGTCAAGAAGATAAAATGCCACAGGATCATAAGTGGCTGGCTCAGATACTCATTTAAGCAGAATGTTAAAAGCTTTTTAGATCAAGAACTGAATGTAATATTCCATGGATCACAGTTGTATAACATGGTGAGGCTCAGGACAAAAGTTTAAATGCAATTTAAAATATTTTTTTTCCTCCCAAGTTTTTTACTAATTTTACAATATTACATTTACATATTTGAAAAGTAGCATGGCAGCTGAGCACAATAATTCCATTACATTTGCTTTTTTTTTCAGTTTCAAGTTTTTTATTAATTTTACAATATTACATTTACATATTTGAAAAGTAGCGTGGCAGCTGAGCACAGTAATTCCGTTACATTTGAATATCATCAGTACAAATCTCAAATTATTACAACAAACTAATTCCCTCTCTTTCCCCCATGATATCTACTGTCATGTTCAAACCAATACAGTTCTTATTCTATTAATCAAACAAAAAATACATTTCTAATATTCATCAATAATCTTCAGTCTATACATATCTTAATTAATTTGACATTCCACCTTTTAGACAATAACCTAATAAGTTTTTCTTAACTTTAATTTGCCATTGATATTTAAGTTTAATGTTTAATCTTTATCATTCCCAGGTTTTAAATGATCCCAATTTCTAAGTCTCCTATCTCACATTTGGAGCGAATATTTTTTTTTTCCCTTTTCTTCCTTTCACTTCCTTCTTTTCTTTCTTTCCAGAAAGAGAAAAAAAAATTGAAAATAAACCACCAATATTTATACCACAAACCCATATACAAATTTAATTATTAGTACTTATACTTTTAAGTTTTACTTAACCTTTGTCTCTCATAACAATATCTTAAATTCAGATCTTAATTATTTGTAGACGTTCAGATTACATTTAATATTTAATTTTTCCAAATTTTAATTAAACATAATTTCTTTATCCCAATTGCTCATACATTCTAATATTTAAAATACACACCTTATATATAACTTCTACCCTCTATCTTACCCATCTAATGACAATATAATATTCTTATTTCAACATATTTCTAGATTTTATATGACCAAAATTTTCTTTATCTCAAATCGTTCAGAATATGTGTTCAGAATACATATTCTATCTATTTAGATATATTCTATTTTAGATCTCATATATAGGTCAGAACCCCAATCTTTTTCAATCTTATTCTAGCTTTTTTTCTCTGCCAGGTCATTTTTCGTATTTTTGCCTTTAAATCATCAAAAAAAATCTCCTTGTATTGTTGTGGCTATTGTTTGATGTTGATAAGAATGTCCAGTTGATGTTTTCTTAAGAGGACTTGATTTAGCCGGTAGTCTCTTTATTTTTCCAGTTTGATGCATTTGTCCCGAAGTATTTATCTTCTCTTTCATCTGTTTTTCTTGTTTATCTTCAAATTCCTTCTGGTTTATAAGAAATGCCCTTTTCTTGTTCTCTATTATCAATTTCTTTTTTGTGTTTTCTATTGTCTGTATTTGTTGAATATCTAAGTCTTCTGTCATAACATTTGGCTGTTTCACTTTCTCTATAGAATTCTGTATAGATAATTCTTTGATTGAAGTCATAGTTTGAGTTTGTATATTCAGAGCTTGCATACGTAGAGATTGGATCATCGCTTTTAATATACAAAGAATTTGTTCCTGTACTTCCTCTGTAGAAGAAATCCTTTCCTGTTCTCCTTCCATTGTAATATATTAAACTCAAGAGAAAGAAACTGACAGTCAGAAAGTCCACCAAATAGGGAGCTGAGCTGAATTTTGCAGATGGTGTTTCAAGGTTATTTTTTATCTTGTCTATTTTCAAAGCTGTCAACAAGTCTCTTAGAGAATAGCAGGTTACGTCTTAGAGTTAGTTGGATCTTTTAAGGTTTTTTTTCCACTCTATTTTAAGGGGGGGGGGGAAACCCCAAATCTTCAATAGTAATTAGAATAAAAACCAAGGAAGAAATATATATAGAGAGAGCAGAAAGTTGCAAATCTTATAATCCACCAATTTTAGGAAATAGGATTCCAATTAAGATCTCAGTATTTTTCCAACATTTTAAACTCCCAAGTGGTTGATAGCTGCTGTTTCTGGAGGGAGGGCTAGAATTCCCCTTCCCTCACCACAGAGGGGAAAGTACTTTAGCAGTTTATGCAGGTAATTAAGTAGTTAGGATGTAAGAGAGGCAAACCTCACCCAATCCTGTCCATGCTGCTTTGAAGTTGCCAGATGGTAATGTGACTTCGGCTGTTTGCAGCCTAGAGATGAGCCATATTTCTATGGCTGGTCCTTTCATTCACCAGTTTGGAGGGATCGCCTGGTCTGATGGAAGAGTTGCTGCTCTCCCGGGATCCAGCGAAAGCCCTTCCTTGCTGGTTGCCTCTTCAGGTCAACTTTCAGCCCTTTTCAGGGCCCTCCAGCAATGCAAAACTAACGGGGGAGAGAGAGCAAATCTCCCAACTGTCCATGGTGACTATATGACGAACCGGAAGTCAGTAATTCCATTACATTTGAATATCATCAGTACAAATCTCAAAGTATTACAACAAACTAATTCCCTCTCTTTCCCCCATAATATCTACTGTCATATTTGAACCAATACAGTTCTTATTCTATCAATCAAACAAAAGGTACCTTTCTAATATTCATCAATAATCTTCAGTCTATCTTAATTAATTTGACATTCCACCTTTTAGGCAATAACCTAGTAAGTTTTTCTTAACTTTAATTTCCATTGATATTTAAGTTTAACGTTTAATCTTTATCATGTCCAGATTTTAAATGATCCCAATTTCTAACATCTAGTATCTCACATTTGGGGCTAATAATTTTTTTTCCTTTTCTTCCTTCTACTTCCTTTCTTTCTTCCTTTCCAGAAAGAGAAAAAAAATAAAAAATAAAAAAACCACTAACATTTGTACCACAAACCCATATACAAATTTAATTATTAGTATTTATACTTCTAAGTTTTACTTAAACTTTGTCTCAACTCATAACAATATCTTAAATTCAAATCTTAGTTATTTGTAAACATTCAGACTTTTAGCCAATCAGTAACCTGATGGTTAATTTTCCCTTAATATTTTAATTTAACATTTAACATTTATTTTTTCCAGATTTTTAATTAAACATAATTCCTTTATCACAATTCCTTATACATTCTAATAGTTAAAATACACACCTTGTATATAAATTCTACCATCTATCTTACCAATCTAATAACACAGTATAATATTCTTATTTCAATATATTTCTAGATTTTATGTGACCAACATTTTCTTTATCTCAAATTGTTACAATATCTTCTGTTAAGAATACATATTCTATCCATTTAGATATATTCTATTTTAGATCTCATGTATAGATCAAAATCCCAATCTTTTTCAATCTTATTCTAGCTTTTTTTCTCTGCCATATCATTTTTCGTATCTTTGCCTTTAAATCATCAAAAAAAAATCTCCTTGTATTGTTGTGGCTATTGTTTGATGTTGATAAGAGTGTCCAGTTGATGTTTTCTTAAGAGGACTAATTGATTTAGCTGGTAGTCTCTTTGTTTTTCCAGTTCGATGCAGTTGTCCCGAAGTATTTATCTTCTCTTTCATCTGTTTTTCTTTTTTATCTTCAAATTCCTTCTGGTTTATAAGAAAAGTCCTTTCCTTGTTCTCTATTATCAGTTTCTTTTTTGTGTTTCCCATTGTCTGTATTTGTTGAGTATCTAAGTCTTCTGTCATAGCATTTAGTTGTTTCACTTTCTCTATAGAATTCTGTATATATAATTCTTTGGTTGAAGTCATAGTTTGAGTTTGCATATCTAGGCTTATATGTAAAGTTTGGATCATTGCTTTTAACATACAAATAATTTGTTCCTGTACTTCCTCTGTAGAAGTAATCCATTCCTGTTCTCCTTCCACTGTAGTATATTAAACTCAAAAAAAGAAAAAAAGAAAAAAAAGAAACTTACAGTCAGAAAGTCCACCAAATGGGGAGCTGAGCTGAGTTTTTTGCAGATGGTGTTTCAAGATTGCTTTATATCTTATTTATTTTCAAAGCTGTCAACAAGTCTCTTGAAGAATAGCAGGTTACCACTCAGAGTTAGTTGGAACTTTTTAGCCCCCCCTCTATTTTAAGAGGAAAACCCCCCAAATCTTCAATAGTAATTAGAGTGAAAATCAGAAAAAAAAATATAGAGAGTAGAAAGTTATAAATCTTATAATCCACCAATTTTAGGAAATAGAATTCCAATTAGGATCCCAGTATTTTTCCAACATTTTAAACTCCCAAGTGATTAATTGCCGCTGTTTCTGAAGGGAGGGCTAAAATCCTCCTTCCCTCATCACAGGGGGGAAAGTACTTTAACAGCTTATGCAGGTAATTAAGTAATTAGAATGTAAGAGAGGCAAACCTCACCCAGTCCTGTCTACGCTGCTTTGAAGTTGCCAGATGGTAATGTGACTTCAGCTGTTAGCATATTTCTATGGCTGGTCCTTTCGTCTGCTGGTTTGGAGGGATCGCCTGCTCTGACGGGAGAGTTGCTGCTCTCCCATGATCCAGCAAAAGCCCCTCCTTGCTGGTCGCCACTTCGGGGTGACTTTTGGCCCTTTTCAGGGGCCCCCAGCAATGCAAAACTGAATGGGGGAGAGAGAGCAAGTCTCTCAGCCGTCCATGGCAGCTGTGTGACGAACCGGAAGCCTTAAAATAATTTTCTTAAGTAAACATTAAGTATGCTTCTCCCCGTGTACTGAGTAAGCTTTCATTTCAAACACTTTGGAGTTTAGAATTTACAAAAACCTTTGAAAGAGCTTAAGGGAATTGCAAATTGTATGCCCAAACTTTTGGTGTTGAAAACTGCATGTGACTCTTATGGAACTAGAAGTTGCCTATGGACAGAACAAAAGAGAAATGGCAGTTATATAAACTGCATCCACTTCCTTTCATAAGCAGAGTCCTGCTAGCCTTAATCTCTTAACTTATGTAGAATATCCGCTTCATTTCATGCTTCTGAAAATAGCTGAGTGAGAGTAGCAGTGGGCTGTAAAAATAAAGCCTTTGGCAACAGTTTGGGATGGGGGCATGATAGTTCAGCAGTTAAAGATGCTTAGCTTGTCAGCTGGAAAGCTGACAGCCTGGATTTGAGATCCGAGTGCTGTGAAATGGGGTGAGTTCCTGTTGTTTGCCCCAGCTCCTGCTCAGCTAGCAGCTCGAAAGCATGCAAATGTGAGTAGATTAAAAGGTACCATTTCTGTGGGAAGATAAGAGCATTCCATGCACCTTTGGCATATAGCAATGTTGGCCACACGACTATGGAAATTGTCTTCAGACAATGCTGGCTGCCTCGGCCAAGAAACAGAGATGAATACCGTGCCTGAGAGTCAGATATGACTGAAGAGGGAAACCTTTACCTTTAACAGAGAGGGAAAGCTATCTGAGGTTATAATTCTGAGTCTTAGATGCTGAATATTTATATACACCATTCTGAACAGTAAAGCAAACAGGAGTTTACAAAGCTAACATTCCTCACATCAAAGAGACAGTAGGGAAAAGCAATGTTGCTACACTTTCCTTCCCATAGAACTAACTAGTTTATGGTTGTAAGCCAAAGGGGCAGTGAGTTGAGTTTTCCCATCATGAAGACTTTGCTTCATGGGAATGTGTTATTCTTCCATTCCTTTATCAGTCATATATCAAGAGGTAAGATATAGTTGTAGGCAGCAGGTTATGCCTGTATATTGTGTGACTAGGCCAAAAATCCAGTTGCTCAGAAAACCACTGGATGAAGTGGAGGTTCCAAATGATCATTTCAGAAGGGTTACCATATCTGGGTTGCAAATATCCACAAAGAGTACAGAAAGGACAATATTTGCTCCACATAGTAGTTATACAGATGAGCTTGTGGGTTGGTTTCCAAACATTTTGTTACTAGGCTAGGTAACATCTTCAGCTGCATTTAGGGGATGTCGGTGCTCTTCTATTTATAAGGGCTTCAGGTGTGGATGTGTCAAATGAGGGTCTTGTGAGAGGGGAGATTACCTCAGGTCAGAGTCATTGGAAGGTGAACTGCTGGGGGGAGGGGCTTGGGTGGGTTGGTTGGGGTTTGGTGCTGTCTCCAGTTAGCTGTGCGATTGATTTGGATTCTGAGGGGTTCGTAGGCTGGTTGTAGATCAATGAGTTCAATGAACTCTCTAGCTTGGCAGGTAATAGCATGGCTGATGATATAGATGTTTGTAGACTAATTGTGGCAACTGTAGTTTAAATTTAATCATTTTATAGCCTTCCTAAGCAGTGTCCTTCAGATATTCCAGAAGATGTCAAAATGTCATTCTATGTGCTTAAAAGGAATATACAAACATCCAGCCATGTACTCTTTCATTTTATTAACCTAGCATGTAACCTAATTAAAAGATTGAGAATTATTATCCTTTCCTTGTATTAACATTAGCTTCTCTGATATCAGGACTCGGTTTATTTTTTGACCAGCAGTTTTACAGGAGAATAGTAAATAGCAACGAATCATTTTTAGTAAGGATTTCAACAGAGGAAAGTGTAATTGTTCTTTGCTTACTTTGTCCTTATGGCCCAGAAATATCCGATTCCATCAAGTGTGACATAACCACTAGGAGAAACTTCCTTATGTTTGACAGTTGACCTTGACCAACTGGAAGGTACTTGAAAGGAAGTGAGATATTTGTTTGCTGGCAATATCACACAATTCAAACATTCTGAGCTCTAATGTCAATATGGGTATGAATGGTTTCTAGTACAAAAAGATTACCCTGAAACATAAGAGAACAGAGGTAGAGTTTGAATGTATGAAGGCATGTATTACATTTATATGGCATCATGTTTGAGATTTTTTTTTAAAGAGTGGCATTTTTAAGTACAACCTTTGGGCAGCATAAAATGAAAGCACTACAAGATGAAAACATAGCAAAAGAGGAATCAGCTTATGCCAAATAAAATTCTGTGCCCAACAGTTCATTATGAGCCAAATCCAAAAGGATCATTTGTTTGCTATATAAGCATAGAACAGAAGTTGCCCACAAATATACCTGAATCTATATCTGCCAAAAGAAATGAGATGTAATACAGCTCTTTATTTGATCTATTAGTAAAAATACAGGCCTCCAGATGAATATTACAATATTTACTTTCTAAGACTGCTTAGAAACATTAAAAGGAGCTAACATAAATGCCTTTTGCTGCTCGAGAGTGGTTAAATAGATAAACATCTGTCCAGTTGGAAAAGACTAAAAACCCACCAAGATAAATGTTGTTGTTGTTGTTAATTGCGAAGTCGTGTCCGACCCATCGCGACCCCATGGACAACATTCCTCCAGGTCTTCCTGTCCTCTACCATCTTCTGGAGTCCATTTAAATTCACACCTACTGCTTCAGTGACTCCATCCAGCCATCTCATTCTCTGTCGTCCCCTTCTTCTATTGCCCTCAATCTTTCCCAGCATTAGGCTCTTCTCCAGTGAATCCTTCCTTCTCATTAGGTGGCCAAAGTACTTGAGTTTCAACTTCAGGATCTGGCCTTCTAAAGAGCAGTCGGGGTTGATCTCTTCTAGGATTGACCGGTTTGAACGCCTTGCAGTCCAAGGGACTCGCAGGAGTCTTCTCCAGCACCATAGTTCAAAGGCCTCAATTCTTTTGCGCTCAGCCTTTCTTATGGTCCAACTTTCACAGCCATACATTGCAACTGGGAAAACCATGGCCTGGACTATACGCACTTTTGTTGGCAGGGTGATGTCTCTGCTTTTTAGAATGCTGTCTAGATTTGCCATAGCTTTCCTCCCCAGGAGCAAGCGTCTTTTAATTTCTTGGCTGCAGTCCCCATCTGAGGTGATCTTGGAGCCCAGAAAAATAAAATCTGTCACTACCTCCATTTCTTCCCCATCTATTTGCCAGGAATTGAGAGGGCCGGATGCCATGATTTTGGTTTTCTTAATGTTGAGTTTCAAGCCAACTTTTACACTCTCCTTCTTCACCCGCATCAAGAGGCTCTTTAGTTCCTCTTCACTTTCTGCCATTAGAGTGGTATCATCTGCATATCTTAGGTTGTTGATATTTCTCCCGGCAATCTTAATTCCAACTTTTGATTCATCTAGCCCTGCCTTTCTCATGATGTGCTCTGCATATAAGTTAAATAGGCAGGGCGACAGTATACAGCCTTGCCGGACTCCTTTTCCAATTTTGAACCAATCAGTGGTTCCGTGTTCGGTTCTCACTGTTGCTTCTTGACCCGCATATAGGTTTCTCAAGAGACAAATGAGATGGTCTGGTACTCCCATCTCTTTAAGAACTTGCCACAATTTGTTGTGATCCACACAATCAAAGGCTTTTGCATAGTCAATGAAGCAGAAGTAGATGTTTTTCTGGAACTCCCTAGCTTTCTCCATGATCCAGCGTATGTTGGCAATTTGATCTCTAGTTCCTCTGCCTCTTCGAAATCCTGCCTGTACTTCTGGTAGTTCTCGATCCACATACTGCTGGAGTCTAGCTTGTAGGATTTTAAGCATAACTTTACTAGCATGTGAAATGAGTGCAATGGTGCGATAGTTTGAACATTCTTTGGCATTGCCTTTCTTTGGAATTGGAATGTAAACTGACCTTTTCCAATCCTGTGGCCACTGTTGAGTTTTCCAAATTTGCTGGCAAATTGAGTGTAGCACTTTTACTGCATCGTCTTTTAAGATTTTGAATAGCTCAGCTGGAATACTGTCACCTCCACTAGCTTTGTTGTTGCTCAGATTTTCTAAGGCCCATTTCACTTCACATTCTAGGATGTCTGGTTCGAGGTCAGTGACCATCTCATTGTGGTTATCTGGGATGTTAAGCTCATTCTTGTATAGTTCTTCTGTGTAGTTTTGCCATCTCTTCTTAATCTCTTCTGCCTCTGTTAGGTCTCTGCCATTTTGGTCCTTTATCATGCCCATCTTTGCATGAAACGTTCCCTTCATATCTCCAATTTTCTTGAAGAGATCTCTGGTCCTCCCTATTCTGTTGTTTTCTTCTATTTCTTTGCACTGTTCATTTAAGAAGGCATTCTTATCTCTTCTAGCTACTCTCTGGAATTCTGCATTCAATTGGGTGTATCTTTCTCTTTCTCCTTTGCCTTTCGCTTCCCTTCTTTCCTCAGCTATTTGCAAAGCTTCCTCAGACAGCCATTTTGCTTTCTTGCATTTCTTTTTCTTTGGGATGGTTTTAGTTGCTACCTCTTGTACAATGTTGCGAACTTCCATCCATAGTTCTTCAGGCACTCTGTCTATCAGATCCAGTTCCTTAAATCTATTTGTCACCTCTACTGTATATTCATCAGGAATATGATTTAGTTCATACCTGAGTGGCCTAGTGCTTTTCCCTACTTTTTTCAATTTAAGCCTAAATTTTGCAACGAGAAGCTCATGATCTGAGCCACAGTCAGCTCCTGGTCTTGTTTTTACTGACTGTATAGAGCTTCTCCATCTTTGGCTGCAGAGCACATAGTCAATCTGATTTCTATGTTGACCGTCTGGTGATGTCCATGTGTAGAGCCGTCTCTTGGGTTGTTGGAAAAGAGTGTTTGTTATGACCATCGTATTCTCTTGACAAAATTCTATTAGCCTGTGCCCTGCTTCATTTTGTACTCCAAGGCCAAACTTGCCTGTTATTCCGGTTATCTTTTGGCTTCCTACCTTAGCATTCCAATCCCCCATGATGATAAGGACATCATTTTTTGGTGTTAATTCTATAAGGTGCTGTAGGGCTTCATAGAACCGGTCAATTTCATCCTCTTCAGCACCAGTGGTTGGGGCATAGATTTGGACTACTGTGATATTGAATGGTTTGCCTTGGATTCGAATTGAGATCATTCTGTCATTTTGGGGATTGTATCCCAGTATTGCTTTTCCTATTCTTTTATTGACTATGAAGGCTACTCCATTTCTTCTGAGGGATTCTTGCCCACAGTAGTATACCTGATGGTCATCTGAGTTAAATTCACCCATTCCTGTCCATTTTAGTTCGCTGATTCCTAAGATGTCGATGTTCATTCTTGTCATCTCTTTTTTGACTACGTCTAGCTTGCCTTGATTCATGGATCTTACATTCCAGGTTCCTATGGAGAAAAAATCTTTACAGCATCGGACTTTCCTTTCACCACCAGATATATCCACAGCTGAGCGTCCTTTCGGCTTTGGCCCAGTCGCTTCATTCTTTCTGGCGTTACTAGTACTAGCCCTCTGCTCTTCCCCAGTAGCATATTGGACACCTTCCGACCTGAGGGGCTCATCTTCCAGCGTCATATCTTTTTGCCTTTTAGTACTGTCCATGGGGTTTTCATGGCAAAGATACTGGAGTGGTTTGCCATTTCCTTCTCCAGTGGATCACTTTTGTCAGAACTCTCTGCTATAACCTGTCCGTCTTGGGTGGCCCTGCACGGCATAGCTTATAGCTTCATTGAGTTATGCAAGCCCCTTCGCCACGACAAGGCAGTAATCCATAAATGTTAACTGTTAACTTATCCAAGTCCGGTTGGTGGGCACAGTTAAAAAACTGTAATTATATACTAAGGTAAAAGGCATCAGGTCCCTAGCTTAAGTCAATAATTGATCAATAAGAATAAAGCTTAAGTTCCAACTTTGATCAGACCCACTTCAAGTCAGAGTGCTGAGTTAGGCACTTAAAACTATTGAAACATAGCTTGAAGGAAATCTGATTGTGCTTTTTCCAGCTTAATATATTTAAGAATGAACCAGACAGATGTACAGCAGTTGGACTAGAAATTTGATGTACTGTAGCTCATGAATTTCTTCAAACTTAATAAACATTTCATTCTGGCTCAGACCATGAACCTTTGCCCAGAAGGCCCTTCCCTTTTCTAACTAGATAACTGATCTATACAGCCCCATTTATGTGCCAGTTTGTTTCATTCAAAAGCCTTTAGCTTTAGTGTCAGCCTTGTAGATGCTTTAAGTTTGTTAACTTTTATCTGCAGAATAGGTAGAATGAAGTCCAGCTGCCATATCTAACACAAGGTAATTGTCTGCTTTTGCATCTTAGGGGGAGCATCTAAACTGATGAATTGATTATTAGCATAGACAAAGGGTAACAAAATTCTTCTGGCGATGAATATCTATAAAAATATCTTAGTAGCAGTACCATAGGCTGTCACTCTTTAGATGATTATTGATTACCAAGAAATTGACCACATTAAGATTACATAAAACAAGAAAATAATCTAAAACATTTCTTGACTCCCCTTCCCGGTAAGTAAACTCTCCAGGAATGTCAACTTAAAGTGCATCATCAAGGATAAAACTGCCCATTAGTCTTTGAGGCTAAATATTAGTCAGCAAAGTTACATACCCTAACTTTGGAAGTCTGAGTCTGTAACAAGGAAGAATTTCTAAGATAGTTTAAGTAACAACACAACAAATGAAACATAAAAATAAGTAAGAAAAATAAAAACAGATAAAACAGGAATAGAGTAATTACTTTTTATATAAATTTGTATAGAAATATCTGTTGGTTTTAGTTTTACTACAACATTTTCTGGCAAACTAGATATAAATTAATATGCTCTTTTGGGAGAGATCAGATTTTTAAAAAAACAGCAAATCTCTACTGGGTTAATACATTCTGTTAGGCATGTTTATTTAATGACAATAAAGGAATATAATTCATATGAGTGAAAAAGCATAGAACAAAAAGCTATTCATAGACTTTGAACATGCCGATTACCTTTGAATAGATATATTTTCTTCCAATTCAAGATGAGGCCTTTGTTTATCATAATCCATATTGACTGTTCAGATCTATCATATTTCATGTCTAATTTTATTTAAATTGGACCAAAATTGATTTTTAAGAATCAGTCTTGCATTTTTCTATGAAGATACTTATATTTTTAAAGTGTTGCTAAGCTGCTAAGTGATTTTTTTTAATCTGGTTCTGCCATCCATGAGGATTCATATCATCATATCTGCATGCTTAAAGCAAGGTTTGACAACTGCAACTTAACATTGCTTATCACATAGAACTGCCATAGTGCTATAGCATTGTCTTATTTCTGAAATGTCAGTCAAAAATTAATAACTTTGCTGCAGGGTGGTGGTCATTATCCAACCATTAAATAGTCCACATTCAGCTTCAGTCTAATTTTATTCCATCTTCTGTCTCATTTCAGAAGGTTTTTGGAAGTAATCACGTCTGGCACAACCCCGGTTGGTTTGTGTGGAGCAAGAGAAAGAGACTTAAAAGGAATGTCAGCAAAGGCTCTGTCTTAGCTTTTAAATTATATATACCAATCTGTTTTACACTGGTGGTTTTATAGACATATGTGTATGTATGTGTGTGTCATAAGTTTACATATGACACAAATACTCTCAAGAAAGCTTCTAGTGTAAATGCAAATTAAAACAGCTTTTAACACAACAGCATAGCATCTTTCATGAGAAAGTAACATAGAACAGTTTTGTAGTGAAGGTGATTAATGGACCCCAATTGTCAAAAGTTCCATATTTATTGCAATTAAGCCATTCCCCTCTTTGTGTCTTAATTCATCCACAGATATGCAGAGTAGTTATATGTAGTTACTTGCAAGTTAATGTAGCCTTACAAAAAAAGTAGGTTTAGCTCATCTAGTTGTCTTTCCTGTGTGATTTATCCAGGGAGAATGACATAAATCCTGCAATAGAGATTCCATTTTAACTGTTTGTTCCATTAGGGTGGGTCCTTCCATAGTTTCTTTCTCTGGCCATTGAGAAACTGCAAGCTCCTGCCCCTCTTGTATGCTTGTTTTCTAAGCAGTATTTCATCTCCTCTTTTCCCAAGGTCACACATGCATTCCATTATAGGAGGTGATTGAAGTTGTGTAGAGATTGATGGAGATGTGATGGGATGGGTTACCCAAAGAGTATTTTAAAAGAATTTGGAAATTCCTGGTATCCGGCTGCTGTTGTTGAATGCCAAGTCTGCCTAAAGAAGGGGTGTCAAACTGCCGGCCTGCGGGCCAGACATGTCACGAGGAAACCGCACCCACCCCATTGCCAGCAATGGGGGAAAAGTTCCGATATGTCACGTGATGCCATGTGATGTCGCAAGGTTGACATGTCTGGCCTAAAGTAAAGGTTGCCTCATCTTACACTATCAAAATGTGGTTGGAAGCAGGGGCATTTCCCCTCTTGGGATATGCTCAATTAAGTTTTTCATAGCCACAAACTAAGGGGAAGGAAAGTGGAATGGCATTGTCATTTGGGAGATTAAAGATCATTGTCCCATAGACAACTGGATGTAAGGCCTTACTAGTAAAGTTGGTCTCTAAGGTTGGAATGCTGCTGTTGTATTGTCTTTTGTGTGACAGAACAGCTTCCCTTCTTGTGCTACTGAGTCTCATTGGGAGGTTGGTGGTACAATTCCTGAGGCTACTTGTCTTTGAGGACTTCAACATCTGAGGAGTTCTCTGGGAAAGGAATAAGATGTGGTTCAGGAGTTTGACACATTGTAGAGGCTATCCTCTAGATCTGTTATTTGGCTCTACACACTCTGGGGGAGTGATGGGCAGGAAGGTTATTTAAAGAATTTTTGTGAGAAATTTTCTATAATAGAGATTGAGCTCTAAGTCCTTCAAGTAAGAAATTCACAAGACTTGATACTCTCTCCACTCCTATTCAAATGCACATGAAATCTCTGAGTTGGATAATCTGTCAACGTGCGGTTAGGTTTTTTATAACTGTACATCTTGACACATGGCCAAATAAGTGATGGTGTTGTTAAAGGAAAAGTCTTCATCGTGGTTCAGTCCAAGTTGGGAATAAACAACATGACGACTGCTTTAGAAAGAAGGTTGCAGTTTATTGAAGAGGAGAGCCAGACAGGAAGATGGCTCTGGAAGAAAAGAGAAAAAGCACATGTAGTAGGGAGTGGTGGGTTTTTATACCTTTTTGAGCCTTTTGTTTGGAGTTGTTCCTGTGGCATGAACTTTGACCTGAGTCTGAGTGTGCTTTTCTGGTATTCTGATAGTGGTGGGTTAATCCTATAATGTCCCAAAGGTCATATCCTGCTTCCCTGTGGCTGATGACTCTTAGATTTTTGGTGTGAGGGATTGTTGATTCTAGGGATCTTTCTTCCTAATCCCAGTTTCCTGACTCCAGTCTTTCTGACAAGATTATCACATCTGCATTTCTGCAGACCTGGTTTCTGTTTGGGGCAGAGACTGGGGGGGGGGGAGTTGGTTTCTGCCTTTAAAATCCTTTGGGGAAATATAATATTCTGCCTTTTTAATATTTCCCAAAATATTTCTTTCTCTGGGGGGGGCTGACTTCCCACAGTGTCAAAGTGCTGCCAGGTACCTGGTGGCTGACAGGTTCTGGAATGGGAGGAACAGGTTGAGACCTAATCCCAGCAAGATGGAGTGATTTTGGATTCAAAGGCCTACCTATTCTAACGAGGTTTCATGGTTGATTCACAATGAGCTAGCATTAATCAATATGCAATTGGTTTGCAACGTAGGGTCTCTGTGCCTCACAGCTCTTGGTTTAGAAGCAGCTGGTGACTGTAACCAAGAAGATTTTTGCCCAGTTCCAGCATTTTTTTTATATTTTTAAAAATTAACTATATACAAAAATTGAAGAGGAAAAGAATATACAATTATAAAAGAAGAAAAAAGATAAAAAAGAAGTTTATCAATATATTGCAATTATGGTTTATTACAGTCATCCCTGTGATCTATATTACTATAATCACTCCTGCAAACCACTGAATACTTGGGACCATATGTTTATCTTTTTGATGCTGAACAGTAAGCATTTTGCCCAAACGTGCTTTTCAAAAGGCAACTGCACTTACTTTGTTTTTTTTTTCCCTTGAAAATGTTTTGCTTCTCATTCAAGAAATAGATGTTGAAAGCTGTTGCAGGTAAGGAAGACTATAACCATTATTTCCATTCTAGCAACTATGTTGTATAGCTGTCACCAACAAGCATATTATTGTTAAAAAGCATCTTCTGTTGAGGATAATAGAGTTGTGTTTCATATTGGCCATAATATAATTTGCATAGATCGTCTCAACAAAGCTCTCAGACAGACACTCAAGAATCTGGAAGATTTGATCAAGACTGCCAGTGTGCCAGCATGTCCCACACCCTAATTAATTTTATTCATTTTTTTGTTTTTACTTTTATTGTTTCCTGTGCCTCCAGAATGAATCATTGCTGCTATAGTTTTTATATCTGAATTTAGACCTCTGTACAAGTAGTCCTTGTTCAGTGACTACTTATTTAGTGGCCATTCGCAGTTACAACAGTGATGAAAAAGTAATTGTATGGCCAATGCTCACATTTTTGAACTTTGCAGGTGTGTAAAAGGAAAAGTTAAAGTAAAACCAGCTGCCTTTTGTTTAGTGGCCTGGTTAATAATTACCTACCAGATATGAATAACAAATTTATTTTTCTTTTATAACTTCCCTTTTTATTGTCAGCTCAAAGAAAGCAGCTAAGAACTTCTTCCTGATTCTGCAGTAGAACGATTTAAAGAGGATCACTTCTGAGAGATTTTCTTTCCATTTGAGAATCCTTCTTTCTGGAATAAGAAAAGATGGCAGGTGTGAGCTCATGTATGAAATACTCTATGTTTGTCTTCAACTTTTTATTTTGGGTAAGTCTGAGTTGAAAAATATATATACCAAAATGAACAATGAAATATCGGTTGCCTTAAAATATGATATTTTATGAGGAGTTGGAGTCACCTGTTCCAATAGCAGTACTGGACAAGAATGAAGATAAATCCTTCGTTATTTGTAGGACTGGACAAAAAGTAGTAAGACTTAAGTTTGAAAACAGACTTGTCTGGGACAAATGGAGAAAAGCATTAAATATAAATACTTTTCTGGATAAGTGTGTAAACATTGGAAATTGACTACCATTTGAAATTTTGTAGCAAAATACAAATATATAGATTATCTGCCAACATATTTATCAAATTTTAAAGCTTTGTTTCCTAATGTAGTCGTGATTGTTTTCAAATTGGGTGTGTGATCATATACTGAATTTCAAGAGATTACTGGGATAGTTGCACATTGCTTACTTTCCTACTATTCCTGAACCATTCCTGTTTCTGTCATTTATTACTCAGTGTCCACTCCAAAAACAGGCTGACATTCCACCTTGTAGCCTTTAAACAATGAATTACAAAGTGAGAAAAAGTAGAGATTTTTTTTATTGAAAATTTTTAAGTTTTACAAAAAGAAATTCCCTTCCCCAAACCCTCCCAACCCTCCCCTCCCCTCCCCTGACCTTCCCAGAGCTGAATACAGGCTTAATTAAAAAAAAAATTTTTTAAAAAAAATCTTAAAACACATGTAAACCATAAGCAAATCTAAGCACATTAATTAAACAACTTATAAAATAGTTAACAGCAATATATAAAAAGAGTACAAGAAGAAAGAAAAAAAGAAACAGAAAAGAAAAATTCAAATAAAAAAATAAAAATAAAAAAGTTAAAAAAAATATCTATGAAATATCTTAAAAGTTTAAATATAAATTATTCAAAAACTAAATAATATTTTTTTATATCCAACTTATATTGTATGAAATCTATCCATTTTTTCCATACCAAGAGGTATTTCTCTTGCGATTGATCTTTCAAAAAAGCTGATCATTCATCCTCCAAGATCTCCTCTCCAAAAAGTGGAGATTTTTTAATGAAAAAGTATTTGGTGTGAATAATTAAATCTATTCAAACGCTTGGCAGAGAATTTGTGTTTAAGATAGGTACTGTTCCGGAACCCCTGTCTGCAATAACCTTTTTTCAGAATAAATTTGCCAGTGTTCTCTGTTCAGTCTGGCTCGGTGATGTACTTCCATGATTTATCACTTTCCAAACATATTTTGGTTTTATTCCTATGATATTGTTTCAGCTATGTATTTTCAGATAAATCTGTGGCATAAAGTGACCCTTACTGTCAAAACTTGATTTTTGAGTCAACCATTTTGTTTTATATCCAGTACCATGCCAAGTGATATAATGCTGTCTTTTGAAGGGACAAAGTCAAATAACGTATCTGGGATTGGGTGGAGGAGTAAATGGTGAAATGACTACTTTCAGTCTTGGCTTAAGACATGTCACTGCTTAGCACCCCATAATTCTCTCTCTTTGTTTCTCTCATTTTCTTCCCTTCATACACAAACACACATTTAGCCCTATCAAGTCTGAGAATACTTTGAGGGTCCTAAAGGTAGTTTAATGCCAGGAATGACTTGTGGTTATGGCCTGCCTCCCATTCTATAAGAGAATTTTAGGATGTGAGATGAGGTAAAAGAAAGAATGGATGAAAAAATTGTTGGTAACTTGAAGGAAGAATGTGAGATGATGGTTAGCAGATTTTGAGTGTTTTATCAATGTGGTTATGTGTGGGCAGTGGGGGAGAGAAAGTGAGACCTTGAGATGTGAGTCTGAAAAAAATATAATTTTAAAGGAATGGTTTTGTTTTTTAGAGATGAGGTCTCATATTTAACTTGCATTCAATTTCTTAGATACATTTTTGGTTTGATAAACTGATATTTTAGGATTATTCACTTGCATTTTACAAACATTTTATGATTAGCTATCTCTGTATGGTAGCAATGATACTTCCTCAAAATCTGAAATATCCCACTGATACTCAGAGATCATATTCCATTCATAGATTATTAGTAAAATTACATCTATATGTATAAGCCCATGTCTAACAATTCATCTTTGAGAGGATGGGAAAAATTATTGTATCCATCCAAATTTACTTGATCAGGTTCCAAGAAAACCTGAAATCCATTGTGATTTATTCAGAAGCATTAATGATCAGAGAAATTAGTTCTTACCTTCCCCTCCTAATCTCTTGTGACCTCTTACATAAGTCATATCCGACCCATCGTGACCCCATGGACAACATTCCTCCAGGTCTTCCTGTCCTCTACCATCTTCTGGAGTCCATTTAAATTCACACCTACTGCTTCAGTGACTCCATCCAGCCATCTCATTCTCTGTCGTCCCCTTCTTCTATTGCCCTCAATCTTTCCCAGCATTAGGCCCTTCTCCAGTGAGTCCTTCCTTCTCATTAGGTGGCCAAAGTATTTGAGTTTCAACTTCAGGATCTGGCCTTCTAAAGAGCAGTCGGGGTTGATCTCTTCTAGGACTGACCGGTTTGAACGCCTTGCAGTCCAAGGGACTCGCAGGAGTCTTCTCCAGCACCATAGTTCAAAGGCCTCAATTCTTTGGCGCTCAGCCTTTCTTATGGTCCAACTTTCACAGCCATACATTGCAACTGGGAAAACCATGGCCTGGACTATATGCACTTTTGTTGGCAATATATATATATATATATACTTAAAACCAAATAAATAAATGTGAGCACCAGGGAATGCTATAAAATTTTAATAAAAACACCTAGCTTTCATCGGCAGCTGCTGACATCATCAGGGCTTAAAATGCCGGTCAGTAGGAGAGTCCCTTTTATAGGTTGACTAGGGTCTGCACCCGGCTCTTAAATCTCGTCACCAGGCCTGATGAAATAAACTGTGTTCCGGTTGCCAGTTTCTCGCTAGCAGTTATTCTTTTCTTGCATTTTCTCTCTATGTAAGTGATGTCAAGTGTTTTCTCTTCGCTTAATTTGGGATTGGGTGGGGCATCTCCCCCCCTTTTTTGTTTTATCGCATCTCCCACTTTGTTCAATTGCGTGTTTCCATCATCTCCTCCCCTGCCCCATCCAGATTGTTCAGACGTAATATGCTGTCCTCTTTCTTCTTTGCAACTCCCACCCCTACAACCGTAGTCTCTGTGAGTGCTACCCTGCCCGGTTTTCACCACTCCCCCCTTATCCTTGATGTCTTTTATTTGTGTATTGTCGTCCCGGGGGTTCTTTCGTATTGTCTGTTGGTATGGTCGGGCCGGCATTACAAGGTGGGGTGGACGGACTATCTCTGCCAAACGCGTTGGTGAGGCTATTTCCCCCCTTCTTGAGCATGATCGGGTGGTTGTTGCTCCAAGTTGTCTCCTCCCATTGTCTCCGATCCTCACATGTTCCATCCCAGCTCCGGTTAAATCACTTCGGGTATTCTCTGTGCAGCAATCAGGAGCTCTAACTCTCGTTGTTCTCCCTCCTCCATTCCTGGTGCTCCCTGCCCGTGCGTCGTCGCACTTCCTGTTGACGCGCCCAGGCCGGTGCTACCAAGTGAGGTGATCGAGTTGTCACCTTCGGACAGATTGGGGAGGTCACTCTCTCCCCTCCCAAGCATGGCGGGGGGTTTAAAATTTCAAGCGGAGGTGTCTGTCGGTTCGATCCGAGTGTTGGTCCCCCATAAGATGATGTCCATCCCTCCGGGTGCCCCAGGTGGTGTGTACAGGTTCCTAACATGCGGATTGCCCCCTTACATCCCCGACGTTCCCTCGCCTTTCCGAGGGCGCTTGTCCACTCTGGGGGGAGGAGAGTCTCTCAATTGCTGTTCGCACTTCGCCCAGACGCTTACAAGTTGCTGATGGTGAGGGGAGGAGGAAGCCTTCTCTGTAGCCCTCTCTGCTGATACATTCGATGTTTTTTCGGACCATCTCTAGCGGGATGGGGGATTATCCATGCTCCAAGCTCTTAATGTTAGATGAGCCGGGCAAAGATCGATATGCCGATTGATTGAGTCCTTATTAGACAACCATGCCTCCTTGAGCAGATGGCCTCCTTTCGTATTGTCACTGGCCAGAACGCGTACTTTTTCAAAATCGAATCGATGGCCGGATTCTGCCATATGTGCCCAAATCTGAGAATATTGTTCGCCCCTTTTCACTGCTAATTTGTGTTCATGGACCCTAGTTCTTATCCTCTTAGAGGTCTCCCCAACATAGTTACTACAGCACTCCCTGCAGTCAATTCTGTACACGACTGCCGATTTCTCCATGTTGGGGAGTGGGTCTTTGGGGCGCATGATTGCGGCACATAGTGTCTGGTTGGGTCTGTGGGCTACCTTTACATTGTGTGGTGCTAGTAATCTAGCAGTTTCCTCAGAGACATTGCAGATATAGGGGAGGATAACAAGCGTCGTCTGTGGTGTTGGTTCATCTATACGTGGATTCCTTCGAGGTTCAGGTGGTATACTGTGGCGTCTAATGAACCTTGTCAGATATCCATTGCGCTTGCATATATGAAAGAGATGGTTTCTTTCTTCTATTTTTGCCCTGATTGTATTACAGTGGGAATCCACCCATTTAAACAGGGTTCTAATACAACTAACTTTATGAGCCACTGGATGGTTGCTCCTATAATGGAGGATTCTATCCGTGCATGTTGGTTTTCGGTATACCCTAGTATCTAGGGTTCCATCCGGCTGGCTACCAGTACTTCCAAAAATGCCAGCGAACTCTGGTTTTCCTCCTCCATCGTGAACTGGATGTCTGGGTATACCGAATTCAGTATGCCCATAAAGTTAGTCTTTTGATGCCTCTTGATGACAGTAAATGTGTCATCTACATAGCGGGCCCAAAATTTAGGTTGGTATTGGGCCATCGCTATGTGTTCCAACCGTTGGAGTACCACTTCTGCAATTACACTGGAGATCGGAGACCCCATAGGTGTTCCTTTAGTTTGTTCGTATATGGTACCCTGAAAAGTGAAATACGTTTTCAGGTTTACCTCCACTAATTTTATCAGGTCTTCAGTTCGAAGGGAGTCCTGCTGTTGTTCCGAACTCTTTTGGTTCAGGCGGTCTTTTAATACCGTAACCGCAAGATCCTGTGGGATGGAGGTGAAGAGTGAAATGATGTCAAACACAGTATTGAGATAAAAAAACAAGCAAAAAAAGAATTCACAGGGTTTTCCATAGGGTGTGTTAAACAAGATGGCAACATTATCTTTTTATGTGTGTCGCATGTCATAGCAATTTTTTCAAAACAAAATTATATTTTAAGTGAGAAATGGGCATTTTGTCCAAGACAGTACTTGGGAAATAAGATTTCCTTTATTAATAGAATCAATTTGTATATGGTGTTTGGGACTGTTAATGTATATTAAGATGGGATTAAATAAATAATGAAAAAAAGTGTTTCAGGCATCTGCATTAAGTAGTGGCTTCATTAGTTATTGATTTTCCCCCTTTAGATAATTGGATGTATTATTCTGGGAGTCTCTATATGGATGCATGTCAGCAAAGATATTCAAAAGGTAAATATGCGTTTATCAGTAATAATTGTAGGTGTCAACACATATTACAGCTGCATCTTCCTGGCAAGTCACAGAAAAATAAAGTGGATAAAAATGAAATAAATTCTATAGCAGTCCCCCCTACTCTGCTTTGGAAGTTGAGATCAATTTCAGGTGATAAATAATTACTTTACATAAAAAAGAAACTTTAATGTAAAAATTATTTTTCCTATTTTAAGTAGCCATATTTAAAATATACAGTGGTAAGGAGGAAAAAATATAGCTTCTCAAGAAAACGATTTTAAAAAACATCTAAAGGGAAAATTATAAAAAAATAAATATAAAAATGTAATACTCTGAACAGAGTGAAATATATAACTAGTCTTTTACTGAAGTCACATAGGCTACACGTTTGCAGAGGGAAAAATAAATATCAGAAACAATAAAGATTTCAATATCACACATAAAAATAAATCAAACATCTAATTGCTCATTCCTGGCTAAATATTTACCTCTGTCTTGGGGACAATGGATTATTTCAGCAAGTGATTACTATATGTCCCCCCTGGATTTTTCCAGATTCTTGTTATTACAGCCTTAAATCAAAGGCAAAGTGCCATTTAGTTCTTTTTGTTTCTCTGATGCCCAGATTTCTGGCTTGGGTTTTAAGAAGCCAAAAGCATTTTCTCTACAAAAAGGCTTAGGTAAGGATTTTACCTTAGAAAGAGTATCTCCTCTTAGGAACTTAGATATACCTTTGTTTATAGCTATTCTGTTAAAACAGGTTGGCCTCACAATAACTTCATTGAGAAATGAAAGAGATTTCCTTGTTTTAATTTTCAAAATGTAAACTTTTTTACATTTAGAATTGAGAATTAGCAAAATTTTATCCTGAACAATCCCAAGCAGTGACAATTCTCCGAGAACAGCGGTTCTCAACCTGTGGGTCGGGACCCCATTTGGGGTCGAATGACCATTTCACGGGGGTCGCCAAACAACACAGTCCGCCATTTTTCCCCCTTTTTCTTAGCTGTGCTACTCCCTTTTATTCTATTGGCTTTTGAAAGCCAATAGAATAGACTCTCTTGAATAGAGTCTAATTCTATTGGCTTTCAAAAGCCAATAGGAATTGTCCAGGGTGTCTCTGCCCTGCTGAGCCCGCCAAAAGTCCCATTCTGCAAACGGTGCTGCAAGTTGTCTGCAGCGAAGGCGAGCTTTCTGGAAGTTTCCACCCCTCCCTGCTGAGCAACTACTAAAAATGTAAGTAAAAGAGGGCCAGGGGTGGGAGGTGGGAGGCCGGCGGGTGCAGGGAGGGTTGCTGGCGCGCGTGGGGCCCGGCGGATTCCTTACCTCCCTTGGGCTGGGCCAGCTGGTGGCCCAGCCGGTGGTCGGCCTGCTCTGTCTCTACCACTTGCCAGCTACGCCTCGGCCGGTGCAGGGGGCAGCACCACACATGCGCGGCGCTCCCGGGCAGGGAAAGTCCTCGACCTACGACCAGTTGATAGTCCTCGACTTACGACCGGTTATTTAGTCCTCGACCTATGACCGGTTGGGGGTCGCGGCATTAAAAAGGTTGAGAACCACTGTCCTAGAATTTATGGTGTGAACCTTATCTCTCCTGCCTCCAGTTTACTCCTAGATTTTATTTCCAGTTAAGAAAGTATATAGGTTGCCATTTTAATTTAAAGTTTTAAATGTAAAAATAGGGACTTGCATTCTGTTGAATGAAGGCATGAAAAGTGTCTTTGAAACATTTTATTCATGTGATCAGGAACAAGATACAAATAATTACTATTTAAAATCTTTTTGTGAAACAGCTTACAATATTGGTGTCAGCTATACAAATTAATTTTAATCCAAATTCAATGAAGGTATGGGCAACTGTTGCAACTCTATACCAACTATATACTGGTATAGAATTTCCTGATTTGTTTTACCAGCCAATTACTGCTATGCCTGACTTTGTTTTAAGGATCAAATAAATTAATAATCTGCCACCTATTTTTGCCCTGGGCATAAGAGCATTCATCAACAAAAGCTTGTTAGACTGCTGCCCTTAATATGGTGAGTTTATGTGTTTGCCATGTGACATAATTCAATAGCAACCAGAAAACTGTGCTGGACCAACAAATGACTTATCCACAAGAGATAATTGGAAACATGACTTTTTATGTGAGTTCCCTTCCCAGGAATTTTTAATCTTCTAATGACCACATAGTTAGATTTTCTCCATCATGATGTATTTCCAATGCTCTTTCAGATGATTAGGAGTCAAAAACAGTACATAATGGCACATAATCAATCAATCAATCCTAGGAATACTTGTGTACACTTTTAATCTGATTGAGCAAAATGTGTTATGGTTCACTCAAGCTGTTAACAGCCACTGGTTTGATTTTTATTTTATTTTTTTACTTTTACTGTTGATTTGATTTTGTTTTCCTTAGTTATTTGTATATATAGATTTATTTTTATTAGCTTTTCATTATAATATATGAGTTTATTTGTCATCCAGGAAATAAAATGACACTGAAAATGCAGGATATGAGTAATACATAAATATTCATCATTCTGGTCTAATCTAGGAATTTATAATCTGCTGAATTGTCTAAAAACCGGGCAATCCCACTTCTGCTTGTCCTGTTCCACTTCATCTCGCCTGTACCTAAGCAATCCATTGCCTCCTCGCGAGTTCCAGCACTAGAGCAATATCCTTGGCTGCTGAACAATCAGAATGAAATGCCATGACTGAGGGTATTGCCTTAGGGCAATTTAGTTTGCTGATAATATGACTATGTCTATGAATAATAGGAAGCTGTTCATTTGCTCCTAGTTTCCTTTTTAGATGACCTTTAGCTTCTTTAACTATTTCACTGATTGTATCTGAAACCTTGTATTTCTTTTTTTACAGGAATTCAAAATAGACTCAAGCATGCTTTCTGCTGTTAATCTTCTCATTGCTGTGGGCTCAGTCATTATGGTGCTTGGGTTTCTAGGTTGCTGTGGTGCCATGAAGGAGAGCCAGTGCATGCTCCTCCTGGTAGAGTTTCAATTTCTGTGACATTTTTTTGCCAATATTTTCAGAGCAATACCCTGCATGTATTTATCTTGTCAGACAATAAGTGATCTTTAATGCATGTTTTAGGTAGGATTTATGGACATTTCTCAAGCACTAGAGTGTGCCTTGCACTCCCAATGACAAGAGTCTAACTACACTGTGATGTATTCCTTACCATTTTCTGTGTGGAAAGATAAGAGTTTAAGGAGATTTTGGAAAAACGTGAATTACAAATGAAAGATAAAAATGATACTTGGTTTCCTTCCTAAGCCAAAGTCCATAAATATAGGTGGTCCTCAACTTACAACAGTTAGTTTAGTGATCATTCAAAGATATAATGGCACTGACTTATGGCCATTTTTCACACTTACGACCGTTGTATGGTCATGTGATCAGATTTCGGGTGCTTGGCAATTGGTTCATATTTATGACGGTTGCAGTATTCTGGGGTCACGTGAACAGCTTTTGCGACCTTCTAACAAGCAAAGTCAATGGGGAAGCCAGATTCACTTAACAACCATGTTACTAACTGCAGTAATTCACTTAACAACTGTAGCTAGAAAGGTTGCAAAATGGTGCAAAACTTAACAAATATCTCACTCAACAACATAAATTTTGGGCTCAATTTTTGGTTGTAAATCGAGGACTACCTGCATTGTTACGTATCTGCAGACTAGGTAGAAACTCTAATACAGGCTAATGTGAACTTTGATTACAGATTGCGTAGACTACATTCATTATGAATGCCTATTTTTGAAGAAGGCAAGAAAGGAACCTGAATCAAGATTTCAGAATGAAAATAACCGTTTTTCTCCAATGCAGTCATTTTTGGGATATTCTGATTCTTAATTCAATTCAGTATTCACAAAAAATAAAAAGTGTTGGCTTCAGAATGTGGATTCTGCTACATCATAATACTATTTCAGTAATTCCTCAAAAATGCCATGTTCCTCAGAGGTAACATAGAGATAAAGGACCTGTGAAGGATGCCAGATTGTTTCCCTGGTTCTCCTTAAATTGCTTTTGAGTTGAACTGTGGCAATCTTGGCACTCTGTGTTTTTCTCACTTGGGGAAAGTAGGAAACTGAAAGACATGGGCTTGCAACCTGGAATACTTACAGGCTGGCATTGTTGATCTCAGTTTTCCCAGTTCTTCAAGAAGGACATAGGACAACTGAGACAGAGCTACATTTGCATGCAATCTATAAGGGTAACTTTGTTTAGTATCTAACTGCAGTCACTAACTTCCAGATAACTAAAAATAAGCCTACAACATACGCAGTCTATGTAATCTGCTAAAGTGGGACTTTTGCATGCACAGAAATTAAGGTCAGAGCTACTGACTGTATTCTTGATTTCCTTACCACATATCTATTTAATGTTGTTCATTATAGAATTTATATGCCACCTTTGTGTTTATTCCAACATTCCAAGTGATTAGAAAAGTACAAAATATGAAGTATTAAACAAAAGCTATACAATTACACAGTGCTTTTTTTGTAAAAAAAAAAAAAAAAAGGGTGACGGAACTCACACACGTCATACAACCCGCCTTGCCTACCCTACAAGGTTCCATCCAAAAAAGGTGCCGGAACTCTGTTCTGGGCATTCAATGAGAAAAAAAAGCCCTGCAATTACAATTAAAAGCAATCATTAAAATATTTAATAAGTAGAAGTCTGCCAAAGGAGACATGCCTTTACCACCAGTCAGTCTCGGGCAGCTTCTGAAGTAACTGGGCAGTTTGTATACAATCTCAGAGTTAATTAGAAGTTGTACCCTTGCACCAGACAGAAGCTTGCCCTGCCTCCATGATTCCATACATTTCGTCACCTGGACAGGTCTAATCAGTATTAGAAAGCAAGTTCAGACTCAATGGATGTATTTATTTTGATGGATGTATTGTGATAAAGGTAGGTTTGTAGATACCAAAACAGAAGAACTTTACAAAACTCTTTAAACAGTTTTAAGTAGCTAAGTAAAATTAAGATCCTTTCTTCCCCTCTCCTCTTCTGATATTCCTTTCTACTGCAACATTGGTTTTTATGAATAATTTTCATACTATCTTGTAAAAAACAAATTTGACTTTTATAAGGCTCCATTATTTTAATCCAACAATGTCCATTATTCTTGTTGAATAGTGATCCCTCTATAATTATTTATGCCTAGACTAATCAGGAATGACATTTAAACTGCCTCCGTTATACCTGTTGAAATTAATGGATCTTTATTTTTTCAGAACTTTCTTAAGAAACGCTTAAGGTTTTAACCTAAGTATGACAAACTGTAGGTTAGGGTTTGGGTTAAGTGTTGTAACATGTATTAAACTATACATGGTCTACTTTCATTATTCAGAAACACTATAATTACATATAGGCAAGGACATTTCATTGAAAGGATACAATTGATTAGTCTAATGCAGGGGTGTCAAACTGCCGGCCTGAAGGCTGGATGCCCGTTGCTGGCAATGGGAAAAAAGTCACGATACGTCGCGACACATCACACGATGTTGCGAGTTTGACACCCGTGGTCTAATGAATGGAAAGCAATATGGCATCCCATGAACCCTACCTTGTAAAAATTATTGTCTAGAGAAAATGCAGCTTTGTTTCAGAATTATGTGCAATTATCATACATACAGAAAGTTAATTTCAGTTTTCCTGAATACATAAAAAATATCTCTTATATACATTTTGAACATTAAAGAGGAAAACTTATGTTGCTTTGCCTATACTCACATTCTGATCTCAAAATCTATCAGTCTTTCCTAACAAATACCTTTTCAAGGGATTTTTTTTTTCATTTTGTAACATCTTATAAACCATTTTAGAACATTTACAAAAAGAAGCAGTATGTAAATACACCCTCCTGGAATGGAGATGATTATTTTTTATTTTTTCCCACCAGTTTTTCATTGGACTACTGATGATTCTGCTTCTTCAAATTGTAGCAGGCATTTTGGGAGCAGTATATAAATCTCAGGTATTTCATTCTTCAATCTTATTAAGTTATGTAGTAATTAAATTACACAGGCTGATTGTATTATCTATTCATTTGCAGATTGAAGGCGTTCTAAACCAGACTCTTGAGAAGGAAATTGGCATATTGCAAATTGCTTCAACAAATGATAAGGATATTCTGGAAGGTTTCCACAAACTTGAGATAAAGGCAAATTAAGTTTATTAATATTTATTATTATTTTTACTCCACTTGTTCCAACATGTTAAAATCAAACTATGTTTGAAAAACATTGTCATCTCCTATTCCCTAATTTCACAATAGCAAATACAGATCAAGCTTTATTGAGTACAGATAATCTGTACCAAAATGCCTGAATCCCAGTAACTTTAA
Organism: Crotalus tigris; assembly: GCF_016545835.1. Taxonomy (NCBI): domain Eukaryota; kingdom Metazoa; phylum Chordata; class Lepidosauria; order Squamata; family Viperidae; genus Crotalus; species Crotalus tigris. Next base: position 2,525,823 of record NW_024096718.1, read on the forward strand.
TGAGCTGAGAAAATGATGCATGTATTTGGTATTCCAGGTGATTTTAGATAACTGTAATCTACTAGAGCCTGTTTATGACACTGCTAACTTGTCAAGAATTCTGTTTTGAAGCTGTAGATCAGTGTTTCTCAATCCTGGCAACTTTAAGACATGTGGACTTCAACTTCCAGAGTACTTCTAGAATAATTCCAGGAGCTGAAGTCCACATGTCTTAAAGTTGTCAAGATTTAGTAACAGTGCTGTAGATTGTTACTTGATGTTTAGCAGCCAGTGATATATACAGTATCTAACTATTGTAGAACACGTTTGACTGTTAATTTTTATTTTTACTTATCAGGAAAAAGAACAGCCATCTTAATTTGGTTTAAAGGAGCATTGACATAGGGATGTGGGAAAATGGGGCAAGTGAATATGCATGCATCATGATATCACATCACAAACTCATTACCTTTCATGCTAGCATCTTACATTGGGATACATGTATGGAAGAACAGGATTTAAAGCATGACTCTGGTGTGTATATGTAGTTAGTAGATGCCTAGGGATGCCAACAATCCTATAGAGTTAGGCTTTTATATTTAATCTCTTCTCTTTTCCAGTCTTCTGACCAAAGAGATATTGCCCACATATTCTCAAGCTGTTTTTTCTAATCTTACAGGATGTAAATTATAATGTAATATTTCTGTCTGTCTAACATTGCATTTCTAAACAACAAAACAATCTCAGTTTTCTGCAGAAGCAGCTATAAACTCATCAAATTTCCCTTTTTTATGTTAGTGAATGGCATATACCTCTTATATGACCCTTCTGAGAAGAATATTCAGCAAAGTTGGTGGAGAACTAAAAAGACTGCAGTATAACTTTGCTGCTTATGTGTCAGAAGAATTAGTTGGATGACAGGATGCTGAACAGACTTACTTAGAACACATCTTTTCTCTTTGCTTTTTGTATCTGTTAGAGCAAAAAGCATTGCCAGAAGTTCAACATGCGATGCAATTTCTTAAATATTTATCTGTACACTCTCAGTTGGTGATAGATTGTGGGCAGCAGAATATTGGTTTTCAAGATTGTTCTGTTCTGAACGTTGGTAAGGCATTGAGACAAGACAGGGACTCTATGCAGCTTCCTGCACCTGCTGTTCAATCACAGTCCAGGACATAACACCCCTCCCCTCTTATTTCAAACACATAGAACTTACTATTTTGCAATACTACAAAACTAACACATGTTCATTCTTTTGAGCGTGTTCTTATTTCTAAGGACACTTAAACCTGCCCACCTACTAACAGGAACTTCACATAGTCCTGCAAATACTTTGGTGGGCCTCTGGCCTGCTCTGATCTTGTTGGAGCGGTTGTAAGTGCCTGGTCTACAAGCTCGCCTGCCAGGCTCAGCAGACCGGGACTTTGATGCCCACTAGGTACAGGCGAACCCCCATTATGCTGACTGGCCGAGTCCTGTAAACCCAGATCAGAGTTCCTTGGTGGGGTGGAATTCCCCAGGTCCATGACAGGCCCCTCTTGGGAGCAAGACCAGCAGATGGAGTGGCCTGAACAGCCGGTTTGTGCAATTTTCCATGAACCCAGTGCCAGGAGCCGCCTCATTGGCAAAACCCCTATGTGCAGAGTGCAAACCCCCACTTCTGCAGGAAGACTGAGATCCATGATCATGATTGTGGTCCTCCTTCCCACCGAGAGCAGAGTCAGGAGTGGAAGGGTGACTGGGTAGTCTCCAGCATAGCTGGTCAATGTGCTGACGCAACACACGACCATCGTCCAAGGCCACTTTGTATGACAGCGGCCCAGTGACTTTGCAGACCACTGCTGCCACCCAGAGATGTCCAAGTCCCTACTTCCTTGCCCAAACCAGATCGTCCACCTGTAGTCTCCTAGGTGCCCGCAGCTGTGACATCTGCGAAGCCACCTGGTCTGGGTGCAATCTGTCCAGTTTGGTAATGAGACGGCGACCCCAGCGGAGTTCAGCTAGGCTTTTCCCAGTAGCTGTACAAGGTGTGGTGTGTTGGCAAAGAAGAAAGACAGCTATCCTGTGATGCCAGCTCCTGTGAGTGAGCCTCTTCAGGGCATCTTTGGTTGTGCACACCATGCGCTCAGTTTGGCCATTGGAAGCTGGATGGAATGGTGCCGAAGTAGCATGACGGATCATGTTGGCCTGTAGGAAAGCCTGGAACTCAGAAGAAGTGAATTGAGGGCCGTTGTCGGAGACAAGAATATCTGGGAGCCCATGGGGGGCAAAGATGCCCCTCAACACTTGGATGGTCCTGGCAGTCATCGTAGTGGACACTGGAATGACCTCTAGCCATTTAGAGTGACTGTCCACAACAATGAGGAAGAATTGCCCCTGAAAGGGGCCAGCGTAATCTATATGAACCCTCGACCAAGGAGCATGTGTTTCCTCCCACCTGTGTACAGGAGCCTGTGGCATTTCAGGCCTTGACTGTTGGCAAACATAGCAACCCTGGACCTGGGTCTCAATCTCCTTATCAAGCACCAGCCACCAGAGATAGCTGCGTGCAAGTGCCTTCATCTGGACTATGCCCAGATGTCCCTCATGCAGAGACTGCAAAACTCTAGTCCTCAATGTGGTTGGGATCACTACCCTGCTACCCCATAGGACGCAACCCTTAAAGGTGGATAGCTCATGCTTCCTTTTCCAGAAACTCTGAAAATTAGTGCCAGGACACATGTCAGGGCATCCTGACAACACCCATGTCAATACACGTGTTAGCATGTGATCATTGGCTGTTTCTGCAGCCACATCCCTTGCATTGAGGGGAGACTCAGGCAAATCCTGGATAGCTAATATGTGGTTAGCTGGAGCAGGATCTGATTCTACAAGCTGTAAAGGCAACCTGCTAAGGCCATCTGCATGACCCATTTCTTTGCCAGGTTTGTGAACCAATGAGTAGTCATATGCAGAAAAGAAAATTGACCATCTCAACTTTCTAGAAGAGATTTTGTGTGGGGTTTGCTTGTTTGTTGTAAACAACGCCAGCAGTGGCTTATGGTCTGTAAAGACCGTGAAGTGGCGACCATGCAAAAAGTCGTGGAACTTTTTTATGCCAGCCACTATGGCCAAAGCTTCTCTGTTTATCTGTGCGTAATTACGCTCAGCAGATGGCAGGGTCCTAGAATAGTAGGCTACAGGGACTTGTGTCCACTTGACCTCTGCAAAACAACTTTCGTGGACTTGTGTCCACTTCCATGGAGCCTGTTTGTCCAAGAGCCAGTGTAGTGCTCTGCCACTGCAGCCTTGTGAGGTAGGAAGGAGTGATAGAAATTTAAAGCCCAAGTAAGGCTTGAAGCTCGCTCTTCGAAACCCCAGGAATTCAGTGGAAGTGATTCCAATTTTGCATTTGTCTTGCCTAAGCTTCAGACTGAAGCAAAATGGACTGAAGCCTCTCAGCCAAATTTTCGGGTGATTCCCCTGAGATGAGGACATCATCGAAGTAAGGGCAAACTCCCGGAATGTTACGGAGCGTTCGCTCCATAACACTTTGGAAAATGCCAGGGGCTACGTTAACCCCAAACTGCAGTCTTCTGACTTTGAAAGCTCCCCGGTGCGTTTCGATCATCTGGGCCTCAGCCGTTGCCTCATCAACCGGTAGCTGTTGATAGGCCTGAGCCAAATCAAGTTTGGCGAAGACTCGGCCTCCCTTCAGCGAGGCCAAAATGTGGCTCACCACAGGCACCGGATAAGAGTGCTGCTGTAATGCTTTGTTTAACATGCATTTATAGTCAGCACAAATGCGGACTTCCCCATTGGCCTTCAGTGGTGTAACTATGGGGGTTTCCCATGGACTGCTATCCATAGGTTCCAAAATACCTAGCTGGAGCAGTTTGTCCAGCTCGGCATTAATCTTTTGCTTCAATGTGAAAGGCACCCGATGAGGCTTAATTCTAATTGGGGCAATGGATGGGTCCAATCACAAGGCAATTGGAGGCCCCTTGTATGACCCTAGTTCTGGGCTAAACACATCAGCAAACTCCTTGCAAACTTCTGCAAGGCCTGCTGTTTGCAAGCTGTGTAGCCCAGTCACTTGAATCCCAAGTGCCTCGAACCAATCGAGTCCAATTAGACTCATGCGGTTGCCCTCTACCACAACAACATCCAGAAACCCTTCAAAATTCCGACGCTGCACTTGAGCGTGGCCTCCCCTTTAACCCTGACTTGGGAATTCTGAAAGTCTGTTAAGACCAGATTCGACGGCCTGAGTTTAACTCGCTGGCTGCTTCTATAGCGGATTTGCTTATGGATGTCCTGGGATATGATTGACAGAGCTGAACCCATGTCCAGCTACATCGTTAAGGGGACCCCCTGCAATTTGACATCAATGAGCAGCTTTTTCTTCAATGGTTGGTGGGCCCCAGTTCTCAAAACACTCCTATGGAACGTGTAGAAACCCACCCTATTTGGCTGGGGACCCTGATACCTTTCTGAGGCAATTCTTCCAAAGGATGGTCTTTCGTGCGACCCAAACAGATGTGTGGCCTTGCTGGCCACATGCCCGGCAAATGGCAGAGCAGAATGGGCAATCGGAGTGTTTGTGGCGGCCTCCACATCCGAAACACCAAGGGAATTGAACTGCCTTGTCAGCTCGCTTGTCAGCTTGCTCTTGGGGCCTTCTCTCCACTGGCTGCTGTAGACAGTCAACCTCATTTTTGGAATCAGGATCAGCTACCTCTCGAGCAACCTCTTGATGGACGGAGCCTGAACTCATAGGATGCTTGGAAAGCCGCAAGGCCTTGACTGCACCTCCCGCTGCTTCGTCAGCGATGATCTCCCTTAGTGCATCCTGGAAGGAAACATCTTCCTTTGCAAAGATCTTTTGCTGCAGCTCACGGCTCCTCAAGCCACAAACTAGATGATCTTGAAGTCTTTCCTCCAGGTCTTTAAACTCACAGGGCTAGCAGCTTGTTGCAGCGCAGCAATAAAGTCTGCAGCAGACTCTCCTGGCCATTAGTCCCGCTGTTCAAATGCGTGATGCCAGGCAATCACCAATAGGTTCAGTTCAAAATGTTCCCTTAACATTTTCTTCAACTCAATATAAACGATGGATTCCAGAGGTGTTGGGGCAACCAGATTTTCGGCAATATCAAATGTCTCTTGCCCACAAACACACAGTAACATTGCAGCTTTGAGCCTGTCTTCCCGAACTTGGTTTACTCAGAAGTAGTTTTCTACTCTGGCCACGTATGAGCTCCAACATTCAGGGTGAGCTGTATCAAATTCAGACAAACGCCCTATCTTTGACATCGTTACTTCTTGGCGGCCTCGTCAATGCCTCGTGCTGCTCCGGCTTGCGAAGGAATTCCAGGACAAATCTTGCCGAGCTCTCCTCCAGTGTCTTCGTACTGGCAGGCAGAGTCGCACGAGTTTGGAACGCTGCACTTCCAAGCACTTCCAGCCTTCCATGGAGAGTCAGCCTATTTTCTTTTTGTTGTTTTCTTGCAGCACGATCCCACCTTCATCGCCAATGTTCTGTTCTGAGCATTGGTAAGGCATTGAGATGAGACAGGAGTAACAACAGTTGCTTCTTTATTCAATCTTCAACAGAACAACACAAAATGGCACAGATCCCTTTTATACCCCCTTGCAGGGAGCAGCATCAACCAATCAATGCAACGTATCTTTCCCGCCTTGCGCATGCGCAATAGGATGGAGACAGCCTGTTTGGCCCGGGGAGCCTTGTGGTCTGCCCGGGACTCTCTGCAGCTTCCTGCACCTGCTGTGTCAATCACAGCCCAGGACATAACAAAGATGATCTCTATATTAGAGATTGTAGCAAGTATAGAATATGTAAGCATACTTGGGAGTAAAAGTGGGCTTTGATTATGCTTGTGGAGTGGAACTGACAGATCCATACAGGGAAGTTAAAATGTAGGCTTAGCTATCAATGAAAGAGCTAAATGTGTGTCAGAAGCTATGAATTGATGCATGAAAGTAGGAGCCATAGATTGGTGATAATTACAGTACATGTTGCATTTCACTGAATGATGATAAAAGAAAACTTGATATGACTTTTGGAAAACATGATGAGACACTTTGAATCTGCATAACCTGGATGATTTTATGTATTGGGGTTCACGGCATTGAAGCACACACAAGTTGTTAACTAAGTTCTTCTTTATTCGTTCCACATTACCACTCAATAACCTAACAGGCTCACAGGCCTTTTATAGTTTTCCCAGCATCCAATCATAAATCCCCTTTATTCGCACCTTGCACCTGTGCGCAAGACCAGCACCAACCAGTCTGGTCCCGGGCAGCTTTTAGGTTGCTCGCGACTATTTGCAACATTTCTGGGCCTGCTGAGTTTCCTCAGCAGGTCCAGGACACAACACCCTTCCCCCCTAGATGAAACACACAACTATACACATAATTATATTTGTTTCCTGACAGGGAAAAGAGAAATTCCTTTGCCCAGCCCTAGGCAGAATACCTTTATAACATAATGAGGTTAACTTAAACAAAATGCACTCCAAAATTATAATTAGTCTATTTACGCTAGACCAAGTGTAGATCCCCATCATCCAGTTATAGACCAGCAAGGTTCCTTTGTGATGACAGAAACCTCAAATAGTCTCCCAGATACTTGTGTGGGGCCTTAGCCCTTTGTGACCTACGCAAGGCCAGGGAGGGTGCCTGGTCTGTCAGCTCACCTGTCCGGCTAGGCAGACCAGGACTTTTACTTAATGGTGCCTGGCCTACTGGCCCATCTGGTGGGCTCAATAGACCAGGACTTTAATGCCCTTGTATGATAGGTGACCTCCGTCGCAGTGGACTGGCTGGATCTTCTGAACTCCATCCAGGTTCCCTTGGAGATGAGGAAATTCCCAAGCCAAATGGTGGAGTGGCGTTTTCCCCTTCCACCATGGACTGCTCTTGGGAACATTGTCCCTCAAGCCTGCGACCAGTCTCGGACGTGACCTGCATTGCAGGCATGCCCCAGTAATTCCAGTCCCCTGTGTATTTGGCCACGGTGCCAGAGTCAGGAGCTGCCTCTATGGCAAACCCCCTCTCAGGAGAATTCCTGTTCGGAGCACTTGCGGATGTGCAGGCCACCCCCCAGGGTGACTCCCTGTTCGGAGTAATAGCAGAACCTTGAGGATGCCCTTGCTCCTCCACTGAGTCATTAACAGCAACCTGCGGAAATCCCCAGGCACTGTAAGACTGATTCTCAGGATTTTGACCTGAAGTGTGAGCATGTTCCTGGTCCCCCTCCCCCCTGAGAGCAGAGCCAGGAGCAGAAACGTCGGAGGACAACCCCCAGCGCAGTTGGTCAATATGTCGCCAAAGGATGCGGCCATCTCCCAAGGTCACTTCGTATGATAGCGGCCCCGAGATCTTGCAGGCAACAGCAGTGACCCAGAGATGTCCAGGACCATAGCTCCTTGCCCAGACCAGATTGCCAACCTGAAGTCTCCGAGGTGCCGGCGGCTGTGGCACCTGTGAAGGCACCTGGTCTGGGTGCAGTCTGTCCAACTTCGTGATGAGGCAGTGGCCCCAGCGGAGTTCAACTGGGCTCTTCCCGGTTGCAGTGCAAGGTGTGGTGCGGTGTGCAAGAAGAAAGTCTGCTAACCTGTGATGCCAACTACCATGCATGATTCTTTTGAGTGCATCTTTGGTGGTGCGTACCATCTGTTCGGCTTGCCCATTGGTGGAAGGGTGGAAAGGAGCTGATGTTGCATGCTGGATCAAGTGGGCCTGTAGGAAAGCCTGGAACTCAAAATAAGTAAATTGGGGGCCATTGTCAGAGACGAGGACATCAGGAAACCCATGGGTGGTGAAGATTCCACTCAACACCTGGATGGTCCTAGCAGTGGTAGTGGAGGAGATAGATACAACCTTTAGCCACTTAGAATGACTATCCACCAGGAAAAGGAAGAATTGCCCCTGAAAGGGCCTAGCATAATCTAAATGTACCCTTGACCAAGGGATTTGTGTCTCCTCCCACCTGTGTACAGGGGCCTGAGGCATTTCAGGCTGTGACTGTTGACACATCTGGCACCCATGCACCTGGACCTCGATATTTTTATCAAGCCTAGGCCACCAGAGATGGCTGCGTGCAAGCACTTTCATCCTTATTATACCTGGATGTCCCTCATGCAGAGAGAGCAAGATTCTAGACCTCAATGAGGCTGGAATCACTACCCTACTACCCCATAACAGGCACCCCTTGAAAGTGGAAAGTTCATGCTTCCTTTGCCAGAAACTTTGAAACTCAGTATCTGGGCATGTGACAGACCATCCTGACAAGACCCATGTCAGCACATGTGTGAGCATGTGATCAGTGGCAGTTTCTGCAGCCACGTCCCTAGCATTGAGGGGAGATTCAGGTAACTCCTGAATGGAGAGAATGTGAACAGCAGGAGCAGGATCTGCCTCTATTTGTTTGAGAGGTAATCTGCTGAGGCCGTCTGCATAGCCCATCTCTTTTCCAGGTTTGTGAATGAGTGTATAATCATATGCTGATAGGAAAATTGACCATCTCAGCATACATGGGGAAATAATGTGTGGTGTCTGTTTGTTAGTAGTAAACAACCCCAGCAGAGGCTTATGGTCTGTGTAGACCATGAAATGGTGGCCATATAAGAAATCATGGGATTTCTTTATGCCATCTACTATGGCCAAGGCTTCTCTGTCAATCTGAGCGTAATTCCACTCTGCAGATGACAGAGTCCTTGAATAGTAGGCTACAAGGATTTGTGTCCCATCAGCCTTCAGGTGGCTAAGTACTGCTCCCACCCCATAAGGAGATGCATCGCATACGATGCATACAGGCAGTTGCTCACTGAAATGCGCTAAAGCAGCATTTGAAGAGAGCAAGGCCTTAACCTCATTGAAACTCCTTTCATGGACTTTAGTCCACTGCCATGGAGCCTGCTTGTCTAAGAGCCTGTGTAACGGTTCTGCACTGCAGCCTTATGTGGGAGAAATGCGTGATAGAAATTTAAGAGCCCCAAGAAAGCTTGCAGCTCACTTTTGGACTTGGGACTTGAGGCCTGCTGAATTGCTTGAAACTTGGATTCAGCAGGGTGGATGCCTTGAGCATCAATCCTGAAGCCTAAGAAATCAGTGGAAGTGACTCCTATTCTGCATTTGTCTTGCTTCAATTTAAGGCCTGCTTGGTGGAAACGAAGCAAGACAGCCCTTAATCTTTCTACTAGATTTTGAGATGACTCCCCCAGCAATGAGGACGTCATCGAAGTAGGGACAGACCCCAGGAATATCACAAAGTGTGCATTCTATGACACTTTGAAATATGCCATGGGCTACATTAACCCCAAACTGCTGTCTTTTAACCTTAAAGGCCCCTCTATGTGTTACAATCATTTGGGCCTCCTGAGTTGCCTCCTCAACAGGTAGCTGTTGATAGGCCTGTGCCAAATCAAGTTTTGCAAAAAGACGCCCCCCTTTGAGGGAGGCCAGAATGTGGCTTACAACAGGCACTGGATATGCGTGCTGTTGCAACACTTTATTCGGTGTACACTTATAGTCTGCGCATATGCGCATTAGCCTTTAAAGGCGTTACTTTGGGGGTTTCCCATGGACTAGAGTCCACAGGTTTTAAGATGCCCTGCTGTTGCAGTTTGTCCAGCTCTGCATCTACCTTGCTTTTGAGGGCAAAAGGCACCCTTCTAGGCTTGATCCTGATAGGCGTGATAGTTGGGTCTAAACGTAATGCAATGGAAGGCCCCTTGTAGGAGCCAAGCTCTGAGTTGAACACATCAGCAAACTCCTTGCAAACTTCTGCAAGGCCCAATGTTTGCAAGCTGTGAAGCCCAATTTACTTGGATTCCAAGGGCCTCGAACCAATCGAGTCCAATAAGACTCGTGTGTTCACCCCCAACTACCATCACATCTAGGAATCCCTCAAAAGCCTTACGCTGTACCTTGAGCATAGCCTCCCCTTTCACAATGACTTTGGAATTCTGGAAGTCAGTGAGTATTAAATTCGATGGCCTGAGTCTGACTCGAAGGCCACTACTACTGCAAATCCTTTTGAAGGTGTCAAGTGAAATGATTGATAGAGCAGACCCTGTGTCCAACTCCATCGATAAGGGAACCCCTTGCAACTTCACGTCAATGTGAAGTTTTTTCTTAAAACTTGTGTCCCTGTTCTTAGAATGCTCCTGCGCGATGCGCAGAAACCCACCATGTGTTGGCTGGTGACTCTGGTACCTTTCTGAAGCAATTCTTCTTTTTTTTTTTTTTTTTTTTTATTAAAAGTTTTATAAGTTTTACAAAAAAGAAAAAAGAATACAAAACAAGAGACAACATATACAAAAAAAATAAAACTAAACAATACATATATATAAAAAAAAAAAAAACCCCACCCCTCCCAAACCCCCCCCCTCCCTTCCCCCCCCCTGAGCTTCCCAGAGCAGAATATAGGCTTAAAAAGTAAAAATAAAAATTAAATTAAGAACTTTATATTATATATATAAAAAGATTATCTATAATATATATAAAAATAAAACTTATGAAAAAACTATATAATATTTTTGTATACCCAATCTAAATTGTATAAATTTTATCCATTTATCCCAAACAGCAAAAACTTCTCTTGCGTTTGTTGCTTTAAGAAAGCCGAGATCTTTGCCATTTCCGCCAGATAAGCTACTTTAAGAAACCATTCCTGCAATGTAGGCAAGGATTCCTTCTTCCAATATTGTCCTACTAACAGCCTAGCGGCTGTAATCAAATTTAACATCAATACAACCTCCTTTGTATCACAATCTGTAACAATACCTAACAAAAATAATTGCGGAGTAAATTTTACCCTCCTTCTAAAAATTCTCTGGATATTCCACCATACTTTGATCCAAAATGCTTTTATCTCTCTGCATGACCACCAAATATGATAATAGGAAGCCTCCTTATAACCACATCTCCAACATTTGGGTTGCACGTCAGGGTACATATAAGACATTTTTTGTGGATCAAGGTGCCATCTATAAAACATTTTATAAAAATTCTCCCTTAATTTCTGTGCTTGTGTAAATTTGACATTTCTCACCCAAATATTTTCCCAGGTGTCCAATGAGACTGGCTCACCAAAATTCTGCGCCCATCTTATCATACAATCTTTAATTAGTTCCGTTTCTGAATCCAATTCAACTAAAACCGCATAAATTCTCTTAATGTGGGTTTGTCTTGAATCCTTCACTTGCTTAATAAGATTTTCATTTACTAGACAGATGGAAGATGGATTGTAAGGTGGGTTTTCTTAGTGAAGCAATTCTTCTTGAGGTTGCACCTGCTGGTGACCCAAACAGACAATGGCAATGTGGCCTTGCCTACCACATGCCTGACAAATGGTGGAGCAGAACCGGCGGTCTGAGCGCTTGTGGCGTCCTCTGCATCCGAGGCACTGAAGGGCCGCTGAGATCTTGACTTGCTTCTCTCACGGCCTTTGTACTGCAGGCAGGTGAAGTCTGTCAACCTCTTCTTCTGGATCCGGGTCCTACACTTCTTGAGCGACCTCTTGAAGGACGGACGCAACTGCTGTAGCGCTTTTGGTGAGTCACAAGGCCTTCACAGCGCCGCCTGCTGCCTCTTCAGCTGCAACTTTGCGTAAGACATCTTGGAATGTGACTTCAGCTTTAGCAAATATTTTTTGTTGCAGCTCTCTACTTCTAAGGCTGCAGACAAAACGGTCTCGTAAGTGTTCTTCCAGGTCCTTGAATTCACAAGGCCTGGCTGCTTGTCTCAAGGCAGCAATGAATTCCGCAGCAGACTCACCAGGCATCTGGTCCATCTGCTCAAAAGCGTGCCTCCATGCAATTACAGATAGCTTCGGATGAAAATGATCCTTCAGCATATTCTTCAAGTCTGTGTACATTACAGACTCAGGCGGTGCAGGAGCTACTAAATTTTCAGCCACATCAAAAGTATCCTGCCCGCAGATGCACAGCAGGTTGCTGCCTTCAAACCGTCTTCTCGAACCTGGTTAACTCACAGATAGTTTTTCACCCACGTAAGAATTCCAACGCTCTGGGTAAGGCATGTCGAATTCGGACAGCTGGCTGATCTTTGACATTGCTAGCTTCTCTTAGCCTCGCTGCAACTCGGGCTGGGAAGAGGTCCGTTTGCCAAGCCCACCTCCAGCATTTGCGTACTGGCAGGTGAGTGCAGATCTGGGCGCTGACTTCCCATCTTCCAGCTCTTTTTGTAGAGGCTAGGTTCTTCGAGTTGTCTTCTTCTTTGCAGCGATCCCACCTTCGTCACCACTTTTATGTATTGGGGTTCGCAGTATTGAAGCAACACACAAGTTGTTAACCAAGTTCTTCTATATTCATTCCACATTACCACTCAATAACCCAACAGGCTTGCAGGCCTTTTATAGTTTTCCCAACATCCAATCATAAATCCCCTTTACTCGCGCCTTGTGCCTGTGCGCAAGACCAGCGCCAACCAGTCTGGTCCCGGGCAGCTTTTAGGTTGCCCGGGACCATTTGCAACATTTCTGGGCCTGCTGAGTTTCCTCAGCAGGCCCAGGACACAACAGAGGAGGCAGAATGTTTTATCAGGAAATGTTGATGCTGGTAAGATAGAGATGAGAAAGTTCCAAAAATCATTCATTTAGAGCCCCAAGAAGAGATGAAAATGTTTAGGAAAGTGTTTGTTTTCAATAATTGGATTGTGTCTATTCATACGTACAAATCACAAAATATGCTTTTCATACATGTACATGCACTGCAAAAGGATATCTGCCAAACTTTCTGTCAAGTACCTGCTTTAGTTTATACTTAGCAAAATTGTTTAGCTTTTTGTTTATTTAGAAGTTTGAAATATTTCATTCCTGCTTTCTACAGGACTGAAACTCATTGAATGAGTTTCATCCAATGCAAACAAAAACAATAATAACAACAATAATAATGTTGGAAGGGACCTTGGAGATCATCTAGTGCAATCCCCTGCTCAGGCAGGAAATCCTATACCATTTCAGACAAATGGCTGTCCAGTCTCTTCTTAAAAACTTCCAGTGTTGGAGCATTCACAGCTTCTGGAGGCAGGTTGTTTCACTGATTAATTGTTCTAACTGTCAGGAAGTTTCTCCTTACTTCTAGGTTGCTTCTCTCTTTGGTTATTTTCCATCTGTTGCTTCTTGTCCTGCCTTCAGGTGCTTTGGAGAATAGCTTGAGTCCCTCTTCTTTGTGGCAGCCCCTGAGATATTGGAACACTGCTATCATGTCACCCCTCATCCTTCTCTTCATTAGACTAGACATACTCAGTTTCAGCAACAGTTCCTTATATGCTTTAGCCTCCAGTCCCCTGATCATCTTTGTTGCTCTTCTCTGAACTCTTTCTAGAGTCTCAACATCTTTTTTACATCGTGGTGACCAAAACTGGATGCAGTATTCCAAGTGTGGCCTTACCAAGGCATTGTAAAGTGGTATTAATACTTCACGTGATCTTGAATCTATCCCTCTGTTAATGCAGCCTAGCACTGTGTTGGCTTTTTTGGCAGATGCAGCACACTGCTGGCTCATATTTAAGTGATTATCCACTAGGACTCCAAGATCCTTCTTACAGTTGCTACTATTGAGCAAGATACCACCTATATTATATGTGATGACCCAGGGCACAGCACAGAGGCAATGCAGTCAGCTGGCAATTCAAACAGTTATTTTATTGCTCCAAATTTTCCCCAAATGCTCCCACGTTTGCTGGCAAGCCTCCAACAAAATAATACACACACCCCTTCAGCTAACTCTGGCTGAAAGTAGGTTCAAATACAGTCTGATTAGCATAAGAAAGTACTCAAGGCCATAGAGATAACAAGGAAGAAAACATCAACTTAACGAATCTGTTTGAATCCTAGCTTGCCTGAGCAGTTTTCAAAAGAGAGAATCTGAATTACGATCTGATAGTCAAAGTTTCCAGGTTTCCAAACAGAAGTCACAGAACAAGAGATCAACAACAATACACAACACTCCAAGGAATCAGTGTTTGTTCCTAACAAAAGCCCCTCCCCACAGCGTCTCCTTAAATCTCAATCTCCAGGTGTTCCTTGTGGAGAAGGGCAAGATGTTCTCCTCCTGAGTAATTGAGCCTGCCTGCATTGTTCCCTCCTTCTCTCCACTCTCTAGGATCAGGTGGGGGTGGCCCTTGCTTATCACCTGAACTCTGCCTCTCCTGTTCCTCCTGTTCCAATCCTGAAGGGCCCTGGCCTGCCTCGGCCTGCTCTTCCACACATTCCTCTGAAGCAGACACCTCTCCCTCTGCCTCCATAGAGCCCCATTCCAGTTCATTTTTCTCCACAGATTCAGACTCTGACAGAGGCATGACACTATACCTGTGCATTTGGTTTTTCTTGCCTAAATGTAGAACTGTACTTTTTTCACCATTGAATTTCATTTTGTTAGATAGAGCTCAATGTTCAAGTCTTTCAAGATCCTTCTGTATCTTAAGCCTATTTTCTGGAGTGTTAGCTATTCCTGCCAGCTTGGTGTCGTCTGCAAATTTGATGAGTTCCCAATGTATCCCCTTATCCAAATCATTGATGAAGATGCTGAAGAGCACTGGGCCCAGAACAGAGCCCTGTGGCACCCTACTACACACTTCCCTCCATGTAGATGCAGTTCATTGAGGACCACACACTGAGTACAGCTAGTCAGCCAGCTATGAATCCATCTGGTGGTGATGCTGCCTAATCCACATTTTTCTATCTTATTGGTCTACTTTATCAAATGCCTTACTGAAGTACAGGTAAATTATATTCACAGCATTCGTCTGGTCCACTAATTTTGTCACCTGGTCAAAGAATGCAGTAAGATTTTTCTGGCATGATCTGTTTTTGACAAACCCATGTTGGCTTTTGGTAATGACTTTGTTTGCCTCTAGGTGTTCACTGATTCGTTGCTTGATTATCTTTTCCAAGATCTTCCCAGGTATTGAGGTCAGATAGGTCTGTGGTTTCCTGGATCCATTTTTTTCCTTTTTTGAAGATGGGACTTTTTTCCAGTCCTCTGGTAGCTCCCCAGTGCTCCAGGATCTTTGAAAGATATAGTTCAGTGGTTCTGAGATCACAGCTGTCAGTTCCTTCAGAACCTTGGTGTATAGTTCATCTGGTCTTGGTGATTTGAACTCATCTAGGGTGGACAGATGCTCACTTACTATTTTCTTTCTTGTGTTTTTAGTCTGTTTTTTACAGTACTGTTTTTGTTAGGTTGCACTGTTTTTTCCCTTTGTGTAAATATGGATAAAAAAACCAACTTCAGTAGTTCTGCTTTCTCCCTGTTATTTGTCACCTTCTTTCCACTTTCTCCTCCCAATGGACCAATCATTTTCTTAACTTTTTTCTTGTTTTTTACATGTTGAAAGAAGCTTTTTTTGTTATTTTTGACTTTTGTTGCAAGCCTTAGTTCATTTTGAGCCTTAGCTTTCCTCACTTCATCTTTTCAGGCTCGGGCTATTTGCTGATATTCTGCCTTAGTTATGTGCTTCTCTTTCCACTTTTTATACTTGTCCTTTTTGTCTTTCAATTTATCAGAAAGTTCTTTATGCAGCCATGCTGGTTTCTTTTGAGAGCTGTTATTTTTCTTCTTCATTAGTATTGTGCTAGGTAATATGCTATTATCTCACTTTTCAAAATTTCCCAAGCTTCTTGAGTTGTTTTCCCCTTGAGGATTCTCATCCATGGAATCCTTCCCAAGCTCTCTCTAAGTTTGTTGAAATTAGCTCTCTTAAAGTCCAAGACTCTAGTTTGACTGTGTTCTATTCCTTATGCTTGCATAACGTTGAATTCCAATATTGCATGATCACTCCCCCCCCCCAAATGTGGAAGATTTCAGTTATAATGGGTTATTCCTCCCCACCCATGAAAACAAGAATATCAATAAACTAAGAAAACAAAGGATTTTAAGCAAAAGAAATAGCCCAACTGTGGACCTTGAAACAAGCAGCAACTCTTTAGATCTTTAAAAATTAAATTGAGATGTTTGTTAGGATGCTTATTTTCTGAGTGAAACTTCAGTAAAGTTGTTGTTTTTTCTCCCCTCTTTACACTTAGGCTTAGGAAAAAAGCAGAACAAAACCTAGTAATATGAATAGAAGGAACGTTTTCTCTAAGCCTAACTTTAGCATCTTGTCAGTGGTCTAGTTTCTGCCGGTGGAAAAGCAGAACCCCTGCAGACCCATAGCACTGCAAAAGGCACCCACAGTTCAGCTCTCAAAACTGACTATCATAGGAATAACAGATGATTTGACCTGCTACAAAGCCTGATAAGATGCTCTTAGCTTTATGACCATAACAGCACAATTACTTTAAACATGATGATGATATGTAATTAAGAGAAATCTCCCTTTAAAACAGTTGAAAACATACAGATGCTTCTTTGGTAAACTCATACACCTATAAAAAATATCAGAATTTACTTGGCCTATGTGTGTAAAAGTGTGCTTGTTCAGAAATATAAAGAGGATCCTGGTTGTATCACTCCAAGAATTAAGTAATAAAGGTTCCAGTAACAATTGATGTTTAAGTTAAACAAGATAAGACAAACAGAAATGTATGAAATAGAATGTTACACATTCTTTTTTAAAAATCTTTCTTAGTCACACAAATTTTGGCTCTTTAGGTAAAACGGGTCCAGGATCAACGACAGATCTGGCTAGGCTTGGTAACACATAGCATATTAAACCGATATTTAAATAGATATTATTTCAGAACAATTGTTTTTCTTTATCTAAATGTAACATCAGGAGAGTTCAATTATTTATTTTGCGGTCACAGACCAAAATACAAATGCAACAAAAGAAAACACAAGAAAAATATAATCACAGACAATTAACACCAGAAGCCTTGGCTAAAGGGAATTACAACATTCTCCTCTAATAGTTACAGCTCTTAAAAGAAATTTAGAAACCTGAGAAGTAATATAGGAGGAGCCTTCCCCTAGACCAGTGGTTCTCAACCTGTGGGTCGGGACCCCATTTGGGGTCGAATGACCATTTCACGGGGGTCGCCCAACAACGCAGTCTGCCATTTTCCCCCCTTTTCCTTAGCTGTGCTACTCCCTTTTATTCTATTGGCTTTTGAAAGCCAATAGAATTGAATCTCTTGAATAGAGTCTAATTCTATTGGCTTTCAAAAGCCAATAGGAATTGTCCAGGCTGTCTCTGCCCTGCTGAGCCCACCAAAAGTCCCATTCTGCAAACGGTGCTGCACCAGTTGAGTAGTCCTCGACTTACGACCGGTTGAGTAGTCCTTGACTTACGACCGGTTGGGGGTCGCGGCATTAAAAGGTTGAGAACCACTACCCTAGACAATATAAGACCAAATTACTAACATTAGAACCAGAGGGATCAATTCCAAGGAGAGACAATAATGTAATTCTGGCTGTGTTATACATAGGGCAGTATGATAAGACATGCTCCACAGTTTCAACTTCAGCTCTATCACTAAACAGGAGCCTCTTGAATCGCTTGTTGAGTAGTGCTGAGGGCAAGTCATTGAAACAGGCTAAGGAAAACACTCTTCTATACTTGGGGATGGTTAAAGTATAGAAATATGAAGCCATCCTCAATTCATAATTATTAGAATGACTAAAGATCAAAGGGGAGCAGGTTTTGTTGGCTCTGGCTCTTAAGTATTGCAAATCTATGTCCACAAGCCGTTGGACTACCCTAAACTGGGCGTCCTTGAGACCATAATCTCCCAGAGCATCCCCCGTAAAACCTAGCAAGTGGAGTTTCTTCGTCAGCTCCCTCTCCCAACGAGAAGTATGAGAGTCAGCAAACACCAGGGAGAGGTAGCTACCAGGGACTGCCGAAAAGAGCACCTGAAACCACCATTTAAAGGTGTTAATCCATGCCATGCATTTGACTGAATGAATGCCCAGTTCCAGGTACATCAAAGCAAATCCAACACAGGGAAGAAGACCCAGAAGTTTCCTAAGAAAAACAGCCTGGGTTCTTTCAATACAATCCTTGAAGCCTCGTATCCATATGGGAATTCCATAAAGAGTTTGGGCCAGGGTTTTGGCTTTATATATACGCAGAGCAGAAAGAGTAAACTAGCCTCCTTGGGTAAAAAAGAATCTTATAATCTGCTGATGGCTACAGAAGGCCGAATTCAGCACCTGGGTTCGATGTTTAGTCCAAGCACCAGTATTCTGAATTGAATACCTAAATACTTAAAATGGAAAACCTACCTAACAACATTACCATTGATACCCCAGTTGTATGATTTCCGTGCTCTAGAGAACACCAATACTTTGGATTTGTCATAATTAATAGACAAATGGTTCTCAGCACAGTAGGACCCAAATGCAGAAAGTAATCTTTTTAGACCGAGCCTTGATTGTGATAGAAGGACCGCATCGTCAGCATAAAGAAGAAGCGGAATCTTCGTATTTAACAACTTTGGGGCATGGGACTCAATGTGTGGAATGTAAGAGGCCAGGTTGGATAAGAATAAATTAAACAGAAGAGGGGCCAGGATACAGCCCTGCCTAACTCCGCTCTCAATCGGGATAGGATTTGAAAGTTCTCCCTGCAAGCCACACCTAACCTGGCTAGAGGTCTGATTATACAAAGATCTAATTAGGAACAAAAGACATCTGTCAATAGAACTTTTGTGCAATTTTGATCACAACAGTTCCCTAGGGACTGAGTCAAATGCTGCCTTTAAATCGATAAAAGCAGTAAAGAGTTTGCCACCTGGTGTAATAGCGTATTTGTCAACCAGGTGGACCACAAAACAGTGGTCCAATGTGGCACAGCCCACTTTAAACCCAATCTGCTCTGCACCAATAATGTTAGACTCCTCAACCCAAATGAGTAGTCTACGCTGAAGATATTTAGCATACAATTTCCCAATGACGGAAAGCAGGCTTACAGGGCGATAATCGGCAGGGTTGTTCCTGTTTCCTCAGGAGAGTTTTCCCCCTCATGCTGATTTTTTTTGAATATCATTTAATTGTAACACCATCACAAAAAACCATTCAACTTGGAGGATTTCATTACAGTATTGTTGATTTTTCTAATTTCTGTATTTTTAAAAAATTTGTGTAGCTCTCTTCACAATTGTATTCTTTTATTTTAAATAAAAGCATTGAAATGATCTACATTCTGGCAATGTTGGTAAACATATTTTTACTATTTGCTAAGCTATCTTTCTTCACTGAATTTCACTAAACTCTTAAATATTGTTTTTCTTGTAGCACAAATGTTGTGGCATATTTAATGGAAAATCAGATTGGGGAAAAAACTTTAATGGTAACAGTGGATGTGAATGTGAACAGACAGACATAGGTACAAGTTATTGTTCTGGAAAAGAGTATGTAAAGGTAAGAAAAAAAATTACATGAGTACATCAGTGACTATTAGGTATAGTGGCCATTTGTGGCTTCCAGATTCATATATCATGGAATCATTCTAGGGAACAATAATGCAGGTTGGTTATCAGGCATTGATTGGATGTTTATACTATTGCTCTATTCTTCACCCAGGAAGTATCCTGGTTAGGGAAAAGTTAATGAAAACCATAATTATTATAACTTGCATTTCCATTACTACCTTGTTCTTTGGTTGTTTCTGATGCCTTCGAATCAGTCTTAATTCCTATCAATTACCTGGACAAGTCCCTGCAGTCCTCTTGGCAAAACTTCAGAAGTGTTTTGCTATTGCTTCCTTCCTTCGGCTGAGAGAAAATGATTGGCCTAAGGTCATCCAGATGTTTTCATCCCTAAGGTAGAACTAGAATTCATGATCTCCTGGTTTCTAGCTCAGTGGTTTTAAATAGTGCTATATTATACCAAAATGGATACAGTATTTATTTTTTAGGATCCTTCCTTTAAGCACTGGGCCAAGATATGTGAATCATTTGTAGAGTTTGTTATATGTTATGTGAATTACTGATTCTAGAAATAATATATGTTTGTAGCTTTTTAAACAGCTGATACTTTCTAATGTTAGACATCAGAGTCACTTGATGGATAGGCAGTCATATAAAATGAACAAATGAACACATGAATGAATGTATACTTTAGTGAGTGAATTCTTTAATACTGACACATCTTTTCTTCAGGTTTACACAAACATGGTGAAAGTTGGACTACTTTAATAAATAGCAGTGAGAGGTTGTGTTCTCTCTTGTGTAATATCCAAAGTATTTCTCTCAAATTTTTGGACATGTATGTTGTTCTTTTATATTCCAGAATAAGTACAAATACATCAAAGTGTTCCTTTATATAATGATCACAATCTACTGTGTAACAATGCATTGATAAAGCTTGTAAAAGAATGCATGATGGATTGATGAAGGATTGTGAAAATGATCACATTGAAAATAATTGAGAGACAACTTCGACTAATATTCATATGACTTAATAGTTATCACAATTGTCAGCTCTTATCAAATTCTGTAGGTCAACTTATTTTTATGTATTTTTCACATTTCTTCCACATAAAATATGGAATTCATAGAAAATTCACGTATGGTTCAGTCATTCATTAGCTTTAGTGCTCGGATTTTAAAAGAGCTGTTTCATCTGATTGATTTTCTAAACCTGGATGAAACCAATTATCAAAACTGTTTTGTTTCTTAAATCTTGCTATTGTAATACTTAACAAAAACAATTAATATCTTATTTATTTATTCAATTATCCACTTTTTTTCATTAGAAATATAAAAATCTCACAGCCAATCTTGAAAGTTTTTTTAAAAATGAAGATATATTATTCATTTCTCCTTTGCCTTTTGATACCAGCAAAATTTGTAACATGGCTATTAAGTTATATATAGCTTATGCATGTGTGACTTATGTCATTTGTCTTTGCCTTTCTTTTAGACTTGTGCAACTGTAATTATGGAAATGTTCCAGAAAAATATGATTATAGTTATGGGGATAGCATTTGGACTGGCATTTATTGAGGTATACTAATAAAATCTTATTTCAACCTGTTATCATATTGCAAGCTATCATTTCAGTAGTACACTGATCAAGTCACTTGTTAAAGTGTGAGCATATATCAACAGTATTGATAGTGATTTGATGAAGAATATTTCTGCATGTTCAGAAATGGGCTGCTACCAGGTTGCTACCTTCTATGTTTTCGATTCAAAAGTCCTACTAATTTTTGTGGGTTGGATGGAGTTAACACAAATTTAGAACATAAAAGATTGAGCCCATTGAATAAATAGAGTCACCTCTATTGTTAACGGTTTAACAGTTAATAGTTAGCTCTGCAGATAACAGTTGCTTGGACTTCTGAGCTTCCCATTGTAAATGTCTGGCAACTTACTACTATCACACACTCTTTTGTAAGGGTAAAGTCTTCATTGGGTGAGGCAAGTATTTATATTGAGGGAGGCTGCTTTTTCTTTTCCTCTTTGGTCTGTTATTACTGTGTAGGGCATTCGATAGAGATTTCATGTTTTCTATCTCAAAATAATGAGAAATTGTTTTCAAGCGTAGTAGTGAGAGAAGGCTTCACAAAGGCTGGAGAATAGAAGCTTGAAGCTGTATGTGGTCCTGAAACACAGATTATTTACTTCTTCTACAGCTAATGTACACTAGCCATGCTGTCCCATAACTAGTTCTTTTAGAGTGAATTCCAATTACTTTTATTTGTGGAACAGTGAAGCAGACTTCCCTTAATGATTGCCTCTTTTTATGTAGTCTTGTTGTTTAATGTTTGCTTCAACTATTGATTACAAAACTGTAGTTGAAGTTCTGATTTTTCAATTTTAAAGCTACCAAGTGTTTATGAAGAGCTAAAAAATAATTAAATTTTAAAACTCCAGTGAAAAAGTCCATTTGATAGTCAGTTTAAATTTTACTTAAAGCAGAGCATATATGAATGTGCTCCAATATCTACTTTAATTTGTTATTAATTTTTGTTAAACTGAAGTGACCAGTTATCTAGAACAGCAAATCCCCACATTTATAACAGTTCCACAAGAATCCAAATTACAGATATTGTGGCACCTTTGAGACAAACCATTAAAAAAAATCTTTCTATAATATTCCTTCCATGGGAATATATTCCGTGGCTTTGATGTAGTGAACATAATTCCATGAAAATTTATGCAAGAAAACATTAGTTATTCAATTATGCAAGATTGTTGTTTTGCTGTAATTTATTATAGAAGTGCAAATAACTCATATCTTTATGAATAAGATTTCTAAGAATACTAATGTTGACAAGAAGCAGTATGAAAAATCTTTTCAGCTCTCAAGAAATCTGATCTCTTTCCCACAAATGTTGCAATACAAAGCACAAGTAAGAATCTCACAACTTGTCTTCACCCTTTAAAACAATCTATCTTTCAGAATAAGTTGAGGTTTCCTATGCTGTGATATACATGGGTTTCATTAAAATCCCACTATCTGAAAGTCATATGTCTAAATGGTGTTGGAAGCAATCTTTAACATAGCAGATCCATTAGTACATGCAAAATCCAAGAATTTTACAAAATGTTCTTGCTGTGTACTGAACTGTTACTGAAGTTGCCAAACGATGCATCTTAAACATCTTTCTTCCTTTTCAGATTGTTGGCATGGTTTTTTCAATGAGCCTTTACTGCCAGATCCAGAAAAAATGAAACCATGGAAATCATCAGCCAAAGGAGAAAGCTTTGTAGATTAAGGAATCAGATCTGTAATTGGATTTTTTTTTTTAAAAAAAAAAAAAAAGCACCACATACAATTTGTGTTTGGGGTGGTGTAATTTGCAACCTATTTGACTATTTAAAAAAAGCACTTGCTCTATATTGTGCTGACCCAATACATTGTTTTCCACTCATCTGTTTTCTGAATTAAAATTGAAGCTTACTTAACCCATTTCAACTAACAAATTTATTTGCTTTATATATGTGCACACCCACACATAAACATATCCCCCCCAAAATTCTTACTTCCCAACTGTGCACTCAGACTTGTATAATATTGTTCCCTTTAACATTGATGAAATGCTGTGAAATGAAACCTGCCTGCTCTTTGAACAAATTGATCTATCAATCTGTCCAATCAGTCCAATTGTCCTAGATTATCTACATGACTAGAAGCTGGCTTGAGGGAGGCAAGAAAACTTTTAACAATAACTTCTGAAGAGTTGGAGCAGGCAGTCTCTAAAAATTGGGCTTTATGGTTGTTTTTCCTTACCATATAGTCTCTATAGCTGTTAGAATTAAATGGTACTTTTTCTGCAGAATGGAAGTGTAGAATTATAGACTTAATTATCTGAAGAGAAATTAAGACTTTATTTTTTGGCATTATTTCACAACTTAGGAGTAGCCATTTAAGAAACATAGCTTTTATTTATACAATTTATTGGCCACCCATCTTACCACAGGGGTAACTCTGGATGGCTTACAATCATAAAAATCTGTCTCTCCGTCCGTCCGTCTGTCCGTCCATCCATATCTATCTATCTATCTATCTATCTATCTATCTATCTATCTATCTATCTATCTATCTATCTATCTATCTACCTACCTACCTACCTACCTACCTACCTACCTACCTACCTACCTACCTACCTACCTACCTACCTATCTATCTATCTATAAAACATAAATAAGTTAAAACCAACCATTAAATGTTATGTTATGCTGAGCTAATTTTACCACTGTTCAGCCATTTGGATAACCTGCCTTTTCAATAATGAACATATAACATGTTACATCCAGGAAAAATAGAGGCACTCATAAGCATATGTACAATTATAGAAACATTTACTTATCCATGTTTACATACTATATATATCTATAACTAGGCAGGCAGTAAAGAGGATTCCTACATTGCGGATGCTAAAATCACTCTTTCTTCTTTGCTTTGTTGCCACTTACACTTTCATTCTTCAAATGCATGGATATAAGTTAGAAAACATATGTCTAAGGTCTTCAGATGTAAATTAAGCATTGAGAGAAAACTGCTAAAACATGTATAATTTTGTGCACTAATATGAGTTCTTCAGAATTCAAAGCTCTTCTCATTAATATTTATGAGGATTAATATTTATTGCCCACTACCCTTACATGCTTACAGTTGTCCAAAAACTGATTGTGCTAACTTCAAAGTAGCACTTGAAAGGAGACTGTTTTCTGATCTGTAAACATTTCTGGAATATAATTAAGGGTTTCACATCATCAAATTTCACAGTTTTATATAAAATTTGTAAATCTGATCTTTGTGATTGCTATGAAATATATATTATTCAGTTTTACTCAATTTCTTAACAATCTATCTTTAAAATGCCAAGAAATTGTACTCTGCTTACTTGGGCAATAACCAAAAATTGTTTTGATCCATCAATCTAAGTCAGAATACAAAAAGGCAGTAATTTATAGCAGAATCAGCAGATTGGCTAGGAATCTCATTTTAAAAAGTATCAGAAGAGAAACAGAATTTCAGATTCTGATTTAATACTATTGGTAACAACATTTCCTCAATGTTTAATAAAGTTAACCTGTTATATTAAAAGTCAGCATGTGAAAGGAGATTTTATGGGTATTATAGGCATTATATTTAATTTTTTCAGGGACTACAGGGGCAATCCTGAAGCATAAATTTCCAGTAAATGGATAAGTTTGCTTAAATATTGGAGTCCAGTCCAGGAGAAAAAAGTATGGATATTTGTAATAAGGGAGTATATGTTTTTCCAAAAGAGGATCAATTTTTCCTACATGCCTATATAGTTAATGTATTTTAGGGCTTTTAAAGTATCTTGAACTAACCAGAGAAGCTGGTGCTACTACATTTGTGGGCTCATTTTGGATGTATTTTTCTGCAATATTTACTTTATGCAATTTATAAAACTTTCTAATAGGTGTGCTTTTTAGTGTGCAACTTTCTCCACTATTTTTAAATAAAGCTTTCTCAAATACATGTTAGCTTAAGTGAAGTTTCCTTGCTCCATATGATGAATATAAGCTTATGCATTTGTTACTGCTGTCCATGCTGCAATGGAATTTGTTTTGGCAGATAACAACTTTTTGAAATAAAATAGATCCCTAACAGATTTTTTTTATATTATGTCTGAGAATTATGGAAGGATAATTCAGATAAACATTTCAGAATCTTACTGGAAAATAGAATTAATAAAATCCCCTTACAAAATGGTAGGTAAATACAATTAACAAGATTTAATGATAGAGAGAATTTGGTGGTCAGAAAGAATGCATTTTACATCTTCCAGGAGAGAGTTGGCATGTTTTTAGTTATATGGCAAAATTCATGTGGTTTCCAATCCAAAGGTATTCATTTCTATAGTTACAAATCCTTCTGTGTCTGCTTACTTAAGTAGCCAGGAATTCATATTGCTGAGAGTTATGTTCAATGTAATTGAACAGAAAAATCAATGGATATATAAGCTACAAGCAGCTAATAATAGATGAAATACTACTTTAAGATGTTTCATAGTTTTCTTCAATTAGTTTGTCTACCAGCAATTGCGCCTATAAACATTTTAGAGGAAATGCTTTGGTCGCGCTGATGGATGATCTCTGGCGGGCCCGAGACAGGGGTTATTCCTCTGTCTTGGTGCTACTTGACCTCTCAGCGGCTTTTGATACCATCGATCATGGTATCCTTTTGTGACGACTTGAAGGGGTGGGAGTGGGAGGCACCGTTTTACGTTGGTTCTCCTCCTACCTCTCTGGCCGGTCTCAATCGGTATTGGTGGGAGGGCAGAGGTCATCCCCGAGGCCCCTTGAATGCGGCGTGCCGCAGGGGTCGGTCCTCTCCCCCCTCCTATTAAACATTTACATGAAGCCGCTGGGTGAGATCATCAGACAGCACGGGGTGAGGTTTCATCAGTATGCTGATGATACCCAGCTATATATCTCCTCCCCGAGCTCTCTCAGTGAAGCGGTTGATGTGATGGGCCATTGTCTTGAAGCCGTGAGGGTCTGGATGGGGGTTAACAGACTCAGGCTCAATCCTGACAAGACCGAGTGGCTTTGGATGTTGCCTCCCAAGGATCATGTTTGGGTGTCCTCCTTGATCCACAGCTGAATTTGGAACATCATTTGACGGCTGTGGCTGGGAGGACCTTTGCACAAGTTCGTCTGTTGCACCAGTTGCGACCCTATCTGGACCGGGAGGCTCTCCTTACAGTCACTCATGCCCTTGTCACCTCACGTTTGGACTACTGCAATGCGCTCTACATGGGGCTACTCTTGAAAAGTATTTGGAGACTACAGTTGGTCCAGAATGCAGCTGCGCGAGTGATAGTGGGTGCTCCTTGGTACACCCACGTTACACCTATCCTCCATGAGCTGCACTGGTTGCCTATTGGTCTCCGGGTCCAATTCAAGGTGTTGGTTATTACCTTTAAAGCCCTATATGGCTCAGGGCCAGGCTATTTGCGAAACCACCTACTACCTCATAGTTCCTTTCGTCTGGTTAGATCCCACAGGCTGAGCCTCCTTCGGGTCCCATCAGCCAAGCAGTGCCATTTGGCAGGGCCACAGAGGAGGGCTTTCTCTGTGATGGTGCCCACGTCTTGGAACCAGCTCCCCCCGGAGATTAGGACCGCTCCCACCCTGTTGGTTTTCCGTAAGCTACTTAAGACCTGGCTTTTCCGGCAGGCCTGGGGTTTATAAAATCTGACCCCTGGATGACTGTTATTGTACTGTTTGTTTTGTCATGTTTTATGTTGTTTTTATTGTTAGCCGCCCAGAGTCCTGCAGGAGTGGGGCGGTTTATAAATTTTAAAAATAAAATAAATAAATGGCTTCATATATTATACAGTATATATAATTGCAAGCATATAGACATAGCATATAGTTAAGATGTCTGAGAGGCGCTTCCAGGACATGGACAGCTCATGGAAACAGAACTTTGTTAAAGCTGAAAAACATAAAGTCAAAGCAGGAGCTAGTTTAAACATTTCATTTCCCAACTACTCAATGAAGTGAATGAGGGAAGAATAAGATTTATGTATAATATTTGTGACATGATTAGAAAGTTTTGCAACTCACATGCTTGGATTTGCATTTCTACATCAAATTGGGGGACAAAAGAAATGCAAGCAAACAAGAAATGTTTGGAAGAAATGGAAAAGGGCAGGTGACAAATAAGAAATCCAAGAATATATTTTATGAGAAAGGAATCTGATTAAATTGTCTTAAGATAGGCAATGATTTCACATAGTATATCTGTGTTTGCATAACTTTGTTTTGTTTTGTTTAATGACCTGATTTCATATGACATGTTAAAATAATATAGGTTATTTTACTAAAGATTAATGCAACTGGCTGAACCACAAAGAACTCAATTTCATTTGGATGTAGTCTAAATGTAATTCCAGCTAGAAAGTGTCAATAAATCACTTTATGAAAATAAAGGCTTATATAAAAGGCTGAGAATCAAGGTCATTAAAGGCAATTTCTAATCTGGATGCATTGGTAAAAAATATTACAAAAGTAAAATATAGCATAAATCTGATTGAAGAAAAATCATGCCAAAGTTATATCCTTTTCCTCCTCATGTAGCTTCTGTTTGAAGACCTTCAGAGAGGTTTCACACCTCAGTCAAGCAATTGATTCCATTCTCAATATACTCTGTACTATTAGACCATTTCTCTTAACATTCAGCTACTGTCTTGGAATTTAAGGTTTTGGGGTACCCATCTGTTTTTCACAATAGTTGGCAAAATAATAGCGAGTGCCACACAAAGTGCACTAACCAAATAGGCGGTAAGACAATAGGGGAACTCAGGTACCACACAGGTTATGTAGAAAGAAAACAGAGGGCCAGTCATAAAGGACTCAAATGTCTATACACCAATGCACAGAGTATGAACAGCAAACAGGGTGAACTAGAAATTCAGGTTAATGATGGCAGATATGATATTGTTGCCATTACGGAAACATGGTGGGATGAAACCTACACATGGAACACACAGCTAGAGGGATTTAAATTATTTAAAAGGAACAGACCAAATAAAAGAGGAGGTGGAGTTGCTCTCTATATAAGAAATAACTACATCTCTACAGAAATAGAGTACAACAATGATGAAAACTGTCTTGAATGCATTTGGGTCAATATAAAAGGGGGAAAAATGACATTGCCATAGGTGTATATTACAGGCCACCCAACCAAACAGAGGAAATAGATGAACTTTTTGCTAGTCAGCTAACTAAGGTATTAGGAAGCACATCACAATAGTAATGGGAGACTTTAACTACCCTGACATCAACTGGGAAACAAACTCTGCACCAAGTGGAAGATCAAACAGGTTCCTGGCAAACCTAACAGACAACTTTGTCTCCCAAAAAGTAGAGAAGGGAACTAGGGGATTAGCCATTTTGGATCTAATTCTCACTAACAGAGATGAAATGATAGAAGATGTTGAAGCCATAGGAACCTTGGGAGGAAGTGATCATGCAATATTGGAATTCAACATTATGGAAGCACAAGCAATAGAACACAGTCAAACTAGAGTCTTGGACTTTAAGAGAGCTAATTTCAATAAACTTAGAGAGGGCTTGGGAAGGATACCATGGATGAGAATCCTCAAGGGGAAAACAACTCAAGAAGCTTGGGAAATTTTGAAAAATGAGATAATAAAAGCCCAGTCTAGCACAATACCAACAAAGAGGAAAAATAACAGCTCTCAAAAGAAACCAGCATGTCTGCATAAAGAACTCTCTGACAAATTGAAAGATGAAAAGGACAAGTATAGAAAGTGGAAAGAGGGGCACATAACTAAGTCAGAATATCAGCAAACAGCCCGAGCCTCCAAAGATGAAGTGAGGAAAACCAAGCTCAAAATGAACTAAGGCTTGTGACCAAGTCAAAAATAACAAAAAAGCTTCTTTCTACATGTAAAAAACAAAAAAAGTGAAGGAAATGATTGGTCCATTAGTGGGTGAAAGTGGCAAGAAGGTGACAAGCAACAGGGAGAAAGCAGAACTATTTAACTCGTTCTTTGCATCTGTCTTTACACAAAGGGAAAAAACAGACCAACCTATCAAAAATAGTGCCATAAAAAACAGAATAGAAACGCAAGTTAAGATAGGCAAGAAAATGGTAAGTGAGCACCTGTCCAGCCTAGATGAGTTCAAATCACCAGGACCAGATGGATTACATCTCAAGGTTCTGAAGGAACGGGCAGATGTGATCTCAGAACCACTGAACTATATTTTTCAAAGATCCTGGAGCACAGGGGAACTACCAGAGGACTGGAAAAGAGCTGATGTAGTTCCCATCTACAAAAAAGGGGAAAAAATGGACCCAGGAAATTACAGACCTATCAGCCTGACCTCAATACCTTGGAAGATCCTGGAAAAGATAATCAAATTACGAATCAGCAAATACCTAATTACTAAAAGCCAACATGGGTTTGTCAAAAATAGATCATGCCAGACAAATCTTATTGCATTCTTTGATCAAGTGACAAAATTAGTCGTTCAGAGGAATGCTGTGGACATAATTTACTTGGATTTCAGTAAGGCATTTGATAAAGTAGATCACAACCTACTACTTGACAAGAAAGAAAAATGTGGGGTAGACAGCACCACCACCAGATGGATCCGTAGCTGGCTGACGGGCCATACTCAGCAAGTGGTCCTCAATGGAACCGCATCTACATGGAGGGAAGTGTGTAGTGGGATGCCCCAGGGCTCTTCAACATCTTTATCAATGATTTGCACAAGAGGATAGATGGGGAACTCATCAAATTTGCAGATGACACCAAGCTGGCAGGAATAGCCAACACTCCAGAAGATAGGCTTAAGATACAGAAGGATCTGGACAGACTTGAACATTGGGCTCTATCTAACAAAATGAAATTCAAGGGTGAAAAAAGCAAGGTTCTACATTTAGGCAAGAAAAACCAAATGTACAGATATAGTATAGGGGGTACCTTGCTCAATAGTAGTAACTGTGAGAGGGACCTTGGAGTCCTAGTGGACAATCACCTAAATATGAGCCAGCAGTATGCTGCAGCTGCCAAAAAGGCCAACACAGTGCTAGGTTGCATTAACAGAGGGATAGAATCAAGATCACGTGAAGTGTTAATACCACTTTACAATGCCTTGGTAAGGCCACACTTGGAATACTGCATCCAGTTTTGGTCACCGCGATGTAAAAAATATGTTGAGACTCTAGAAAGAGTACAGAGAAAAGCAACAAAGATGATTAGGGGACTGGAGGCTAAAGCATATAAGGAACGGCTACTGGAATTGGGTGTGTCTAGTTTAATGAAGAAAAGGATGAGGGGGGACATGATAGCAGTGTTCCAATATCTCAGGGGCTGCCACAAAGAAGAGGGTGTCAAGCTATTTTCCAAGGCTTCTGAAGGCAGGACAAGAAGCAACAGATAGAAATTAATCAAGGAGAGAGGCAACCTAGAACTAAGGAGAAACTTCCTGACAGAACAATTAACCAATGGAACAACCTGCCTCCAGAGGCAGTGAATGCTCCAACACTGGAGGTTTTTAAGAAGAGACTGGATAGACAATTTTCTGAAATGGTATAGGGTTTCCTGCCTAAGCAGGGGGTTGGACTAGATGACCTCCAAGGTCACTTCCAACTTTATTATTATTATTATTGTCGATCATCGCACAGTCAGCCAGATGTTCAGACTGGATTTGGCATTTTGTTTACCTATCGAGTCCTTACCCAGGACCTGGGATAGGCAGATGTGGATGTTTGATGGTATTACAGATATCATCACAGGATGGAAGCAGTTCCTAGTAAGGCCGCCTTTTGCAATTGACTAATAGCGAATTTGTCAATGCCAATGGTGTTCAAGTGGTGCTCCAGTTGTTTTGGGATTGCACCCAAGGAGCCTATTACTATTGGTACTACCCTTGCTTGCTTTTGCCACAGTCTTTCTAATTCTATTTGTAGGTCTTTGTATTTTGTTATCTTCTCCAGTTCTTTCTCTTCTATTCTGCTGTCTCCAGGCACTGCCACGTCCACTATCCAGACTTTATTGTCTTTCTTATCGACAATTGTTAAATCTGGGTTGTTGTTGTTGTTGTTGTTGTTATTATTATTATTATTATTATTATGGATCATCGCACTGTCAGCCAGATGTTCAGACTGGATTTGGCATTTTGTCCACCTATCAAGTCCTTACCCAGGACCTGGGACAGGCAGCTGTGGATGTTTGATGGTATTACAGATATCGTCGCAGGATGGAAGCAGTTCCCAGTAAGGCCGCCTTTTGCAATTAACTAATGACAAATTTGTCAATGCCAATGGTGTTCAAGTGGTGCTCCAGGTGTTTTGGGATTGCACCCAAGGTGCCTATGACTATTGGTACTACCCTTTCTTGCTTTTGCCACAGTCTTTCTATTTCTATTTGTAGGTCTTTGTATTTTGTTATCTTCTCCAGTTCTTTCTCTTCTATTCTGCTATCTCCAGGCACTGCCACGTCCACTATCCAGACTTTTTTGTCTTTCTTATCGACAATTGTTAAGTCTGGGGTGTTATGTTGCAGGTGCTTGTCTGTTTGAATTCTGAAGTCCCAGAGCAGTTTAATTTTATCATTTTCTATGACTTTCTCTATTTTATGATCCCACCAGTTTTTGCTTACAGGCAAATGATATTTTTTGCAGATCTTCCAATGCACCATTGTTGCTACTTTGTCATGCCACTGCTTGTAGTCAGTCTGTGCAATCTTCTTGCAATAGCTTACCAGGTGGTCCACTGTTTCTTCAGCTTCTTTGCATAGGCGGCACTTACTAGCTGTTGCTGTCTTCTCAATTTTGACTTTATATGCATTTGTCCTTAAGGCTTGGTCTTGTGCAGCCAGAATTAGTCCCTCGGTCTCTTGCTTCAATTTTCCTGCTCTTAGCCATTGCCAGGTCTTGTTATTATCTGCTTTCCCAGCTATTTTTTTTAATGTATTGGCCATGTAGTGCTTTGTCTTCCCATGCCTCTATTCTGTTCTTCGTTTGGTCTTTCTTGTAGGCCAGTTTGGTCTCTCCAGTAGTCAGTAAGCCTTCCTGATATACTAATTTCAGTGCATCTTCATCATTGTTCTTCAGATATTCTTCCAAAGCCATTTTTTCTTCTTCAACCATCTGATGTACTTGTAGCATTCCACGCCCACCTATTTGCCTTGATAGATAAAGTCTCTCAATGTCACTGCGTAGATGAAGGGCATGATTCATTGTCATTATTTTTCTGGTCTTCCTATCCATTGCTTTTAGTTCTGCTTGAGTCCAGTCCACTATTTCAGCTGTGTACCTAATGACTGGAATTGCCCAGGTATTGATTGCCTTTATGGTATTTCCTCCATTGAGTTTGGACTTTAAGATCTTCTTCACTCTCTTTATGTATTCACCTCTAATCTTTTTCTTGACATCAGTGTGCTTGATGTTGTCAGGTTGAAGGATACCCAAGTATTTGTAGTAATCTTCCTCATCCAGACTCTTAATGTTATTTTCGTGGGGCATCTTGATTCCTTCAGTTTTCACTACTTTTCCTTGTTTGATAGTAAGTGTGGCACATTTGTCCAAGCCAAACTCCATTACAATATCTTGGCTATATATACGGACAGTGTTGAGCAGCGATTCTATTTCAGATGATGTTTTTCCATACAGCTTCAGATCATCCATGTAAAGGAAATGGGATAGTCTGGTAGATGTTTTTGATATTTGATAGCCATGTCCTGAGTTATTCAGTATTGTTGACAGAGGGAAACAGTGCAATAACAAATAGTAACGGTGACAATGAATCTCCTTGAAATATTCCTCTCTTGATATAACCTCTCCCAGTCTCTCACCATTGATCTGCAACTGTGTCTTCCATTGTGCCATCGATCTTTGCACAAATTTTCTGATGTTTCTACTGACTCCTGTTATCTCTAGGCACTTTATTATCCAATCATGTGGCAGAGAGTCAAATGCCTTTTTGTAGTCAATCCATGCCACATTCAGGTTGGTCTTCCTTCTCTTGCAGTTTTCCAAGATCATTTTGTCTATTAGGAGTTGATCTTTTGTTCCTCTGCTATTGGGGCGGTTTCCTTTCTGCTCAGGTGGAAAGAGATTGTTTTCAACTAGATGCTGTTGTACTGCATCAGCTACCACACCAGTTAGTAATTTGAAAGTTGTTGGTAAGCAGGTAATTGGCCTGTAGTTGCCTGGTGTTGCCCCTTTTGCTGGATTTTTCATTATTAGGTAGGTTTTCCCAGTTGTTAGCCACTTTTCAATTTCTCCTCCTTGTAGTATATTGTTGAACTGCTTGGCAATGAGTGGGTGTATAACAGTTAGATGTTTCAACCAAAACCCATGCAGTTCATCTTCACCTGGTGCTGACCAATTTTTGATTTTCCTTGCTCTTTTTTCTACCATTTTTGTTGTTATTACTAGTTCTTTCATTTCAACTTCTGTTTTATTTGCATCCACCTCTTTTAACCAAGCCGCATCCTTGTTGTATTTCTTTGGGTTATCCCATATCTGCTTCCAGAACTGCACTGTTTCTTCCTTGTCAGGTACTGACTGATTCCTTGCAGTTTCTCCATTGATGGATTGGTAGAAACGTTTCTGATTGGATTGAAATTGGAGGTTCTGCCTATAGTTTGCAATTCAAGCTTCATATCTACTGATTTTCCTGGCTATAGCTGTTATTTGTTGCTTTATTATTTCCAGTGCTTCCTTGATCTTCCTTGTTTCTAAGTGGTATTTCTTGATTAGGTATTCTTTGGTCTTCTTGTTCTTCAGCTTCTTTTCTTTCATCTGTTCTAGCTTGCTTGCATGTGATCTTAACTTGCTGATCTTATTTTCTAGTCTAACCTTCCATTTGTCTGGTGCACTGTTTGTTTGTTTTTCTTCTTTGTTGATTTTGCATCCCAGGTATTCAGTTATAACTGCAGCTGTGCTGTACATTAGTTGGTTTGTTTCTTGCAGTGAATTGGTGCTTATACTTGATATTGCAGTATTTGCATCTTTTAATGCTTGTGCTAGCTGTTTCTTTGGAACAAGTTTCAATGCAGGCAGCCTTATTCTGTTGTTTTTGTGCTGTTCTAGATGCTCAGTTATTCTTTGTTTCAATTCTTTTATTTCTTTAGTTAGAGGGTTTTGTTCTTCCTGAGGAAGTGGTGCCTGGTTTCCAAATGAGAACAGTTGTATATCTCTGCTGGATTCCTTCACTGCCAACTCCCCCTGGTTTGCCTCTACATTCTGAATTACTTCTGGTAAGGCTTTGATTTCTTTGCCCTGGGTAAACCTTTGCAGTTCGTCCAATTCTGTTTCTGTGAATACTTTATTTCGTATTATAAATCGGCGTTGATCTGCTAGTCTCTGTTCTGTTATTTCTGATTCTGGATGTTGTTCTTTCCAGAACTGGTGCATTCGTTTTAGATATCCTCTTCTTGTTGGACTTGATCTGTAGTAACAGATCATTATTTCTTTGTTTTCAATCACTGTGTATCTGCGACGGGTAAACACCTTTTCTTCCAGTAGTTCTGCAGCTGCTGGCCCTGGTTGCTCAGCCAACAGTCCTGAGTCCTGTAACCCATTTTTCACCAGATATCCAGGAACTCCAATATCTAGCGCGGACCTTGTTAACCCGGGCGACGTCCGAGCCGGTATGGCATTCTGCAAATTTACGTCTCACCATATTTTTTATGGGAGAGACACTCTTTGTCTGACTCCTCTGATGAGACCTGTCCAGTATGGTTGAACCTCTGGTATAGCTCTCATCTTCCTCAGAGTACACAAGCCCCACAACCATGTCAAGGTAGTGCCTCACTGGGGGGATTATTATTATTATTATTATTATTATTATTATTATTATTATTATTTTGAAATTATTACTCAGAGCCAAACCCCTGTGGCTCAAATGACATGGGTGCTGCAGGTATAGCAACTGATTACCTTTTGTGAAAGATTCCTTAGAAAATAACGATCATGATATCAGATTAAAATTTAAAGTTCAAAATTGGAATTTGAGGATTTTTTCATATCTTCCCTATGATGCCCCTCTTCCAAATCTGAAATGAATTAAACTGAGGGTGAAGGTTCATTCTCCAAGCTTGTTCATTCTCCGAACTTGACACTGACACCCCCTAAACTCTGCTGAAGAATGTTACCTAGCCTGGTAATGAAAAGTTCGGAAACCAACCCACAAGCTCAGAGAATGAACCTTCATCCTCATCCTATACCCAAGCTACAGGTATTTGCTACTATTAATTACATTGTCATTTAAGACAAGGACTGACACACACTTATTAAATGCATAGCATAAGAATAGATTTATTTAGGTTTATTTTATATTTTTGGGTCAAAAAGATATAGAATAATGCTGTAAATGGTTCTCCAGATGGTCTAAAGAGTTAGACTTCAGACGTCTTAATGTTGCTGAGGTTGGAAAATACTGCTATAGATAAAGGAGACCCATACTCTCTTCTTATTTCTAACTTCTTTGCTTTTAGTTTGTTTTCTCATCTAAATTTCTTTTTCTTTTTCTCTCCTCTTCTTCCGTGCCATGTCTCCCATTTTTCTTTCTGACTAAACATGTTCTAAGAAATGTTTGCTTTGTTTTGCTCATCTCCTCCTCCCTCAGCTTTTACCCTACCTGCTCAGTTTTAGATTTTCTATTTAAGTTTTATTTCTATTCTTTTGTCCTTTAAAAAACAAACCTTTTCATTAGTTTCCATTTGCATTCTTTTCCTATTCTCTTGCCACAAATCTAATTGTAATTAGGGGTTTGGAAAAGTCTTATTGCATAATTTTTTGGGATTCTAATTTAGATTTCATAATTCCTAAAGAAGAGTTTGAGTTAAAACAAATGACTTCTCAAGTACCACCAAAAGTAATTCCTTTACTTGAAGTTGACTTCTTAGCTGATAGAATTGAAATATTGAAAATAGGCATATAGGTCAATAGCTCAGTATTTCAGAGCTGGGCCTATCTTTCAGATTGCTGCTTTCTTCTTCATCTTGGCAGGCAGGCAGGCAGGCAGGAAAGAAAAATCTTATAAACAGTAAACTGGTTTTATCATAACCATACCAGCACATTTACAATCCCCAAATAGAAATTGTTTTCTATAAAAATGTTATAGGATCTGATTAGGTCTCACTGTTGTGACTACAGAACATATATACTGCTAGGAAGTAGTAAATCCCTTGGAATGCCATACTTGGTTTGTACTGTTTTTCTGTTAAGTTAAAAAAATGTGAATCATGTAAAAAGCCAAACACAATTCATTTGTTTTGAACATTGCAGCACAATTTCAATGATTACAAATATCTGGTTTCATCCCAAAGTTCTTGTGATAATGGCTATAAGGCTGCTATCCTGCAATCCCTACAAATGCTCAGATCCACAAGTTCAAAGCCTATGAAGATTCAGTATACCTACAGAGAACATTTAGAATAATGCCTTGTAATTTTCCTAGATTTTTTAAAAAATGAATGTCACCTGAATACAATGCATATGTAAGGCAACAACACCTAAATTAGAGATCTAGTGTCTTTTTCATTTTGGGTCTTTGTTTCCAAAAGCATCTGGTTAACAGGTACTGTATTGTAATTGTAGTGTGACCAGCAAATGAAAAAAAAAATCAGGTCTTTTAAAAGCTGAAATCAATTTTCCAAATGGCTTTTGTGAAATGTTGAAAAGCAAAATACAGAGGTTTCACTGCTTTTAATTTTAAGTATATGTATATAAGTGAATCCAGGTGGAATATGTACTTTTTATTTGACTATACCAACTTTCTGAATGTGACCATTGTATCTAGAGACATTAGAAATTGGAAAACGTCAATCATTCTTATATAGGCTCTATCAGTTCAAAATAATCATGAGATGAAAGTCTTTGAACATAAAGTTCTAAGAATAGGCAGATGTTCCAAAGTGAGAGGATGATGGTGCATCATATGGATGGGATGTATTCTTTATAAATATCAGAATAATTTGATAGATAAGCTGGGTGATGGGTGAGTCAAGTACCAAATTTAATTACAAAATGCATCTTATTTCTATATTAAAGTATATGTACTGTATTGAGTTAAATTTGTGAAACAGGTTGCTGGGATTTGTGTAAGAACAGTTAGCAGACCACGTGGCCTGCCAGCCAGACTTTCTGTCTACATACTATTTAGTATGCATTTAAGCAGGAGAATACTGTGATCTGATTGGTTGCCGTCTCCTAAGCTGAATGTGTAAATAGGGGTGGAGCATGTGCTTTTCAGTTTCGGTTTTGCCTTTGCAATAAAGAGAGTTCTGTTTCACCTGCTGCCTCTTCAATGCCACAACAAACAGCAAACTTAACATTGTCGACTAAGGTGGGATCGTGCTGCCACAAACCGAAGAACTGAGTCACTACAGGGGTTATGCCTAGCAGATGCTTGGTCGGAACAGCATTCCATCCCCTCACTCTATCCTGCCAGTACGCAAACGCTGGAGGAGAATGCTTCCAAGGATTTGCCCTGGAAGTCACACAGAAGTCTGCACAGCACGAGGCATTGAAAAGGCCGCGAAAAACTCACCCTGGCAAAGATAGGAGAACTCTCCGAATTCTACGTCACTCATCCAGAGAGGTGGAGCTCCTACATCGCAAGAGTTGAAAATTACCTGTGGGTTGGGGATTTCCGGTGGCTGTTGCTGAGTCTAGACCCAGGGAAATAACTCTCCATCCCATGGGTCTGATATTCTTCTGCTGGTGGGTCCCTTTGGGCCAAATGCCAACCCGGAGAGGTGGCCACTGAAGCGTGAATCTTTGAGGAACGTGGGCCGGCAGTAGCCGGCCCGCTGAAGTCAAAGCAGCCCCTGGAACCAACAGAAGAAAGGCGGAATGCATTTATGTGATCCACCATTAACAGCTGATCGTCGGAGACGAAGAAATAGCTGAGTTTGACAGCAAGCAGCTGATCTGGGTGAAAATATGCTCTTCTTTTCTCTGGAAGGTAGATTTTTATCTGAAATAGCCTGTCTTTAATGAGAGTGTGAAGCCTGAAAGGAGGAGGGAGGAATTTTTCCCCCTCCCACACAAGTGGCGGTTTAAGCTTCATCGCACTGCAAAAGAGAAAAACTAATTTGGACTATATTAAAGTTTTTTAAGTGTTAATAGAAACTTGGAAAACTTATTTTCTTTTTGAAAAACAATATTTTTATTGAGGAAAGCCATTCTAGTTATATTTTTTCTTTAAAACTTCAGAAACCTCTTATTTTACTATTAACAGGTTTTTTTCCCTTCCTGTCTAAACGCCTGGGAAAGATACATTGTTCCTCTTGCGGATACATTGAAAGCTTCTTTCCCTTTGTTCTTCAGTAGTGGTTGTTTATTCAGCTGGGGAACTTGGCTGAACGCCCAGACACTTGGCTGAATGCCCAACATTCTTATCTTACTTTGATTTACTTAAAGAGACTTTTTTTCCTTCTCCCTCTCTTTTATTTGTTCTCTCTTGCCTGACCCTGGCTGTACAATACAGATTTATTCTAAGAATAATTGAACATTAAGGAGATCTTTTTTTTTCTTTTTGGCTTTCTCCTTGTTGCTGAATAGAATTTGCTGGACTATAAATTGAATATTTTTCTACAGTTTTTTCTTTGGGGGGGGGGGGCTTATTTCCTTTCTTTTTCTGTTATTATTTTTCCTTTTCCTTTTTAGACTCTTCCTTGTTTTTTGGACATCTTTTTTTCTTTTTTGGTGGGAGTGTTTTCTCCCTTTTTCCAGTTTTTCATTATCACTAATTTTGTTTGCCTCTTGCTGGATTGCTCTTTCTTTTGGGATGCTTTTGGGGTCCCCTTCTACCCTCCCATTGGAATTACTTTTTTTCCTTTTTGAACCACGTCTGGCTTCTTCTCCTAGTAATAGGAGCGTTTTGGATTATAATTGGCCATTGGGCCACCTGGTGGATTATAATATAACACAATAATTGGAAGATGAGTACTTCAAATTTGGCCAAAGGGATGAGAAAGGGCTCCTCCGTGCCTGCTTCAACCTCGGCAAGCCCAATTCCTCAAAAATCAATTACTACATTCCTACAAGAAAGAGTGGAATATCAACAAAAGGATACCCAGGCGATACTACAAGCAATTGCAGCTCAGGTAGCAGACCTGAAAAAGGATATGGATAAAAATTATGAAGACCTGAAAAATGATCTCGTTAAAATGAACCAAAAAATGGAAACCTTTCAACAGACGATTACAGATAAGCAACAAAGAATTCAAAAAATGGAAGATAAGTCAGTGGAAGTTGATCAGAAATTAGAATTCTTGTAAGATGAGAACCAGAGATTGGTGCATTCTAGCGCAGAATTGGAAGACAGTCTTGCTCTGATAGAGATGGAAAGAGCATCATATTTTCTAAGATTCCAAAATGTAATAGAAGAGGAGAATTTGTTAGATTTGATGAGTGAGTTACTTGCAGAGTTACTTGGAATGGAAAAGAACCAAATGAATTGCGAAATAGATCAGGTCTTTAGAGTTAATTCAAGCTACGCCAGAAGAAACAGAGTGCCCAGGGAAGTTCATGTAAGATTCCTCAAAAGATCTATACGAGATGAGATTCTGAGAGCAATAAGAGATCAACCATTGAAATACAAAGAAAAAGAGCTAATAATTCTTAAGCAAATTCCTAGAAGAATAAGAGAAGCCCGAAGAGAATACCAATTCTTAACAAGGAAACTGGTTGATAAAGGTGTGAATTTCAGATAGTTGGTCCCAGAAGGATTATTAATCTTCTGGGACTCAAAAAGATACAGATTGGATACTCCACTTAAAGCAGTGGGATTTTTTAACAACCACAGAACTTTTCTGGAAAAAGGTGACTCTGAATCCAAGAAAAAAGAGGAAACGACCATTGCAGGAGCGTCTAAACAAGTCGAAGAGGAAGAACCCCAAAGACCCAATCAGAGGAAGACGTAAGACTGAAAGACCAGAAGCAGATAAGCTCTCCTAGAAGACTGAAGTCTAGATATAACTGAAGCTATGGAGGAGGTTGGAATTCTTTCAATAAATATAAACCATCTGAACTCTCCTTCAAAAAGGAGGAAAATCTTTATTAGGCTACAAAAGTTGAAAATGGACATAATTTGTCTTCAAGAGACACATATTAAGAGACAACATTCTAGACTTTTAGGACAACCAAAAATGGGTAAGCTTTACTTCTCCTTGGCACTTCAAAAGAAAAGAGGTATAGCTTTTTATATAAAGGAAAAGTTGAATCCAAAACAAGTTTATGCTGATGAAGAGGGGAGAATATTAATGGTGGAAATTATGTCGAATCAAAAACAAATATTGATAGTCGCAATATATGCACCCAATGAGAAGCAAGACCAGTTCTATCAGCAACTACATAATAAACTTGTGGACTTAAATCACTAAAACCTTTGTATATTGGGAGATTTTAATGCAATAGCTGACGCAACATGGGATTATAAAAGCTATAAAAAAGGGAAAAAAGGGGGCCTAAGGCCTTTTTAAAAAT
Organism: Crotalus tigris; assembly: GCF_016545835.1. Classification (NCBI taxonomy): domain Eukaryota; kingdom Metazoa; phylum Chordata; class Lepidosauria; order Squamata; family Viperidae; genus Crotalus; species Crotalus tigris. The sequence continues at coordinate 2,566,192 of NW_024096718.1, forward strand.
GAAAAATGAACTGCTTATACAAGACATATGGAGAGAGATGAATCCAGAAAAACCACAATATACATTTTACTCAAACAGACATAAATCATGGTCAAGAATAGACATGATATGGACATCTTACAATTTGAAGACTATAATACAAGAGGTTGAAATAGAACCTAATATTTGGGCAGCCCACAGTCCAATTAAAATGATTTGGAAAGGAACTAGGAAAAAACTAAGATGGTTGCTGAATAAATCTATATTGAAAGAAAAAGAATTTCTACAATCAGCAACAAAAAAAATGGATTTTTTCTTTAAAATAAATAAGAAAGAAGAAACCTCCCTCCAAAATGTATGGGATACGGCTAAAGCATACTTCAGAGGTTTGGCCATAATGTATGCTGCTAAAAAGAACAAAGAAAAGAAACAATTACAGGACCAGTTGAAAGAAGAACTTAGCAAATTGGAATCTGATTTGCGATCTGATCCACAAAAGACGGTGTTGAAGACACAAATGGAATTAATAAAACATAAATTAAACTTAACTGAGATGGATATAATGGCACAACAGATCAAATGATCTAAACAGAACTTTTTTGAAAATGCTAACAAACTGGGTAGATGGCTGGCATATAAATTGAAGAAAGAAAGAGAAAAAAGAATGATAAGTAAGCTACAAGATTCAAAAGGCGAGGTACATTTCTACAATGATGCAATGAAAAAAATTATCAAGGCCTAATGTAAGACACTTTACAAGGCAGAGCTGGCTTCCAAAGAGGCAATACAGGACTATTTAAAAAGAGCTGACCTTCCAAAAGTTCCAGAGAATATGCGACATATATTAAATGAGAAAATAACAATGATGGAGATCACAGAGGCAATAAAATGGCAGAAGAAAGATAAGATGCCGGGGCCTGACAGACTTCCTGCAGAATTTTATGTAGCGCTACAAGATATAATAAGTCCGACTTTGAAGGAATTGTATAATGGAATCTTTTCAGAGACAAAAATACCTAATTCGTGGACCGAAGCCAACATTACCTTGATACCTAAAGAAGATACTGATCCCACACAAATAAAAAACTATAGGCCAATATCGTTATTAAATGTGAATTACAAAATCTTCGCTTCAATAATGGCAGAAAGAATGAAGAAATTCTTGACTGAATTTATCCATATAGATCAAAATAGCTTTTTGCCTAAAAGACAAAGAATAATTTAAGGATTATCTTAAATGTTTTGGAATATTATGAAAATCACCCAGGGAAACAGATGGCATTGATATTTCTTTTTTTAAAATAAATATTTTATTAAGTTTATATAAATGAGGAAAGAGTAGGAACAATACAGGTATGGGGAGGGAAGGGGATGGGAAATTTAGGATGGAATAAGGGTAGGTACAATAATCTGGTACTTTAATAAACAAGCTACCGTCCGGATCCTAATAGTGAATGAATATAATTTGTATTACACTCAGCCATTTTAAAATAAGATTAACTATAACCATATTACTAACAATTAATAAACAGATAAAATTCATCTGTGTAAATAAACGTAAGTAGTAAAATCTCAACTAATCATAATTGTTAATATTAACGGTTAAGAATCACTGAAAATAAAGATATTATCAACCTATGAACTATAACTCAGTTAAAAATCCATCATCTATTCTATAATATTAGATTCTTTTCAGATTCTAACTCGTCTCTAACCATTGATAAAAAATTTCCCAAGTTTTAAAATAAACTGAATCATCTTTCTTTTTCATCTCCAATGTTAATCTATCCATTTCTGCACAATCTAAACTTTTAGTAATTATAGCCTGGTCAAATGGTAGATTTTCATTTTTCCAAAATTGGGCAAATACTATCCTTGCTGCTGTTAAAACATGTAATATCAGATAGTCATTCTCTTTACCATAATTAGGTCTTAATATTCCTAGCAAAAACAATTCCGGTTTAAATTCTATCTGTATTTTCATCATATTTTCCAACATCTATGAATCTTAAACCAATATTTCTTAGCATTAGGCCATACCCACCAGGCCTAATGCTGTTGTTTACATTTCCTGGCTGTTTTTTACATTTCCAACAAGTATTTGAAACATTTTAAATCATTTTTTGCTAAGTGAACTGGTGTCGTATGCCATCTATAAAACATCTTATATAAATTTTCTTTATATGCTGCTGCTTTTGTAAGCTTAATATTTTTATCCCAAAGTTTTTGCCAGTCTTCTAAATCTATAGAATATCCAAAGTTCTTTGCCCATACTATCATTGTCTCTTTCATTTGTTCTTCTTTCATCTTCCAATTTAGAAGAAATTTATAGTTTCTTAATCAAATTCTCATCCGTTTTTAACAGAATTGTATCTAATGGAGTCTGTTCTTTGTAAAATCCTGTTGATTTTATATCTTTTTTGTATCTTGTTTGAATTTGCAAATAGGACCACCATGTTAAGTCAATACCTTGTTGTTGAAGAATTTGCCTGTCCTTAAGTTTTCCATCTTTATCCAAAATATCTTTATAACTAACCAGTTTGTCATAGTTAATAAGGTTTGGATAAGTGAATGCTTCCATTGTTGAAAGCCACTCAGGTATTTTCATATACAGTTTATGGCTGATTTTCTCCCATTCTGAAAGTAATACATTTCTTATGGCATGATTTTGAAAATATTTATGCGCTTCAGTTTTCTCACACCATATAAAAGCATGCCAACATAGTTGAAGATCGTGTCCCTCTAAATAAAGCAATCTTTTATTTCTCAATACTATCCATTCTTTGAGCCAAAGCAGAATAGCTGCTTGATAGTAAAGTCTCCAATCAGGAAGTCCGAAGCCCCCTCTATCTTTAGCTTCTTGTAACAATTTACATTTGATTCTAGCTTTCTTTCTTTGCCATATAAATCTTAAAATTATTGCATTTAGATCATCAAAAAATTTCTTACTCAGTTTAACAGGAACTGTTTGAAATAGAAAAATTAGCTTTGGTAAAATATTCATCTTAACAGTCGCTTTTCTTCCTAACAGTGATAATTGAAGATTTTCCCACTTTTCCAAGTCTATTTTTATTTGTTTCATTAATCTCTCATAATTATCTTCTTTTAATGTAGTATATTTTGCAATTAAATAAATGCCCAAATTTTTAACTTTTTTAACTATTTGAAGGTTTGTTATTTTAGCAAGTTGGATTTTCTGTTTATCTGTTAAGTTTTTTGTTAATACTTTAGTCTTTTCCCTATTTATTTTCAGTCCAGACACTTCTCTGAATTTCTCAATTTTCTGCAAGAGTTTATCGGCTGTTTCCAGTGGTTCCTCTAAAATAAAAACCAAGTTATCTGCAAAAGCCTGTAGTTTATATTTCTGGTCTTTAATCTCCAGTCCTTTAATTTCCGTATCTTGTCTAATATTTCTAGCCAATACCTCTAGTGTAAGAATAAATAACAAGGGAGACAGTGGACATCCCTGTCTAGTACCTTTTTAAATAGGCATTGGTATTTCATGATGCACAAAAAGCATTTGACAACTTAAACTGGCAATTTATGTTTCAACAGCTGACGGAAATGGACTTTGGCAAAAACTTCACAAATGCAATCCAAGCAATTTATAATAAACAAACAGCAAGGATATTGTTAAATGGAGACTAAACAGAAAGTTTTGACATCAAAAAAGGCACAAGACAGGGGTGTCCACTATCACCTCTGCTATTTATTCTTACACTGGAAGTCTTGGCTAGAAACATTAGGCAGGATACGGAAATTAAAGGGTTGGAAATAAAAGAACAGAAGTACAAACTACATGTCACAATGTCCGTTGTTGTCCAGGAGAACAAAAGCCAGGAACGCAAGTACGAGGTGCAAGCAAGGTTTTATTCCTTAACAAACAAAGTCAGCACTGGGAGTGAATTGCTCCCAGTGTCTTACATAACTGTGCCACGCCCCATAACCCCACCCCCAGCTTCTAATCACCATCCGCCCCACTGTCATAAAAGTCTCTTCCGTCCAGCCACGCCTTTCCTCTGGAGCAGCCCCGCCCTGTTGTCCCTCAACTCAGCTGCCTAGGTCTGGTTTCACGTTTCCAGCATCTCTGCGGCTCCGGCTGGCAGTCAATGCCCTTTCCTCGGCCGCCGGAGGCCTCCTACAGCCCTTGGTGACAGGTAATAGTTGGCTGCACTGCTCAGCTGATTCACTAATGGCTGTGGGCTTTGCCGGCTTCCTGCTACGCTGCTCAGCTGCTCTGCTAATGGCTGTGGCCTTTGCCGGCTTTTTGCAGCAATTATCTGTTGACAGCGGTTTTCCTGGAGGTTTGTCAGCGACCGGCTGCCCCCCCCCCACAGCCTGGCAGTGGTGTCGGCAGCAGTGGATTTCCCCCTCCGGGAATGGCAGGCTGTCAAGGTGCAAAGGGAGGGGGGATAGAGGGCCGTAACCAGCAGCCTACGGTTCCGTTCTGCTGGCAACTTCCCAGCTCCGTGGCGGCATCCAGCATTGGGGCAGTGGTTGGCAGCTTCATGTTTTGTCCCGTGTCACCTCCCCACCTGTGAATGGCAAGCCCCGTGAGGCTTGACACTACAGACATTTGCAGATGATTTGATTTTTATCATGGAGGAGCCATTAGAAACAGCTACTAAACTTCTACAGAAAATAGAGAAATTTGGAGAAGTGGTCAGCCTGAAAATAAATAGGGAAAAGAGTAAGGTATTAACAAAAAACTTAACTGACAAACAGAAAACCCAATTTGCAAAAAAGACAAATCTTCAAATAGCTAAAAAAGTTAAATATTTAGGTATCCATTTAACATCAAAATACACAACATTAAAAGAAGATAATTATGAAAGACTACTGAAACAAATAAAAGTAGACTTGGAAAAATGGAAAAATCTTCAATTGCCACTGTTAGGAAGAATCGCCACTATGAAGATGAATATTTTACCGAAACTACTCTTCCTATTTCAAACAGCCCTTGTAACACTGGGCAAGAAATTTTTTGACGATTTAAATGTAACAATATTGAGATTTATAGGGCAAAGGAAGAAAGCACGAATTAAAACCAAAATGTTACAAGAATCTAAAGGTAGTGGCCTTCCTGTGGTTGCGCTGTGCCGATGGCTGCTGTTTAATAGCTGCCTGTCCCGGGAAATTGTAAAAGCTGGCAAAAACAGCAACGATCAGCTGTTTTGCAGCTTGAAACTTTCCTCCCCGGTGAAGGGAGGGAGGTGAGCCTTTGCCTGGGTAGAGGTAGAACCTCACAACTTTCCCAGTTTTTTTTTCTGGGAGATGAAGTGAGAGCTCCCTCGGAGTCTGGGTGTTGCTCCGTTTCCTTGGATGCCTTTGTTCTCCGAAGAGAACGAAGCTAGACGCTGCCTCCGCTGCTGCTATCTGATGGGAACAGTAAGTTAACTCAAAAGCAGACAGAGCGGTCAGGAAGAGAAGAATTGATGATTTTACTTTAAACCTAACTCAGTTTGAATTAACATCTACTCCTGTTACTATTCTAATTGGAGTGAAGAAATATGGTGGAGGAATCCTCCTTCTTTGTCACTCTCTTTGTTTGAGAACTTTCACTTTCTATTTTTTACTTACTATCTTTAAACTGGTAACTAAGTTTTAACAATGTAATAGATTTGGTTCATTTTAAAGGGGAAAAATTCTTATTCCTTTTTTTTAAGGGGGAATTGTTTTTTCTTCTCCTTTGTTCTTATATTACTATTTTTTGAAAAAGGGAAGGGGGGGAAACCCCTCCCTTTTAAAAAAAATGGCTTCAAAACATCCTGGACTTCCTTCTCTTTCTAAAACTTCAACTGCCTCTCCAGTAACTCAGACTGTACAACAACCCAAAATTAAACCTTCTCCACCTTTGCCCCCACCTCAGGCACTTACACTTCAGGATTTACAAGATGCTTTAGATAAGACTTTGGAAAAATCACTAGAAAAAACAGCAGAGCTTCTGGCTCAAGAAAGTAATGAGCTCAGGAAAGATATTGTTTTGGCACTCCAAGGGCTTGCTGGCCTTGTGGAAAAGATTGACGACAGGGTGGATGAAGTGGTCGGTAATGTTGAAATATTACAAGATAGAGTTGAAAAAATAGAAGAAAATGTGGATGTTACACAGAATGAAATTATAATGTCACAATACAGAGAAATGGAGTATGCTTTGAGAATAAGGGGCCTGAAGGAAAATATTAAGGAGAATTTGAGAGAAGAAATTGCAGCAGAACTGGCCTCTATTTTGGAAATTGATCCCGAAGAAATGTTGAAAGATATAGAAAAGATTTTTAGAGTTAATTCGTGGGTTGCAAAACAGAGGAAATTACCAAGAGATGTGGTGGTCTATTTTGCAAGAAAATCACTTCGTAATGAAATTATACAGGCCTTCTATAAACAAAGATTTCAGATTGCAGCTCAGGATGCGATAGTTTTAAAGGAAATACCTTCTAAAATTCTTAGAAAAAGAAAAGACTTTGCTTTTTTGCTGAAGAACTTAAGAAGCGACAAATTCAATTTAGATGGGATATACCTGTGGGGATAGTGGTGACTTACGCTGGTACACGATACCGTCTTAATACAGTTTCAAAAGCAAGAGATTTTTATGTTACTATTTTAAAGCAAGTCCACCACCATCTCCAAGATCAAAGAAAGATGAGAGCAAGACAGAAGCGCAATTGTCTGTAGGTTCAATGCCATCTTTGGGAGAAGAATTGTAGGTTGAAGTTATGTAACAGAATTTGCAAATAACAGAAGACCAAAGGAACAGAGAATTACACGCGCTGCTTATAATCGTAGAGAAAGACAACAACAACAACAACAACAGCAACAACAACAAAAGGCAGATGATGGAAGTTTACCACAGTCTATTTCGGAGCCGGTGGGAGGAGGAAGGCCAAATAGATCATCGACTGTAAATCTACATGCTTTGTTCCAAAGGCTTCATCCTGCCAAGAATGGCAAAGCTTCTAACCTGGAATGTTAATGGGCTTAACTCACCACACAAGAGAAAAAAACCTTTCATTATTTGAAACAACACAGAAATTTATTTATTTATTTATTTATGAGACTTATATACCGCTTTAAGTGCAAGCACTCTCTAAGCGGTGTACACCAGTAAGCAATGTATATATATATATATATTTACATTGCCCCCAACAATCTGGGTCCTCATTTACCTACCCCGGAAGGATGGAAGGCTGAGTCAACCTTGAGCCGGTGAGATTTGAACCGCTGACCTGCTGAACACAGTCAGCTAAAGTGGCCTGCAGTACTGCACTCTAACTGCTGCGCCACCTCGGTGCTGATATTATTTGTTTACAAAAGACTCATATGAGGTGCTGATATTATTTGTTTACAAAAGACTCATATTATTTCTAAAGATCAAAAATATTTGTTTAATCCCCGGCTGGGGATACATTTTATAGCTCCTGCTTTGCAGAAAAAAGGAGGAGGAGTTATCTAGGTGAGAAAGGAGCTTTCACTGAAGTTAATTGATTTTGACTTACAAGGAAGATATGTTATTATTGATTTACTAATTAGATATGAAGAGAATATACAGCAATGTAAAGGTTATTTTAAGGAATTTTTTGCTTGGAATATGAATAATGGTGCCAATGGTATGGGATTCTTGTAAAGCATATATGAGAGAGGTTTTGATTTCTATGAACAATGCTCACAGATGTAAACGGACCCAGAAACGTAAAGACCTTGAAGATGAGATTAAATGTAAGGAAAAGATTTTAATATCAAATCCAATGGACAATAATTTAAAAGTTTCTATTACTTTGTTGAAGGAGCAATTTAATATGTTATTAGCAGATCAAATGGCAACTAATTTGAGGTATGTGAAACATAATACATTTTGTAATGCAAATAAACCTGGTAGATGGTTGGCTTATCAATTACGTAAGAAACAGAAATCGAGGATTATAGATAAAATAATTTATAAAGGTAAAGAAGTCTACCAACAAAATTTGATTAAAAAGTCTTTTTTAGATTTTTATTCTAAATTATATGCTAGTGAAAGTATACAAACTTCAGATATAGAAAAATATTTACAGGGAGCACATTTTCCTAGACTTACGAGTGATCAATGTGATGGGATTAATGGTTTAATTACTTCTGAAGAGATTATTTTTGCAATTAAACAATTGAAGGTTGGTAAGACTCCAGGTACTGATGGGTTAACAGTGATTTATTACAAGATGTTATCTGAAGAAATGATAGAACCATTAAAGGTACTTTTTAATGATATTTTATCTGGAGCAGAATTACCTCCACCTTGGAGGACGGCCTTCATATCATTAATTCCAAAGGATGACCAGGATCTGTCCCAACCTAGAAATTATAGGCCTATATCTCTTTTAAATACAGATTATAAGATTTTTGAAAAGATACTGGCAAATAGATTAATGCAGGTTTTGAAACAATTGACTCATACTGGGGAGATATATGAAAAACAATGTAAGACAAATTGTTAATTTAATAGAGTATTTGGATAAGAACAACCAAATCCCTGCTGCTTTAATATTTCTAGATGCTGAGAAAGCTTTTGATCAATTAGCTTGGAATTTTCTATTGAAAGTTGTAGAGGAAATGAATTTTGGAGATAAATTCTTGTCTGTTCTCAAGGCCATTTATCAACAACAATCGGCACAAATTATAGTTAATGGGGGATTAACAGACGTATTTAAAATAGGAAAAGGTACAAGACAAGGTTGTCCTTTATCCCCCTTGCTATTTGTATTAACAATGGAGATTTTACTTATTAAAATTCGAGACTCATCTAGATCAAAAGGAATAAAAATAAGTAAGATTGATTATAGGCTGAGAGCTTTTGCTGATGATTTGGTTGTGACATTATCCCATCCAACAGATTCGGTCAAAGATTTGGTTGAAATTTTAGCACAGTATGGACAGGTCTCTGGTTTTAAGGTAAATAAGAATAAAACTAAAATATTATTGAAAAATATGTCTAGGAAGGGAAAAGATTTTATAGCTGAAACAACCGGTTATGAAATAGTTAATAAGGTTAAGTATTTAGGAGTTTATATTACAACATCTAATGGAAAATTGTATAAGAATAATTATGAACGCTTATGGGTTAAAGTTCAAAAAGATTTAAATGATTGGCAAAAGCTACAACTATCGTTATTGGGGAGAATTTCAGTAGTGAAGATGAATGTTCTACCAAAGTTTCTTTTTTTGTTTCAGATGATACCCATTTTAAAGAAGGATGCTAATTTGGATGAGTGGCAGAAGGGTATTAATAAATTTATTTGGGGCAGGAAGAAATCAAGGGTAAAGTTTAAGATTTTACAAGATGCTCAAGAGAGAGGTGGACTTAAAGCACCTAATTTGAAATTATATTATGATGCGGCCACTTTAACTTTAGTAAGTGACTGGCTTAATTTAACAAAAAGAGATATTCTTGAAGGGTGGGTATTATTATATATGTTGGCATGCATATTTAATTTTTGATAAGAAAGTAGATTGGGTCTTTAATTCACATATTTTAAGATATGCTTTACTTCGAGTTTGGAAAAAATATTATTGTAAGTTAAATTATAAAATACCTATTTGGGAGATCCCTGGACAAGCAATCCAGGGGGTTTCTAAGGGGGTGAATTTTGACAACATTTTGTATAAAGAGTTACTTATTTGTTCGGGCACTGATTGGCAATTAAAGTCTTCTGAAGTGTTAAGGCAAGAAAACATTTTACAATCGTGGTTTCAATATTTGCAAATCGTGCAGAGATGGACTTTGGATAAGAAAATGGGAATTACTTTAGTAGATGAAAATTTGGTAATTCAGATCAAGGATCAGAAATGTGCCCATATTAAAAGAATTTATAATGAGTTAATAAAATTGGATTCAGAAACAGAGTTAGTTAAAGATTGTATGATTAAATGGGCCCAGAATATTCAAGAACCAATCTCGTTGGACTTATGGGAGGTAACTTGGACTAGAAATGTTAAATTTACGCAGGCCCAGAATTTGAGGGAAAATTTTTATAAAATGTTTTATAGATGGCATCTGGATCCTAAAAAGCTGTCCTGTATGTACCCGAACCTGCAACCTAAATGTTGGAGATGTGGTTGCTTGGATGCAACCTATTTTCATGTTTGGTGGACTTGTAAAGTTATTAAAGCCTTCTGGATTATGATTTGGTGGAACATTCAAAAGGTTTTTAAAAGGAAGATTAAGTTTACTCCCCAACTGTTTCTTTTGGGAATTTTTGTGGATTTTAATGTTAAAGAAACTATTTTAATGTTGAATTTAATAACAGCAGCAAGATTACTGGTGGGTCAATATTGGAAGAAGGATACTCTGCCTTCTTTAGAAGAATGGGTATTTAAGGTTTCTAATTTAGCAGAAATGGCTAAAATTTCTGCTTATTTAAAGGACCATTCACAAGAGAGATATTTTAACGTATGGAGAAGATGGATAGAATATGTTCAGAAGAAATATGGAACTACAAAGTTTCACTTATTCTATGAGTAATAATTTTGTTTATAAACATATGATGTTAAAGTTTGAAGAGAGTTAAGGGTTTTTATGATTTTGTTTATTGTATAATTAGTAAACTTAAATAGATTATGTTTAATATGTTTGCATAATCCTGTATTTTGCTCTGGGAAGTCGGGGGGAGGGGGTGGGGGATGGATGAGTTGAAGTTTAAGTAGTTCAGATAAAGTAGAAATAGTTTTATTGTAAATAATATTAATGTTTTAATTTTGAGAGAGGAACTGCTTGGGCATTTCCCCTGGACTGCATCAAGAGGGAGAAGAAGAAGGTGAGAAGTAAGTAGGAAGGTGGAGATGAAGGAGGAGAGGAGCTGAGTGAAGAAAAAGAGGGAAAGAAGTAAGTTGGTTTGAGGTGGGATGCGGTTTGGGGGGAAATGGGCGGGCAAGACCGAATGTGGTATGTATCAATTTGTTTTGTTTTTTATCTGAAGTATTTGTAAGATCGTTATGTACTGTAAAATTGAAAATAAAAATTTTTACAAAAAAAAAAGAATCTAAAGATAGTGGGGGTTTTGGACTTCCAGACTGGAGACTTTATTATCAAGCAGCTATCCTACTTTGGCTCAAAGAATGGATTACATTGAGAAATAAAAGACTTCTTTACCTAGAGGGACATGACTTACAATTGGGTTGGCATGCGTTCCTGTGGTACGAGAAAAACAAAGTACATAAATATTTTCAAAACCACGCTATAAGGAATGTACTGCTTACAGAGTGCAAGAGAATTAAACATAAAATTTATAGTAAAATAGCGGAATGGCTTTCAACATGGAAGCATTTGCTTACCCAAATTTAATTAATTATGATAAACTTATAAACTTATGTTACTTATAAAGACAGACAAGTTCTTCAACAACAAGGCATTGGCTTAACGTGGTCATATTTGCAAATCCAAACAAGATATGAAAAAGATGTAAAATCAATGGGATTTTACAAAGAACAGATACAACTTAATAAAATACTTTTGAAAACAGATGAAAATTTGATTAAGAAACTTTATAAATTTCTTCTAAATTGGAAGATGGAAGAAGAACAAGTAAAAGAAACAATGATAGTGCGGGCAAATTTTTTTGGATATTCTATAGATTTAGAAGATTGGTAAAAGCTTTGGGACAGAAATATTAAACTTACTAAAGCAGTTTCATACAAAGAAAATTTATATAAAATGTTTTATAGGTGGCATATGACACCAGTTAGATTAGCAAAATGTTTAAAAATGTATCAAATAATTGCTGGAAATGTAAACAAAAACCAGGCACTTATTATCATCTCTGGTGGATATGCCCTTACGTAAAAGAAATTTTGATTTAAGATTCACATATGGTTGGAAAAGATGATCAAAATACAGATAGAATTTAAACCAGAATTGTTCTTGCTAGGAATATTTGGATTTAATTATGGAAAAGAGAATGAATATTTAATATTACATGTACTGACAGCCGCGAGAATAGCATTTGCCCAATTTTGGAAAAGTGAGAACTTACCATCTGACCAAATTATAATTACAAAAATCTTAGAATGTGCAGAAATGGACAGACTAATGTTAGAGATTAAAGAGAAAGAAGACTCAGTTTATTTTAAAACATGGGAAAAATTCTATCAATGGTTAACAATACGAGCTAGCGAGAAAGGAATGTGAAATTTAATAGGCTAAATGAGACTTATTGATTAACTTTTACCTTCATGATTATTGCTATTTTTAGTGATTATAAGTGTTTAATACTATATTAACTATTGTTATTTAATATTTGTACCCGGACGATAGTCCGCTTGCTAAAACGTTGAATGACTACTGAACCTACCCTAACTCCTTTTCCCAACCCTACCTAATACCCATACTGACCCTATCGCCAACCCTAATCCTTTCCTACCCTTATAAAACCTAATAAAATTTAATTTAAAAAAGTAAAAAAAGAAAAGAAAATTACCTATGGGTTAACCAAGTTCAAGACGATGGATTGAAGCCTACGATGCTGCTGTGTGTTTATGGTCAAGCAACCTTCGACATCGCAGAGAACTTGATTGCACCAGCACCACTTGAGCCGTTGCGTACTCAGAACTTAAGAAGATGCTCAAAGAACATTTTGAGCCCAAGCTTTCGGCCATCGCCTGGCAGCACACCTTCAAACAACAAAACCAATGTCCCGGTGAGTCCGTTGCCGACTTCATAGCCACCCTTCGTCAAGCGGCCCAGCTATGTGAATTCAAAGACCTTGAGGAACGACTGAGGGACCCTTTAGTTTGTGGTTTAAGGAATTGGGAGCTGCAACAGAAGATCTTTGCAAAAGAGACTATTTCGTTCCAAGATGCGTTGAGGGAGATCACGGCTGAAGAAGCAGCGGGCAGAGCAGTTAAGGCCCTGCAGCTCTCCAAGAACCCTCCTTACACGGAGACCATCCACCAGGAAGACACCGAAAGAATTGAAGACTCCGAATCAGACCACGAATTCGATAGGTTACAGCAACCTCCTGAAAAAAGGCCTCAGCGTCCATTTGACAAAGCAGTTCCCTTCCCTCGATGCGTCGGGTGTGGAGGTTGACACAAGCGGGTGGAATGCCGATTGCTGAACGGAGTTTTCCAAACAGGGCTGCTCCTAACTCAGGCATTGTGTCCATGGAACAATGCCCTCAATCGGCTTTTCATGCCAATCCAGTGGATTTTACCACACTGCAGAACACTGGCTCAGGCCTACTGGAACAGGCCAGCCTCAGCGAATCGGCTCTACCCATGTCAGATGGGTCACACAGCCCTGGTCTGCCAATCCTGGCAGGCGATCTTGCAGATTGGGAGCTAGCAGCAGCTCCGAGATGTTCGAGAGGGCAAAAGGGCCACCGAAATATTTAAAAGACTACATAAGATTTTTGTCATTGCAAACTTAAATGCTTATGTATTTTCCTTGCAATCTTGAATACTTATGTGTTTTCTTGCAAACTTAAATGCTTAGGTATTCTTGCTATTAAAACAGTGTAATGTCATGCTTGTGTACCAATGTATGCCATTATGCCTTTGAATATCTGTAATCTTTGTACAATTCAACAAAGGGTTGTATGTGTCAAAGATCTAGTGGGAAGGGGTGTAACATATTGAGTTAAATTTGTGAAACAGGTTGCTGGGATTTGTGTAAGAACGGTTAGCAGACCACATGGCCTTCCAGCCAGACTTTCTGTCTATAGATTATTTAGTATGCATTTAAGCGGGAGAATACTGTGATCTGATCGGTTGCCGCCTCCTAAGCTGAATGTATAAATAGGGGTGGAGCATGTGCTTTTCAGTTTTGGTTTTGCCTTTGCAATAAAGAGAGTTCTGTTTTACCAATATTCAGTGTCAACATTCAAGAAATCCAAATGTTTGATTTATGTGTGAAGTGTATGTGCTAATATATAAATTTTATTTCTTTCTCATCCCTTTATTGAGATACATGGGAAAGGATATTTGAAACCTTTATTTAAATTAGTTTGACCAGACACAAGTTCATTGACATTTGGGTGATGGATAAGATAAGCAGGATTTATACTAACTATGCTTCTATGTTGCCCTTACTATTATAAATGTGCTTTAGTCATGTTCTATCTTTCTTAGGCTGCCTGGATGGATCCCACTGGAATTATAAGAAATCTTATATGATATGTGGAAGATATGTGGGCTTTAATTCCCCCAACAGTCTGTGCCTACACAAAGAGGGAAGAAAATGCAACATTCTGAACTGGAATAAGTTGTGAAGAAGTAGCCACAAATTGGCAAGATATTCTATTTGTTTATTTAAGAAATGTATATGGCCATTCAACTGAAACAGTTGTGACGTTGGGCAGTTTACAGTGAAGGATTCAACATTATATTTTTTTTTAGCTTTATAATTGGGGACCATAGTCTTCCTGGTCCCTGAATACCTCAACTCCAAGTACATCTAGAAAATCTAAACTAGCCTTGAGACTAAATAAAATAAAATCAAATTCTTTATTACAGGTCTGCAAACCAGATTAAATAAAATTTATTTTTTTAAAAAACCTTATGGAGTAGAACATCAAAATAAAATAAGCATACAAGATAAAAATTATACAAACATGCTTGCCCTATTTTGTAATCAACAATGTACAAGTTTTACACTTTTGTAAAACTTATACATTGAGACTATATTCCTCCTTTTGATTGCCATGTTGTGAAGGAAAGGAAAAGAGTTATTCAAGCTAAAGAATAAAAAGAGGCTAAGAAATGGTTAAGAAAGGAAGAATTGCTGTTTTCCCCTATTTTTCATACCACCAACATCAATCCAGCTGAACTTTGGAATAGGTCTTCCAACTACTTTTATCTCCTGATCATAATGGCCACTCTTCTTCCATGTATGTGTGATCATTTATGTGTTGGTTTAATTTCCCTCTTAAATGACGTGTGATTCCTCCATCCTGTACTGGATTAAGGAAACACAGTTCAGCCTATTCCTAGCTGGAGAAACTCCCTGAGTAACTTAAGGCATGTCATTCATTCTCATCCCTATCTACTGGGTGGGTCTAGGACCATAAGGCTCCTACCCTTGGCCACGTTTCCTTCTCCTTGAGGCTCCCACCACTGCCCATTTACCTCCAGCGTTCCTCCTTGGCTGGCCTGTCCCTGCCCATTCTCCCTGGCCAATGGGCCCCGCACCTTCCACCTCGTGCCTTTCAACCTGGCCCATTTGCTGAGGCCCCCTGTGTCATGGGCTTTTGGCCACATGGGATAGTTAGCTGCCAGCCAATTGGATGGGTGGCAGGGAGAAGCCATGGTGCTGCAAGAGCAGTGTGTGATTGCCAACAGGTGATCGCATTCTCAGTAGGCATATATGTCTACCAACTGGCAGGAAATATTAAATGCCCTTTTATGAGTTGAAATTGCAGCAGCATTATTAATAACAGCCATGGTGATAAATAATTGAGGTGCTGTGTGGCAATCACTTTGATTGTTGCTGATTCACAGAGGGGATTTATTGAGTAAGCAAGCAGCATAAAAAAATAAATTTAAAATGCATTTAATTGGCAGGCTCGACGTCACAAACATATGATAATCATATGTTTCTGAGACAGACATTTGGTGCTTTGCTTGTTTAATACATGAGATGAATGTACCAGATAATGTGCCATTCACCTGCTTCCCCACACCAGGACAACCCCCCCCCAATTGCAGAAGTTGCGCCTGCCTTGCCTTTCACCTGCACCCCCCTGCAATCAGAGAAGCTGCACCTGCCCTGCCATTCACCTGTGCACCCACCCCACAACACAGCCCTTGCAATCATCCATCACACAATTGAAATTTGGAGTCTTGGTTTAATATCATGGTTCTGATAGATGAGACCAATAGAAATAAGAATTCTAAGGCAATCGCTTTCCTTAAAGAATACTTTTAATGGCTGCATGATATCAGCACGAACAAAGGTGAAACCAAGACTGAAAGTTACCCCCCCCCCAAAACGTTACAAATTAAAAGTTGAACTCCCCACCCCTTAGTGTGTCATAATTCACAATCCCCAATTAACACCTTTGGTGGGCTTCCTAACGGTAGCTCCAGCCCGCCAAACATTAAGGCTGCTTGACTTTGGTTCCCATAAGAAAGTTATTGTTTTGACTATGGCAACCAAAAAATGAGGAAACATGGCTGATTTCAGAGCATTTGAAGATTTGACATTTAATTTAATTAAATTGAAATTCTATTAAATCCAATTTTCTTTTTTATCCTGGCCCATTATTGTCTTGACACACCATTCCTTCCATCAATATTTGCTTCAGTCAGAAGTGGGCAGCCTATATAGGCTGCATGTAGCGCCTCATTTGTGGTCTTGAAACAGCCCAAAATTGTATACTGAAATTCAGCAGCAAATGTAACTTGGGATAGTATAGCTTTTGCTACCTTTGGGATGAGATGGGAATGCAAATTCAATGCTTTTTGTAGCCCAACTCAGAGGTGCAATCCCTGATCCCATTGTCCATCCTTGGTGTCATAACCAATATGTTATTAAGGGGACCTCTCTCTCATTCTATTTCTTCTATTACTCTGAGTTCTGTCATACTCCTAGAGGGGAGAACTATCTCTTGTTTTCTCCATCGCTACAATGTATCTCTCTCGCTGTCTCTGCATATTTGCTCTTTGAACTGTCTCTCCCTTGATGTTACCCTGGGGGTGAGAAAGAAATGAGCCTCCGGCCATCTGGTGTCAATTTATTTATTTATGAGACTTATATACCGCTTTAAGTGCAAGCACTCTCTAAGCGGTGTACACCAGTAAGCAATGTATATATATATTTACATTGCCCCCAACAATCTGGGTCCTCATTTTACCTACCCCGGAAGGATGGAAGGCTGAGTCAACCGTGAGCCGGTGAGATTTGAACCACTGACCTGCTGAACACAGTCAGCTAAAGTGGCCTGCAGTACTGCACCCTAACTGCTGCGCCACCTCAATGCTGCTAACATCGGATGTTTTGCATTCACAACAGATGAAAATGTAGCAATTTTTTCCCTTTCGTTTTTAGAGTTAGATGATGCTGGTGTGTGTGTGTGAATGAGAATCTAGCTAGACATAACAACACTAAGCTTAGTGTGAGAATCAAGGTTATTGAGTTCAGAGCTGGTAAAGAATTGGGCTGGAGAACTGGAGAGGAAGCCCGTGCTTCAAGCTAATTGGGGAATGTGATTTATGACTGTTAACTGGAGGAGGGAATTATGCTTTGATACTATGTGTCTGGGGGAGGGGAATTCAGTTTTTGGCTTCGATTATGCTATTTGAATAAAAGATTCTTTAGGTAAAAAATGCCTCAAAGTTCTTTTGAAGAGTTTCATCTGTCAGAACCATGACATTAAGCCAAAAACTCCAATTTTTCCTTAACTTTCTTGAGGTCCTGAGCCCCAGTCGCTGTCCCTAGAATCGAGGAATAAGCCAACAAAGATTCAGGGAAGATGTCAACATGGAGAAAGAAAGAATGCCTGAAACCAGCACCCCGGCGGTGGCTGCTACCCCAGATGGGGGAGCAACAGCCCGCATGCCGGTGGAGAAGAAACTTTTTCAGACCTCCCAGCTGGGGGCAAAGCCCAAGCCGTGAGGACAGCTGATCTGGTTGTTGGAATCGACCCTACCCAGCAGAAACTCCAGACACCTTGAGATGTCCTTGCCATCATCAAGTGCTTCAAAGCAGATGAGGTTGAGCTGCAAAGAGGGGGTTCCCACACATCGCGTTCCCCAGACCAGTGGAGAGCCCACTGAGGACTTGGGTGAGTGAAAGTACCTGTCCACAACCCGTAGTCAGTTAGTGGAGAAGTTGGTGGAAAGATTTGAGGAGCTAGAGATGAAGAGTGGATAACAACCTTCCTGCTCCCCATACACGAGCAATCATGATGATTGGCGAGGCAGCCACCAACTCCTACCAAGGGGAACCCCCAGTCCCCCTTGTGCAGAACAGGCAGCTGCCCCATCCTCAAAGTCACTGACTATGACTTCCAGCCCCACGGGGAGAGACAGTTCCAGTTGTTGCCCCTCCCAAAGCCCAGATTTCTGCCAATGGGATAAGAGCCCAAGCCGTCACCAGGACAGCAAACCCTGGGTCGACATGCTTACCGGCCACCCAGTCGGGGCCCATACAACAATGAGGAATGCCGCTTCCTTCCTAGGTGGGAAGCCAGCAGTGCTGGCGATGCAGCAACTGAACTGGGGATGGCCACAGCTCCCAAATGTGCAGCAGCAGATGGGGGCCTTGTAACAACTAGGGATGATGCATCCACCAGGGGGTCAGCAACTGCTGGGAGCACTACAGCAGCACTGGGACTGGCTGCTGCCTCCAAACCTGCAGCAACTGCTGAGGGGCCCAGAACCAATGGGGATCCAGCAACAACTGCCTCTTGGGCTGCAGGAATTCCTGCAGCAACTGGGGGCACCAAAACCCCCTGTAGGCCAACAGCAGTGGAGATGGCAGCAGCCCCCACCTATGCAGCAACCGCTGGGAGACTAGCAGCAGCTGGGGGTGTCATTATAGCAGCCACTGAGACAGATAGGGGTCGCACAACAATTGGGAGTGCCACAGCCACCGGCAATGCAACAACAGCCATGGGGTGGCAACAGCTCCGGGGCGCGCAACAACTACTGGGAGGCTTGCAGCAATTGGGGCTGTGGCAGTCACCATGGGGGAGCCAGCATCAGTTGGGGATGCAACAACCACAGTGGGGAGGCCAGCAACCACTGATGGTGCCACCTCTTAGAGCCACCTTCGATGGGGACCCGGAGAAATTGATCTTTTTCCTCAGTCAGGTGCACTCTCACTTGAACCGCTGTGCCTATTTCTATCTGAACCCAGCCACTATGGTCGATGTGATTGCATCCAGCTTGGAAGGAGAAGCATCCAAGTGGCTGAACAATTTGTATAACGAGCAAGCACCCGAGTTAGAGGACCCCCACCTCTTCCTCCTAGGACTGAGAGCATGGTTCGAAGACCCATCCAGACTTCTGATTTGCCGACGCAGCTGCCATGGACATCTGGAAGGCGAGCTCTGTCTTCCGCATCCAGTTTTGCTTTGCTGGGAAACCCTAGAAAGGGTCGAAAGTCACCCTATAGGGGTGACCAGCAAGGAGGGGATCCCCGCTTGATTGCGGGAGGGTGATCGAAGTAATGGATGGGAC
Source organism: Crotalus tigris (assembly GCF_016545835.1). NCBI lineage: Eukaryota > Metazoa > Chordata > Lepidosauria > Squamata > Viperidae > Crotalus > Crotalus tigris. Next base: position 2,585,314 of record NW_024096718.1, read on the forward strand.
TTACTAGTGAGAATTAAAATATATATTATATTAAAATATAATATACTCAAATAGATAAGATGTGTACTTTGAATACTAGATATTTTTATGAGTGGAGATAAAGAAAACATTGGTCATTTAAAACTTGGAAATATAAATATTAACAGTTATAAAGGTTAATTAAGATATATATATAAGGTGCAGGAGGTGGAGCCAGCTGCCAAACAGAATGGCTGTGTAGAGACGGCGCTCTGAATAAGCTCGCCGATTCCACAGCCACTTCTCCATGCTCAATGGGCTTTTTAAAGCCCCCAATCCCTCAGAGGGAGATTGGAAAAAGAGGTGCCCAGTGGAGCAGTTCTGGACAGCAGTCCGAACCGTAAGTAGCAGGAAAGCCTCGGAGAAGCTGTGCGGCAAAAAGAGACGGTCCAGAATGGCAGCCACGAAGAAGTGACAGCTGTCAGCTGGACAAAGATAGCGGCGATTTAGCGGGACAATGATACAACTAACCTGGTAATGTGAGTACTCAGCGAGCCTTTGTTAGTGTTCCAGAGCGCAAAATCATTCCGGAGAATTTCAAAGAAAAAAAGAAGAGAAAGAAAGTTCCAGAGCAAAAGAGGTGAAACTACTTCCTCTGTGAGAAAGCAGCGATAAGATGCATGGGGCAGAAAGGTTTCACCTTAAAGCAACAGATTCCTAAGCTATAAAGGATTAACAGATAAAGGGGGTTTCTCTTTCTGGCCTTCTCTGGCCCTTTCAGTAAAGCTAAGAACAAAAATTAACACTTGGAAAGCGAAAGTGCCGACTGAGCAGAAAGAGCGGACATTTTGAATAAGAACAGAGGACTGATTGATACTAATTGAGGGAAGAGAGACACATACAAGTTAAGAAGAAAATACGCATAGAAATAAAGTTAAGAAATTGCCCTAAAATCATCCCAAAAAACAAAAAGGATAAGTTGTAGTTAAACTGAGGGTTCAGGCAAATAAGAATCAGTTGAATATAACCTATCACATGATTGAACTGGAAGAGACTAACTAGGCATAAAAAGTTGAAAACCTAAAGAAGGTGGGAAAAAAATTAAATTACATATTTGTCTATCTTGCTGACTACTTTAATTCCTATAATTGTCAAGAGACTAATTGTAAAATCTGGACTGTGTTGCCAATGAATTGAACACTTGCTATAATACTTAGGTGAACCAATTGTTACATCACTATTATATATTACTATTTTGATAAATTAGATTTGCAGTGGAATATGAGCATTTGAAATTGATGAATACTTTAACCTGTTAATTATTGTACATTAAAAGTGTCAATGTTAGAGGCTTTGTATTGTGTTAGTAATAGAACATAACATTGTTAAGATATAAGGTATCAGTGACTATAGTATTAGAAGAATACCAAATTTTCAGGTGTGGTGGAAGAAAGGACAATGATTGTACATAAGTGGGAGGGCTGGTTGATGTCACTCTGAAAGATGACAAGCATTCCCAACTTAACAAAAGTTGGGACTGGAAGAAGGCAGATAAATCAAACATCGGCGGAACTAAGCCCAGCAGGGCAAGATTGATAGAAGAAATGATACCAAGGGAAAGAGCAGGCTCACTCAAAGACCTACAATCGATGTTACAATCTATGCAAGAGGTCATGTTAAGAAATCATGAAGACCTGAAAAAAGAAATAGGTGAAACAAGGAACAACACCGGAGAACTTAAAGAGAAGATCGAAGTAATGGATGGGAAATTTGAATGCTTCCAACAACAAATTCTGAAAAATGAACAGAAACTATTAGAAATGGAAGACAGAATGAATAAGGAGGAAAGGAGAGTAGATGAAATGAATGAAAGACTCTCACAAGCAAACAAGGAATTGGAAAAAACTGTCATCTTGCTACAGACAGAGAAAGCAGGTCACTACCTACGTTTTCAGAATGTGAAAGAAGAGAAGGGGGAGGACCTCCCAGAAATGATGATGGACATCTTAGCGAGAGCTGTAGGAATCGAGAAAGAAGGGATGGCAAATGAGATAGATGAAATATATAGAATACACACAAATGATGTGAGAAGAAACAACTTATCTAAGGAAGTGCATATTAGATTCGTCAAGAAGTCAGTCAGAGATGAGATCCTGCATAGAACCAGAGATGACCCAATAGAATATAAAGGAAAACAACTAACAGTTCTCAAACAAGTCCCCAGGAGGGTAAGAGATCTTAGAAGACCTTATCAACACATCATATTGAAACTAATAAGATGGAATATTAATTTTAGGTGATTGATGCCAGAAGGGATCCTGGTGACATGGCGAGAAAAAAGATTTAGGCTGGATACAATAAACAAAGCAGAAGAGTTTTCCCAACAATATCTAGGTAGGGAAGATGAACTAGAAGAAAGAGATCCAAGAGAAGAAGGTATTACAGAGAGACACAGTAGAAAGGCACAAGAAACACAAACTAAAGAACCGGAAATTGAGAGAAGGGAAAAAATGAACAATGGCAATGATGACGAAAGTAAACTCAAAGAACCAAAGAAGACAGATTGATGAGAATGACTAGATCAAAACACAGGCAGTAATGTGGAAGAACTAACAGCACTATCATTAAATGTAAATGGCTTAAACTCCCCGGTTAAGGGAAACAAAATTTTAAACAAGCTTAATAAGAAAAACTTAGACATAATAATTTTACAAGAAACATAATAATTTTACAAGAAACACATATAAAGAATCAGCACCAAGACCTACTAAATTATCCCAAGTTAGGAACTAAATTTGGGTCACTTTAGCAGCAGCAAAAAGGAGGAATAGTGATATATGTCAAGGAAAAAATCCCAGCAAAACAAATTTATCAGAAGGTAGAATACTGATAATTGAAATCCTCTTGAATAAAAAAAAGGTCGCCCTGGTAGGAATTTACGTGCCCAACGACAGACAAAGACAATTTTACAAGAAATTACATAAGATTATCTGTGATATCGAATATGAGAATATTTGTCTAATTGGCGACTTTAATGCAATTGTAGATAGAGAATTAACTATAAAAGTGAGAATGCAAGAAAAGGAACCAGAAGAATATTACCTGGTACCTTTTTTAAAATGGTGGAGGAACTTAACATCCAGGATAGTTGGAGGGAGAGAAATTCAAATGTAAAACAATTTACATATTATTCAGGGTGCCACAAATTGTGGTCAGAATTGATATGGTCTGGACAACGAAAGAACTAAATTCAGATGTAAATGATGTTACAATAGATATTAATACATGGGCAGACCACAATCCTATTATAATGAAATGGAAAGGACAGAAGATAACAAGGAGGTAGACCTTAAAAAAGGCAATTTTAAATAAAAAAGAATTCAAGTATAAGATGGAAAAACAAATGCAGATATTCTTTCAGACAAACAAGAAAGAGGAAACTAATACTCAAAGCCTATGGGATACAGCCAGGGCAGTCATGAGAGGAACTGCAATCACATACATAGCCAATGAAAATAAAAAGAAAAGGCAGTATCAAAAAAGTTTAGAGGAAGAACACAAAAACTAGAAACATCTACAAAAAAAACCACAATGTAGAGATCTAAAACAACAACTAGATCTAAATAAACATAAATTGAACATTATAGAAAAAGAATAATTGGCACAAAAAATAAAAAACATTAGACAAAATTTTTTTGAACAGGCAAATAAACTCAGGAGATAGTTAGCTTACAGACTTAAAAAACAAAAAGATAAAAGATGGATTAGTAAACTATGCAATGAAGTGGGGGAGATGGTATACCAGACTGAGGAGAAAAAACATGTGACCTACGAATTCTATAAAAATCTTTATAAAGATGATGGAAAGATCAGTGAAGGAAGAATACTACAATACCTTATGAATGCTGGACTGCCAAAGGTCCCAGAAGAATTCCAAAATATATTAAATAAGGACATAACACTTCAGGAAGTTATGGAAGCAATTAAAAAACAAAAAAGCAATAAAACACCCAGCCCCAATGGATTACCTTCCGAAATCTATAAAAATCATCAAGAACTTTTGGGCCGAACCCTATTGGATATATTTAATGAAGTATTAAAGGCAGCAAAGATTCCAAATTCATGGAAAGAAGCAACCATCACATTAATACCCAAAGAAAATTCTGACTTAACTCTCATCAAAAACTGCAGGAATGGTTCGTGGCGTCACTAGTCGCACGGGGAAACTTGTCTCCTCATCAGCTAGCTTTCCCTCTGTCAGTGGACCCTTATACGAGTCCAAAGTCACCCTGGAGGGTGAGACTTCTGACGAGGAGGCTGCTGTTCAGTTGCGGAGGAGTGGCGGCTCCTCCAGCTGTCCGGACGAATCTCCGAGGGCCGACGGAGAAGAAGATTGGCCAGTAAAATGGCCGATCACCCTGCTGCTTCAGACCACAAATCAGAGAACACCTAAACTGTGAGTGCCCCCATGGTGAACCCGGGTAAGAACTTTCTAATACTCTCTATTCTACTTTTTTTTTGGTACCTATAAGAGCTTTTTGGAACTATTTCCCTGGCTTGAAAAGGCAGCTTTGATTTTTTGGGGGAAGAAAGGCATTTTTACAAATATATAAAAAGACTATATTTTACTTCTATAGATATTTTTCTTTTGGATACAAAAAAGAAAAAAAGAACTGTACTATCATTCTATGTGGGAAGACTATTTCTTTTTTTATATTATACATCAAAGATAGAAAAAAGAAATTGATCTTTGGAAAAGACTTTGTTTGACTGAGGGCATCTAGTGGTGACAATTTAATATTGCAGCATCTGCTTATTTTCTTTAAAAGATGGAACACTGAACTTTAAAATACTTTGGAGGGGGAAAGATAAGCTGTGCAGTTGTGGGAACTGTGGGGGTGGATATTGTTTACATCAAATATAGCCTCCACAAAAAGAAAATGAGATCTTGCTTTAATTACTAGTATTAAAATGGAGAAACCACAGCTACAATTCAACTATGCGCTCATACTGGAAAAGAGTTATGAGGCCACTGCAGAAATATGTGCCACAATTAAAAACTGTACTTTAGAACCAAGATTCAGAAATTCTACTACATATGTTCAAATGGATGCACAGGTTACATCTGACTATGGTATAAATCAAAACAGAAGAGGAATCTACAGAGATAAAAGAGGAGCTTATTTCACTTGACAACCCTCTCTTCTGCAACTTAGAGAAACAGAAGAAGCAAAGACTAAGATCTCAAATTACAAAGCAATGACGCTGCAAGGAGAAGAGAAAAAGATCTCTATTACAGAGGAAGGGACTTATATTTTCTCAAAAGCTACTGCAAGCAATAAAAATGGACCTACTGGCTGAAAGGGAAGCATCTTTATGGAAACCTGTTTGACATAGAAGAAAACCCAGAATTAGATTGAAAAAGAAATTTAAAACTGTGTAATAGATTTAAAGGCAATATTGGTTTTTATGGGTTGTTTTAAGGACCACGATTCAGAGTTAGAAGTAAGAAAAATGCAATTATATACATGTATGTTGGCTTTATGGATTGTAGCAAGGATAAAAATATATATAATTATATATATATGTTTAATTAGATTAAGAATGTATTTTTGGGAATAATAGATTGACTTTGATGGAAATCATGTACTGGAATTGAAAAAATGTTGGTTTTTTTAAAGAGTGGGATCTTGAAGTGCCTAAATTAATTAGATGATTATTTTTTTGTATATTAGTATAGACTTGATAAGGTGGAAGTTCAAGTTTGTGTAATGAATTGATAATTAAGGTTTAACGTTTTTTTTTTTAACTAAGTTGATTAAGAATTTGAACATATCTGGAAAAGATATTTGAAGTGACAATTTGTTGATGTAGAACTATACTTGATTATGGTAATTTTAAATTGACATATATGTTTAATTAGATTAAGAATGCAGTTTTTGGAATAATAGATTGACTTTGATGGAAATCATGTATTGGAATTGAAAAAATGTTGAGGGTTTTTGTTTTTCCTTTTTTTAGAGTGGGACTTTGAAGTCTTTAAATTAATTAGTTGTTTTTTCTATATTAGTATAGATTTGATAAGGTATGATAATTAATTGGATGGAGGTTGAAGTGTGTGTAATGAATTGATAATTAAGGTCTAACATTGTTTTTTTAACTAAATTGATTAAGAGTTTGAATGTATCTGGAAGAGATATTTGAAGTGACAATTTGTTGATGTAAAACTATATCTGATTATGGTAATTGTAAACTGACAAAGTTGTAAAACAGGTTTATTAGTAATAGAAATTTAACTTAGAAATGGAATATATTAAATGTATTATGCTATTAGAGGGAAATAGAGAGATGACAGTGAATGTATTAAGTTGAGCTGTTTATCTATGCTTGTATTTTGGAATATTTGTTTACCCAAACACCACGGTGTGCTTTAAGTACTTTTTGTTAAAATTAAAAAACCAATAATATATATATATATATATATATATATATATATATATATATATATATATATATATATATATATATATATATATATATATATATATTTAAAAAAACTACAGGCCTATCTCTTTATTAAATATGGATTATAAGATTTTCATGACAATAATGGCAGAAAGATTAAAAAGATACCTAGCTGAATTTATCCATACTGATCAAAACAGTTTCCTGCCCAAAAGACAAATAAGATATAATGTTAGGATTATATTAGATACGCTAGAAAACTATGAATCGCATAATGAAAAACAAATGGCACTGTTTTTTGTTGATGCGCAGAAAGCATTTGATAATGTTAGATGGGACTTCATGCTGACCCAGCTTAAACATATGGAATTTGGGGAAAGATTCATAAACATGTTCAAAGCAATTTATTTTAAACAAGAAGCAAAAGTAATTATAAATGGAGAATTATCAAAAAGCTTCCAAATACAAAAAGGTACGAGACAAAGTTGCCCACTATCAGCATTATTATTCATACTTTCTTTAGAAGTTTTAACAAGAATAATTCGAGAAGACAAACTGATTAAAGGCTTAGAAACTAAGAAGGAGATATTTAAATTATAGACATATGCAGATGATTTAGTCTTTATTTTGGAAGAGCCCTTAGAGTCTGGTCCAAGACTATTATAGGTCTTGGAAAACTATGGAGATGTAGCGGGGTTGAAGATTAACAAAGAAAAAACTAAAATGCTAGTTAAGAATATGACTAAATCACAAGAAAATGAACTTGCAGAAAAAATCAACATTCAAACAGCCCAAAAAAAGTAAGGTATTTGGGGATTCAACTGATGGCAAGATGTATCACACTTAAAAGAGATAACTATGATAAACTAATAGATCAAATTACAAAGGACTTAATAGATGGAAAAACCTACAGCTCTCCTTCATGGGGAGAATTACAACAATTAAAACGAATGTACTCCCTAAACTTATTTTTCTATTCCAATGCATAATGATTAAACTAGGCAAATACTTTTTTGAAAATTTAAACTAAATTATATCCAACTTTATTTGGCAAGGGAAAAAACCGAGAATTAAATTCAAAATTATTACAAGATGCAAAGGAAAGAAGAGGATTCGGCCTCCCAAACTGGGAAATGTACTATGAGGCTGCAACACTCGCTTGGATAAAGGAATGGATACATCTAAGGAATAGGAGATTGTTAGCACTAGAAGGCCATGACATTCAGACAGGATGGCATGCAATAGTTTGAGACAGGAAACACAAGGCACATCAGTATTTTCAAAAACACAATATTAGACTGGCACTATTAGATGTATGGATCAAAATTAAAAAATCTAATTACCAAAAAATCCCCAATTTGATTTCAACACTAGAGATATTTCTGCACCCAAAATTTATGAACCTAGGAAAGGTAATTACATACAAAGACATTCTAGATGAGAACGGAGAGCTGAAAACAAGGGGACCACTATTAGAAAATGGCATAGAGCTGGAATGGTGGGCTTATCTGCAAATGCAATCATGATTCAGGAAAGATAAAAAAGAACCTAAGATAAAATTAGAACACACAGAATTGGATAAAATCTTACTAGGAACTGAAGATAAAACAATAAAAAAGATATACCAGTATCTATTAGAACATGGGTCAGCAACCCGCGGCTCCGGAACTGCATGCGGCTCTTTCAGCCATCTCCTGCGGCTCCCTGTCCTCAGCCACCATGTGCAGTCTGAAAAAAAAAGTGGGACTAAAAAAGTTCAACCAATCAATTCAAACTTCTCCTGAAGTTTGAATTGATTGGTTGAACTTTTTTGGTTTGTGGGACTGTCCACAAACCTCTTCTTCGTACTGCATATGGTGGCCAGGAGGATTGCTGGAAAGGTGCCCTTGGTAAGGAGCCATGGGTGGCCGGTCTTAGGATGCCATTTCCCTGCCCGGTGGGTCTCCCCTCGCCCTGCTCCGCCACTGCCTGTTAGTCAGGGGGGTTGTCGGGGGTCTCTGTAGCTTTCCCTCTCTGCCTGCGCCTTTTGACCGTCTCACGGGCAGCGGATTCCCCCGTGGTGCCTGCCCGGCCCTTTCCCCACCTGTTGTGTGGTCCTCTTGGCCGTCTTCCTGCTGTTGCTGCTGCTGGTCATGCTGAGCGAGCTGAACCGAAGAGGTGGCAGCGAGTGGGCAGCCGCGCCACTTCGCCATCCTCCTGCTGCTGCCGCCGCCACCCTCGGTGCTGCAGAAGAAGGAGACTTTGGGCTGCGAGGGCAGCGGGGCTGGTGGTGGGTCAGGACCCCCTCATCCCCGTGGCAGCATTCCCTGTTGCCAGCGCGGCCGCCCATGGGTGCACACCCAGCCTTGGCACCCTTCTCTTGTGACAGCGAAGTGGCTGAGGACACTGTGGGGGTGGAGGCCAGGCCAGGGGCAGCAGGGATCCCCGATGATGCTGCAGTGGCCACCACCAGAGCTTCTGCCTCCCATCCTGCTCCCCCTCCCTGCCCCTTTGGCTGAGGACATGGCAGGGGCAGCGGCCAGGCTGCGCTGCCGCCACCAGAGCTGCTGCCTCCTGTCCTGCTCCTCCTCTCCGCCTGTTTGGCTGAGGACATGGTGGGGGTGATGGGCAGGCCAGGGGTGGCAGGAAACCCCAATGATGCTGCAGTGGCTGCCGCTGCCACCACCAAAGCTGCTGCCTCCTGTCCTGCTCCCCCTTCCTCCCCGTTCGGCTGAGGATGTGATGGCCGGGCCACGCCGCCACCACTGGACCCGCTGCCTCCCGTCCTGCTCCCCTCTCCACCCATTCAGCTGAGGATGCAGTGGGGGCGGTGGGGACCCCCAATGATGCTGCAGTGGCCGCCACCATGCTGCCACCGCCGCCACTGGAGCCTCTGCCTCCTGTCCTACTCCTCCTCCCCCCCCGTTTGGTGCCATCTGCCTTTCGTTCTCTCTCTGTCCTCACCTGGAGAGAAAGAGAGAGAGAGGAAAGAGAGAGAGGAAAGAGAGAAAGAGAAAGAGAGGAAAAAGAGAGAGGAAAGAGAGAAAGAAAAAAAAGAAAAGAGAGAGAGAGGAAAGAGAAAGAGGAAAAAGAGGGGGAGAGCAAAGAGAGAAAGAGGGGAGAGGAAAAAGAGAAAGAGGGGGAGAGGAAAGAGAAAAAGAGGAAAGAGGGAAAGAGAGAGGAAAGAGAGAGAGGAGAGGAAAGAGAAAGAAAGAGAGGGGGGAGAGGAAAGAGAGGGGGGCAGGAAAGTGCTGAGACCCAAGCAGGACCTGCCGCTGCTCTACCGTCCTATGACAGTGACGACGGAGAGAACAACCTGATGGTGAGTCGACACAACCCACCTTTTTCATTACCTGCCAAACTCATAATCCCTAAAATGAGGGCACAGGTAGATTTAAAAGTACTAGTCGACTCCGAATGCTCCCAATGCATTATCAGCTTGTCACTTGCCCTGAAAATGGGTATACGAACAAAGCTGCTTCCAAACTCATGAGGTTTGAGCAAGCTGATGGCTCCCTAATGGGAAGAACTTTAGTCATGCAATTGACTGAACCCCTACACTTAGAAATAGGTGAGCACTGGGAGTTCATTTGCTTTATGATGGTTCCAAAAACGACTGAGGCTGTGATCCTAGGGCTAGCTTGGTTGAACAAATGGAAGCCGTTTATCTGGTGGGAGAAGGGAATGAGAACTGTAAGATTACCCATAGCACCCAACCCCCCCTTAACTTGATGGATGTTACAGGAGACTTTAGCCCACCCAATGAGCTAGCACACACGGCTGCCTTATCGCAACAGGTAAGCCACTCATCCCCACTGAATACTGGGACCTAGTGAAGGCATATAGTGAGAAAGAGTGTGATGCCTTGCCTCCCCACTGACCCAATGATTGCTCCATTGAACTGTTACCGGAAGCCAAACTCCCACGACCGAGGATGTATGCTATATCCCCCCTTGAAATGGAGGAGATGCAGTGTTATGTGGACAAAAACTTAGCAAGGGGATTCATTGAATGGGCCAAGTCTGCTGTGGGAGCCCCGGTGTTGTTTAAAGAAAAAAAAGATGGGTTGATTTGTCTCTGCGTGGATTATAAGGGTCTGAATGTGGTAAGTGTGGAAAATAAATACCCCCTCCCCCTCTTGAAGGACTTACTAACCCACCTGGGAAAGGGGAATGTCTTCACTAAGTTAGACCTGAGAGAGGTGAAGATAAAGGAGGTGAGGGTAAAGGAGGGAGATGAGTAGAAGACTGCTTTTAATTGTCCCGTGGGGAGCTATCAATTTAAAGTCATGTTGTTTGGACTACAGGGGTCCCCAGCTGTCTTCATGCAGCTGATTAATCAGGTTCTACATGACCATTTATACAACGGGGTTCTGGTGTATCTTGATGATATCCTGATATACAGAATGAATGACTGACCACGTAAAACTAGTGAGAGAAGTGTTAAAAAAACTGTTGAATGCCAAACTTTATGTCAAACTATCAAAGTGTGAGTTTCACCAGACTCGATTAGATTATCTTGGCTACAGAATTTCCAGTGAGGGCATTGAAATGGACCCAACCAAAGTGAAAGCCGTAATTGAATGGCAGCCTCCAAAGACTGGCAAACAGCTCCAGAGCTTCCTAGGATTCACCAACTTCTACTCCTTTGCTGAAATTGCCCTATCCCTTACAGAATTACTAAAAACAGGCAAAGAGAGAGGAAAGCCGTGACTGGGCCAACCATTGAATTTTGAAAACTTAAAAAGACTATTTGCTGTTGAACCGGTCTTAAAGCATCCCTGTCCAGGGAAGCCCTTTGTAATTCAAGCCGATGCCAGCGATGTGGCCATTGGAGTTGTGCTACTACAAAAGAACCAGAGTGGGACCCTACAACTCTGCACATACACCTCGAAAAAATTCACTGATTGCAAGAGGAGATGGGCTGTGTGAGAAAAGGAGGCTTTCACAATACGCTGGGTTCTATTAAACTGGAGACACTATCTAGAAAGGAGCAAGGTGTCTTTCGAAGTATGGACTGATCACAAAAATCTAGAAGCACTGAAAACTCCCCACAAATTGTCCCCAAAACAAGTGTGATGGATGCAGTACTTTAACCATTTTAACTTCACTCTAAAGTGCTCTATCCAGACTGCCCCAATACAAAAGCCAGTGCAAAGAGGTTAATGAGGCAATTATCTCCAATCCACAAACAGCTTCTTAACTCATGCCACGCAGAGTCCCACCTTCAAGAGCCCCTAACCTTGATGACCCTGGGGCAAAGAAAATAAAACAAGAGCTCCTAACTGACCAATGGTTCAAGGACAATTAAACCTCCCTAACATGCAGGGATGGTTTGGCTTACAAGGGGGAAAGCTATACTTGCCAGAGACTCTTCACCTTAATGCTCTCCTATATGTCCACAGCGTAAAACAGGCTGGACACTTTGGATATTTAAAAACACTACACCTAATTTGCCGGCAATTCTGGTGGCCAGGATTGAAATGGGACATGGAAAGCTATGTCCGGAGTTGTGCAGTATGTGCCACCATGAAAAGAATTCCAGGGAAACCCCCTGGGTTATTGCAACCAGTGGCAGACCCTTCCCAACCATGGGAAGAAATTGCTATGGATTTTATAGTAGATCTATCTGAAAGTAGAGGAAATACAGTCATCTGAACTGTGATAGATCTGTTCTCAAAGCAGGCTCATCTCATCACCTGCAAAGGGCTCCCATCTGCCCAACAACTGACCAAAATGTTCTTGAAACACATCTACCAGCTGCATGGCGCACCTAAATGAATAATTTTGGACAGGGGGATGCAGTTGACAGCTAAGTTTTGGAGAAGATTTCTCAAACTAATTGGCTCATCTCAAGGTCAATCATCTGCTTTTCACCAGTCTATAATGGAGTGGCTGAATCCGCACACTCAATGGTGGAGCAATATCTCAGATGCTATGTTAGCTACCAACAGACGAACTGGACTGACCTCCTCCCTTTTGCGGAGGTGGCTTACAATAACTCTGTTCACAGCAGTACTGGCTTCACGCCTTTTAAAGTAGCCACAGGAAAAGAGTTCAACCAGAATACCTCCAGGCGCCCTCCACTTCCCAGACACTTGATCAATGGGTGAAGGGGTGGGAAGAAGTTTGGAAAACCATGAAAATTGCTTTAAAAAAACTTCCGAGACATATGAAAAGCAGGCAGATAAACAAAGGGCTCCTCAAAGGACATTTCAAGTTGGGGAAAAGGTTTATCTGTCAACTAAATATTTACAGCTCAAATTACCTAGTAAGAAGTTAGGACCGAAGTTCTTGGGACCTTTCCCCATTGTAAACAGGTCACAGTGGAATTAAAACTCCATAAGCTCTTAGGAAATGTTCACGCTGTGTTCCATTGCAGCTTGTTGAAACCTTATCGGGGTTCCACTTTAAGACCTCCCCCTAAGAAGGCACCCGGACCCCTCGTGGTGGCAGGACAAACTCACTATGAAGTAAAATGTATTCTTGATTCTAGAATTTTTAAAGGGAAATTGCAGTATTTAGTGCAATGGAAGGGATATTCATTGTCTGAGGCCATTTGGGTGAAGTCTAGTGATGTGAAAGTTGACAGACTCATCAATAGGTTCTATAAGAAATACCCTAATAAAGCAAGAGGCAATCCCTAACCTGTGCTTTTGTTTACATTACAGGATTTGTCCTTTTTGTAAGGGGGGGCAGATGTCAATGCTGCTAACATCGGATGTCTTGCATTGACAACAGATGAAAATGTAGCCATCTTTTTCCCTTTTGCTTTTAGAGTTAGATGATGCTGGGAGGGGGGATGTGAATGAGAGTCTAGTTAGACATAACAACACTAAATGTAGCATGAGAATCAAGCTTATTGAACCCAGAGCTGATAAAGAATTGGTGGGCTGAAGAACAGGAGAGGAAGCCCACGCTTCAAACTAATTGGGGAATGTGATTTATGACTGTTAATTGGAGGAGAGAATTATGCTTTGATACTATGTATCTGGGAGAGGGGAATTCAGTTTTTGGCTTCAATTATGTAGTGCCGATATTATGCTACTCAGATAAAAGATTCTTTAGGTAAACAATGCCTCAAAGTTCTTTTGAAGAGTTTCATCTGTCGGAACCATGACATCTGCCTTATCTCCCATTTTGGAAGGGTAGGTGTGAAGTCACAAACAACACCACTACAAGCCTGGGAAAGACTGGTATTATCAGCAGCTTTCCCACAACAGACTTAACACCTGAGGATTGGCCTGTTCAAACTGACCGGATGAACTATTGGGATGCGGTTTGCTGGGGACTCTTTTAACCTATTGATATGAGTGGGAAACTCTCAGATCCTGTCTATTATGCCTGCTATCAGCTTCTCCTAATAAAAATTCCTTTTGGAAGAAACTGCTTCCACGAGTTCTGCTTTCTTATGATGAGGTATTGAATTGGGCTCTGATACTTGGTCTATTGTAAGAAATTTTGTTATACATACACTAGTCCTCAACATACACTAGTTTGTTTAGTGACCATTCAATAGCAATAGGAATAACACTTAGGTTTATATACCACCTCACATTGCTTTAAAGCCCTCTCTGAGCAGTTTACAGAGTTAGCATATTGCCCCCAACAATCTGGCTCACCATTTTACCAACCTCAGAAGGATGGAAGGCTGAATCAACCTTGAGATGGTGAGAATCAAACTCCTGGCAGTGAGCAATGAGTTAGCCTGCAATACTGCATTCTAACCACTGTGCCACCATGGCTCTTCATGGTTCAAAGTTACAACAGCAATGAAAAAAGTGACTTATGACCATTTTTCACACTTATGACTATTTCAGCATCCCCGGGATCACATAATCAAAATTTGGATGCTTGGCAACAGGTTCATATTTAGGATGGTTGCAGTGTCCTGGGGTCATGTAAACAGCTTTTGTGACCTTCTGATAAGCAAAGTCAATGGAGAAGCCAGATTCATTTAACAATCAGGTTACTAATTTAACAACTTCACTGATTCACTTAATAACTGTGGTAAGAAAGTTTGTAAAATGGGGCAAAACTCACGTAACAAATGTCTCACTTAACAATATAATAATAATAATAATAATAATAATAATAATAATAATAATAACAACAACAACAACAACAGCAACAACAACAACTTTATTGTCACTTTGAAAGTACACCAATCAGCATACATCAAAATGAAATTTCATTGCATACAGTTCTCAAAAGGTCACCACCTCCGATATACACTCCTTGTTCGTGGCCAGCTCAAGTTACAGATCTTCCATTTTAGTCTCTAGGGAGCGAACGATGGCAAACAGGACAGATGGAAATGGAGCTTCATGTGGATTAGCCCTCAAATTAGCTTGTATTCCTGCATGACAACCTTGCCTCCTTTCCTTTTTCTGATCTTGTCTCTTCCACCTTTTCCTTAAAGAGGCCTCACTCCTTTTCGCCTCTGAAGAACGCTGCCCCCGCCACCAACTCCTCCAAAAGCCTCTCTCCCATCCTCTGGGCCTGCCGACAGCCTCATCCAGTTCCTTCGCTCCATAAGCCCCGGGATCTCCTCTGCCTCCTTTGGAAACAGCCCTTATTTGCAATAGAATCAGTCGCTGGGCCAGCAGTCAGATCTTGCTGCTAGAAGAACAATTTCAAACAGCACCAACAACTTTTAACGGTCTCACCAACAGTTCCAAAACAGCTAGAAACTCACCATGCCAGCAAAGATTGTCAGTCGTATAAAATATAAATTTTGGGCTCAATTGTGGTTGTAAATCGAGGATTACCTGTGTTATGTTTGGTGATCAGCGAGGCATTGACGAAGCAGTAGGTGCAACAACAACTCTTTATTAAGGTTTAAACAGAAGCCTGGATAACTGCCGCTCCACCCCTATTTATACACTCAGCAACAAGGTGGCAGTCAATAGGATTCAAGTATTAGTTCCCGCTTTAAACACAAGTTAATTAGCCTATAGACAGAAAGTCTGGCACTTAACTGACATAGTCTTATGACCATTTTTTCAACATTTTCGAGTAATTCACATCAATACATTACACCCCTTTCCCCTAGATAGTTCATAAGGACAAATATTGAACATATTCCTTTAAATACGTTGGTGGCCTTTTCACTCGTTCCGAACGCCTCAGAACCGCTGGAGGCCCCTGGTCTGTCAGCTTGCCTGCCAGGTTTGGTAGACCAGGGCTGTGGGACCTGTCCGTTATGGGTAGAATCGAGTCTCTGTGGCTGGTCTATCCTGGTAGACCCGAGCCAGTGTCCAAAGGTGGAGCAGACTCCACCGGTCCAGAAAATGGAGCTGTCTGCTGGTATTGCCATTGGTTGTATATCAGTGTTTGGGACTAACTCGCCAGTCGCTAGAACCCCGTCCCTTAGTCAGAGAGTTCCGCCGTTGCTGGCAGATTCTAATGCACAATTGCAATCATACTGCTCCTGAGTTTGACTGTCACAAGAGTCATGAGCTATTGGCTGGTTCGCTAATCTCTGCCGCAGTTGGTCAATGTGCCTGTGTACACGTGACCGTCTTCCAGGGCCACTTCATAAGAAAGTGGCCCTGACTCCTTACAAACCATGGCTACCACCCACAGTGCCCCTTGCCCATAGTTCTGTACCCAAACTGGGTCACCAACTTGCAAGCACTGTGGTCTCTTTGGCTGTGTTGCTTGTGAAGCAACTTTATCTGGATGCAGGCGATCCAGCTTTGTGATCAATTGCCAGTCCCATCTTAATTCTGCTGGGCTTCTGCCCGTGGAAGTGCAGGGGGCTGTGCGTTGGCAGAGTAGAAAATCTGCCAGTCTATGTTCCAGTTGCCAGTTACTATCCTCTTTAAGGATTCTTTAGTTGTTCGGACCATGTGCTCCACTTGGCTGTTTGAGGTCGGGTGAAAGGGAGCCGAAGTGGTGTGCCTAATCATATTAGCCCTCAAAAAGGACTGAAATTCTGCAGTTGTAAATTGAGCCCCATTGTCTGAGACCATCAAGTCGGGTAACCCATGTGTGGCAAAGATTCTGCGCAATTCCTGGATGGTCCTGCAGTAGTCATAGTAGGGACAGGTGCGACCTCTAATCACTTGGAGTGACTGTCCACCATAATGAGGAAGAGTTGTCCCTGAAAGGGCCATGCAAAATTGACATCGATCCTGGACCACAGGGCTTGTGTGGTTTCCCATCGATGGACTGGGGCATGGGGCATCTCTGGTCTAGATTGCTGGCAAATGTGGCAGCTGTGTACCTGAGCCTCAATATCTTTATCCAGCCCAGGCCACCAAAGGTAGCTTTGCACGAGTGCCTTCATCCGGACTATTCCCAAATGTCCCTCATGCAGAGACTCTAAGATTCTAGCCCTCTAACTGCTACTCAGGAGTTTTGGAAATCTGTTAACATGAGGTTTGACGGCTTGAGCTTAACTCTTTTGCCGCTGTGACTACAAACGTGTTTGAAAGTCCCCTTATGATAATGTTGACCCTGTATCTAGTTCCATGTTGCATGGAACTCCATGCAGCTTGACTTTGAGCTGCAGCTTCTCCCTCAGTGGGCGATGGGCACCTGTTCCATGCACGCTCCTTCTACTGGCGCAATAGCCAACCCTATGTTGCTATTCCCCAGTACCTTTCCAGGGAAACTCTTCTGGTGGGTTTTCTCTCTGGCGACCCTGACAGACAGTGGTGATATGGCCTTGTTTGCCACACACCCAGCAGGTTGCTGTGTGGAACCTGGATTCCATGTGTTTGTGTCAGCCTCCACACCCCACACATTGAGAGAAGGGAACTGCCTTGTTAACTGTGTGTTGTGACCTTCTTTCTGATGTCTGCTGTAACTGATCGACCTCTTGATCTGATTCAGAGTCTTTGACTCTCTCAGCACCCTCCTGGTGGATGGCCTCTACGCAGGGAGTGCTCCTGCAGAGCCATAAGGCCTCGATGGCTACCCCTGTGGCTTCTTTGGCTGTGATCTCCCTTCGGGCATCTTGGAATGAAATAGTCTCTTTAGCGAACAATTTCTGTTGGAGTTCCCTGCTTCTCAACCTGCACACTAAGCAGTCTCATGTCTTTCTTTGAGGTCTTTGAATTTGCAGGGTTGGGTCACTTGACGAAGGGTAACTATGAACTCGGCAGGTGACTCGCCCAGTCATTGGTCTCTTTGTTCGAAGGCGTGCCTCCAGGTGATGACTGATAGCTTCAGCTCAAAGTGTTCTTTGAGCATTTTTTTTGAGTTTGGAATAAGCAATGGATTCAAGTGGAGCTGGAGCGACTAAGTTTTCGGTGATTTCAAATGTCACCTGACCAAAAACGCACAGCAGCATTGCGGCCTTCAAGCCATCTTCACGAACTTGGTTGACTCTTAAATAATTCTTGACTCTCATGACGTATGAGCTCCACCTCTTTGGATGTGCGACATTGAATTCTGAGTTTCCTGAGTTTGGCCATGGTGAATTGTTTTCATTGTTTTCGGCCTCGCAATGGCTTGTGTTGCCAAGGCTTCTTTTAATCTTCCAGGGACTGTTCCTTGGGAGCGCTCTTCCTCCAGCATTTTTGTACTGACAGGAATGGGGAGGGGATATGGTCCGACCAAGGCGTCATCGCTTGGCTTTACCCCCTTAGTGACTCAGCACATCCCGCCTTCGTCGCCACTGTTATGTTTGGTGATTGGTGAGGCATTGATGAAGCAGTAGGTGCAACAACAACTCTTTATTAAGGTTTAATCAAAAGCCTGGATAACTGCCGCTCCACCTCTATTTATACACTCAGCAACAAGGCGGCGGCCAATAGGATTCAAGTATTAGTTCCCGCTTTAAACACAAGTTAATGAGCCTGTAGACAGAAAGTCTGGCACTTAATTGACATAGTCGTATGACCATTTTTTCAACATTTTTGAGTAATTCACATCAATACAGTACAACCTGTATATTAAACACTCTGGTACAGATATTAAAAGATTATTTCAGATGAACGTCTTGTCCATCCATCCCAGTACTGCCTCCCTTAACTGAGAATTATTTTTCCAGGTTTGAAATGCAAGTGAGATTTATTCCAATCAGCTTAGCTAGAAATATAAGGAATTGAACCCAGGTACAACTTGAACTCTCTTATTATTGCTTGACTTAAAGTTGAAATATCCAGTATTTTCAATATTTAAGAAGGGTTGCAAATGAATTTCATACTCATGTATTCTGGAGAGAATTACATAGTCTACTCAAAGAAACAGATATCTGGACAATGATATATTGGATAGAACATATTACAAAGTCTATCATCTCTTTTTTTCTGGAAAGGTTAACCAAGATATTGGTTTCTGGTTCATTCATTCTATCAACATAACTTCTGACATTTAAACAAAATGTAGAAGCAAATAGAATCAATATATAAGTTATTTTAAAAGACACAATAATTTTGTGAAAAAGAAGACATCTTTCCCTATCATTAGAGATTTGTTACATTATTTAATGCATATTGAAATTCAAATGTGTGTTTTCTGAATGATGTCTTGGACAATTGTCAGTTGCAACTCCAAGATTATCCCAATGTTAAACCTCCATTACCCATTTATGGTGGTTCTGTTGGAAGAAACACATAAGCAAACTAATCAGATTTTAGCTTAGCATGTTGTGGGTACTCAGATACAGTGGAACAGGGTTGAGTTTAGCATCCAGATATAACCATGACAGCTTGGATAGTCAGATTGTATATGTATGTATGTTGAATGGCTTTCTAACTTTTTTCTGGAATCCAGAATTTACTTGTATTATTCTTTTCTCCTTGATTCAAACTAACCTGACCATTCTCTGGCTTCACAGTTGCTGTTTTTTTCTATTTTATTGATTCAATTTATATAGACACCCATCTCTATAAATGACTGGGTAACAAACCAAAATGAAAAACACTTCCAATCACAAATGCAATTTTGTCATGTAATAACAATGTGCTCTGGTTGTAGCCAAAAGGTTGGCTTAATCACAATATATAAAAACTCACACAAGTAATAGGGAATGAGAAAAGAGAACTCACAATTAATGTTTCTGCTATTGATACCCCATCTTTCAGAATATTATGTTCAATGATTGCAGTATTTAATTATAATGAGGTTTTCTTAACTCAGTGACATTTTCCCTTAAGCTTTCAGCAACTGTTGTGTTTAATCATTTCTGGTATATTTATTCAAAGTTCTTTCTCCTTAATTCTGCAGTAATCACATAGATGAATGTAGGTTACTGACCATGTTGTTCAAATTATTAATCATATAACATTATGCTTGGAAGATATAATAATAATTTTTATTTATCAAATTGCCTCATTTGAAAAAAAAGCAAGCAGGTTTGGATATTAGATCTTGTTAGCAAGCAAAGAATGCTTAGATAAACTGAAATCTAAATAGCTCAGTTTATTTCTAATAGAATTGGCACCAGAAATGAAATTGTCATTTTAATAAATTCAAACATCATTGCATTGCTAGCTTGTCATTTCCTTGCCAGATTATACTTGTCAAAAGTCTTTTCCTTTGTTACTATTGAATATTAATTTCTGAATACAAGAGAGAAATATTATGTAAAAGCATGAAAAATAAGTCTATACATTGATTAAGGGACTTTTGCTCAAGAGAAATCTGTTCTTCAATGAATAAATGCAAATATCTAGAACAGGGGTGTCAAACTACTGGCCCACGGGCCGGACATGTCACATGGAAGCCACACCCACCCCATTGCTGGCAATGACAAAACTGGCCCAATACGTTGCGCGATGTTACATGACGTCGTGAGTTTGACACGCCTGATCTAGAACAAAGTTTCTGACTTCACATCCAAAAAGAAATGTGGTTGTTACTGATTGCCATTATTGCTAATTTTATTTAAATATCCCTCCTACATTATTGTTCATTTTATTTAAATGTCCCACCTGCAAAGCAATTTATAAAACAAAAGAGGAAACATACAAGGACTGGTCAAAGACATGTAGCAGCTTTAAAAGAATGGCAAACAGGTACATGCATTCTGGAGGTAGTAGTTGATTGGACCTATAGCTAAATATTAGTTGAATTCTCACAGTGCAGCAGCCTCTTAACTGTACTTCAAGATGTTGTGTGTGAGTTAGGTAATAGTATTTATTTAATAAACTGTAGATAAATAAACTATCTTTTCTGTTATGTGAACAAAAAGTTCACTATCAGAAACATTTGACATTTACCCAGGATTGGCAATATCTTGCCCACTGGAAGCTTGGCTTCCTCCAGTGGCATTTTTGTATGTCTGCAATCAAATGAAAATTAATTTAATGAAAAGATTATAACATAACCAAAGTAATGTGAAAACCCAATATCTGAGCAGCACTGCAAATTTTGGCAATCTCTTGAGATTTTGGCAGTTTTATATTTTTATTTTGACCATTGCACCAAAGACAATCCCCTTGCAGAATGTTGATGTTCTTTAGACCAGACATTGAGAACCATTGATTTAATGCAATTAGTAAGCTCAGTTTGTGAGTTTGGAGCAAAGACTGTATTTGAAATATTGATGATACAGTAAAGGAAAAGGCCAAGTTTAATTTATAACCTTTTTTCATTGAAAAACAGGGTTTTTCAAGGCAGTGAAAATGTCCCAGTAGAATGTCCTATCAATTCTGTATTATAGCCTGCTGGATTGTTCTATGTTACATTTTAACCTGGTTTCATTTTCCAATTTATTATTTCTTATATTTAAAAGAAAGGCATGATAGTTGTTTAGTTGTGAGTTCTGACTGAGTAAGGACACACATATTCTATTGGGAACAATTTTGGGTTTTTCCTTCTCAATGGATCTATAGTGTAATGAATGCTAGCAGAACTGGGAGTGTGGCAACTATTTATCTTTCCTTAGGAGAGGAAAAAAGGACCCTAGGAAACTTTTGTATATGTACAAGACTCTGTGGGCTCTTGGCCCTTGCTTTCTTTTTAGAAAGAGAGAGAGGGAAAAATAATAATTTGCTGACAACAACTGCCAAGCTGTTTCTTGCAGACCAGAAAAGGTATGCTCTAATTTTAACAAGCTGTCCAGACATGGATCTCCTAGAGCACAATTCTGTCCAGTAAAATGAGAAGTAAAACAGATCAGATTGACTCTGATCCTTCCCCCCTGCCAAAAGCCCTATGGAGTAAGGCCAAGACATGTGATTGGACCCATCTTGGAATGTTCAACCTGGCCTGAATTTATTTATTTATTTATTTATGAGACTTATATACCGCTTTAAGTGCAAGCACTCTCTAAGCGGTGTACACCAGTAAGCAATGTATATATATATTTACATTGCCCCCAACAATCTGGGTCCTCATTTTACCTACCTCGGAAGGATGGAAGGCTGAGTCAACCTTGAGCCGGTGAGATTTGAACCGCTGACCTGCTGAACACAGTCAGCTAAAGTGGCCTGCAGTACTGCACTCTAACTGCTGCACCACCTCGGCTCTGTTGATGCAGATATAACTTCCTAATATATTTATTAATAAATCAAACTAGTTCTAAGTGATCATTTCTTTTACTGCTGTTCTTATACTTAGGACCTATGTTTTTCTGTGGCACACATTTCCTGATGGCTCAAATTCAAATTTTATTCAGAAGCCATCTCCTCAATTTGTCAAACTTCAGGATATTAAACCTTTAAAGACTCTTCTTCCCAGTGTTCGTTTTACATTTTTAACATGAACCTAGTTCAGTACCTCTCTAACCTTTTTACATTATGAAAAAAAAAAAAAACAGGGAATGCCCCAAATGTAGTTTAAACAAAAGCCAGGTTATCTGCAGAGGTGGGTGAACAAAAGTCAGTATGGCAATCAGGATCACACAGTCAAAGCTCTGCTCATGTTTTACATGCATCACATACTTTTTGAACATAAAAAGGGGCACGGCTTCAATCGTGCAGCCAGCTTTAATTTTTGGCACCCCCAGGACAGAGGAATATTTAAGGTGAATTATAAGAACTATTATCTGAAAAACTTTTCAGATAAACTTAAACCTATGAGGGTTGCATGAATGAGCAGTAATTAAAAATTAATCAGTACTTCAAAAGTGACACACCCTGGTGTGCTGAAATCTGCTGGTGTCATAGTTCTGACTAATGAAACACTTCAAAGAACTTCCAGGCATTGTTTATCCTAAAAGCCTTTATTGCAGTGCAACAGAGTGTCAGCACACCATGGATGGATGCCAAGATCTGAATTTCCCTTCCTTTGCATATAACATTCCAGGCTATTCTCCTCCCCTATTTTGCTGTCATGATTCACATTTTCCAATCAAGCTGGAGGGCAAAGATTCACTTCCGTTCTCTTCCCGCACGCATTCCTTATCTTTCTCCTCCCCCCCCCCATCATCTGAATTAACTCTAAAAATACCAGACAGTTCTGCATATCTTGTCAAAGCAATAATATCAATATTAGCAGCACTGATATCCGGGCCCCCTTACAAAAAGGATAGGTCCTGTATGTGAACAAAAGCCTATGTCAGGGATTATCCCTTGGTTTGTTGGGGTTTTTCTCATAAAACATTTTGATGAGTCGGTCAGCCTTCACATCGTTAGATTTCATCAAAGTAGCCTCAGACAGCGAGTACTCCTTCCCTTTAAAAATTCTAGAGTCAAGAATACATTTCACTTCATCGTGGGTCTGTCCTGCAACTACGAGGGGCCCAGGTGCCTTCTTAGGGGGAGGTCTTAAAGTGGAGCCCTGATAAGGTTTCAACAAGCTGCAATGGAAGACAGGGTGAATCCTCCCTAAAAGCCTAGGGAGTTTCAATTCTACTGTGACGGGGTTGATGATCCTTACTATGGGGAAAGGCCCCAAGAATTTTGGTCCCAATTTCTTGCTGGGCAATTTGAGGCATAAATATTTAGTTGACAGATAAACCTTCTCCCCAACTTAGAATGTTCTTTGGGGAGCCTGTGGCTACTCTGAAAGGCATGTAGCTGGTACTGCTGTGAACAGAATTATTGTACGCCACCTCTACGAAGGGGAGGAGATCAGTCCAATTTGTCTGTTGGTAGGAAACGTAGCATCTGAGGTATTGCTCCACCATTTTGTTAGTGGATTCTGCAGCACTGTTGGTGGCTGGATGAAAAGCAGATGATAAGCCTTGGGATGATCCAATTAATTTAAGAAAACTCCTCCAAAACTTCGCTGTGAACTGCACCCCCCTGTCCAAAATTATTCGCTTAGGGCGCCATGCAGCCGGTAGATATATTTCAGGAACAATTTAGTCAGTTGTTGGGCAGAGGGGAGTCTTTTGCAGGCGATGAAATGAGCCTGCTTCGAGAACAGGTCTATCGCAATCCATATGACAGTATTTCCTCTACTTTCAGGTAGGTCTACTATAAAGTCCATAGCTATTTCTTCCCATGGTTGAGAAGGGTCTGCCACTGGTTGCAGTAACCCAGGGGTTTTCCCTGGGATTCTTTTCATTGTGGCACACACAGTACAACTTTTTACATAGTTTTCCACATCCTGTTTCAACCCCGGCCACCAAAATTGTCGGCGGGTGAGGGGGAGAGTTTTCAAATATCCAAAGTGTCCAGCCTGTTTAACATCATGGCCGTGTTTGAGAGCATTAAGATGGAGGGCTTCAGGCAAATACAATTTCCTCCCCCTTTTAAGCCAAGCCATCCCTGCATGTTAGGGAGGTTTGATTATCTTTGAACCATTAATCGATGAGGAGCTCTTGTTTTATTTTATTTTCCCCAGGGTCATCAGGATTAGGGACTCTGCAAGGCGTAAGTTGAGCGGCAGTTTGTGGATTGGAGATAATTGTCTCGTTAACTTCCTCACATTTGCTTTTGTATTTGGGTAATAGGGATAGTGCATCAGCTAGGAAGTTTTTTCCTCCTGGTATGTACTTTAGAGTGAAGTTGAAGCGGTTAAAGTACTGGGCCCACTGTACTTGCTTTGGGGACAATTTGTGGGGAGCTTTCAGTGCCTCTAGGTTTTTGTGATCTGTCCATACTTCAAAAGGCACCTTTCTCCCTTCCAGATAGTGTCGTCAGTTTAACAGTGCCCACCTAATTGTGAAGGCCTCTTTGTCCCAGATTGCCCATCTCCACTCGCTTTCAGTAAATATTTTGGTGTAGGCACAGGGTTGCAGGATTTCACTTTTGTTCTTTTGCTCCAACTGCCACATCACTGACATCGGCTTGAATTACAAAGGGCTGCCCTGGGCAGGGGTGCTTTAGGACCGGTTCAGCAGCAAATAGTCTCTTTAAATTCTCAAAAGCTGTTTGACAGCCCATCATCCATGCTAGTGGTTGGCTCAGTCGTGGCTCCCCTCCTCTTTTGCCTGTTTTGAGCAGTTCTGTAAGGGGTAGGGCAATGTTGGCAAAAGAGGAGATGAATTGACAATAAAAGTTGGCAAAACCTAGAAAGCTCTGGAGCTGTTTGCGAGTTTTGGGGGGTTGCCATTCGATTATAGCTTTCACTTCAGCTGGATCCATTTCAATACCCTCGTTGGAAATTCTGTAGCAAAGATAATCTAACTGGGTCTGGTGAAATTCATGTTTTGACAATTTGGCATAAAGCTTGGCATTCAATAGTTTCTTTAACATTTCTCTCATCAGCTTTATGTGATCAGTCATATTTGTGCTGTATATCAGGATATCATCAAGATACACCAAAACCCCTTTGTACAAGTGATCATGTAGGACCTCATTAATCAACTGCATGAACACAGCTGGGGCCCCCTGTAGTCCAAATGTCATGACCTTGAATTGATAGCTCCCCATAGGACAGTTGAAGGCAGTTTTCCACTCATCTCCCTCCTTTATTCTCACCCAGTAATATGCCTCTCTCAGGTCTAATTTAGTGAAGACACTCCCCTTAGCCAGATGGGTTAATAAGTCCTTTAGGAGGGGGAGGGGGTATTTGTTTTCCACACTCACAGCTTTGAGACCTTTATAGTCTATGCAGAGATGAAGAGACCCATCTTTTTTTTCTTTGAACAACACAGGGGCTCCCATGGTAGATTTGGCTTGTTCAATGAACCCCCTCACTAGGTTTTTGATCACGCATTGCTGCATCTCCTCCATTTCGAAGGGGGACATAGCGTACATTCTCGGGTGTGGGAGTTTGGCTCCTGGTACCAGTTCGAAAGAGCAGTCATTGGATCTGTGAGGGGGCAGGGCATCACATTCCTTTTCACTAAATCCCTCCGCTAGATCCCAGTATTCGTTGGGAACGAGTGGTTTGTCTGGCAACAGTGAGGCAGCCATGTGTGCTCACTCATTGGGTGGCCTAAGGTGTCTCACAACGTCGGTTGAATCAGTGGGAGGATTAGGCCCTATAGGTAGTCTCACAGTTCTCATTCCTTTCTCCCACCAGATAAATGGCTTCCATTTGTTCAACCAGGCTAGCCCTAGGATCACAGTCTCAGTCATTTTTGGAGCCACTAGGAAGCGAATAAACTCCCAGTGCGCACCTATTTCTAGGTGAAAGGGCTCAGTTAATTGTGTGACGAGAGTCCCTCCCATCAGGGAGCCATCGGCTTGCTCAAACCTCAGAGGTTTGGAGAGCTGTTTTGCCCGTACGCCCACTTTCATGGCAAACGGCAGACTAATAATGCATTGGATGCATCCAGAATCGACTAGCACATTTAAGTCCATTTGTGCCCTAGACTTAGGGATTATAAGTTTGGCGGGCAGTGAAAAAGGCGGGACTTGTTGACTTACCATCGGGTCATTCTCTCCTTCGTCGTCACTGTCAAAGGAGGGTAAAGCAGGGGTGGGTCCACCCGGAGTCCCAGTGTCCTCCTCTGTGTGGGGTGTAATCTGGGCAACAGGATCTTGCGTGACCCAGTTGGATTTTTCTCTCGTTAGCCGCTGGGCAGGTTTCCTTCTCGCCACTGGTTCCAGTCTGCTCTGTAGTCGAAGGTAGGGGATTGGACAGTTTGCTGCTTGATGTCCCTCCTTTTCACACCGGAAACACTTGATTGACAGGCCTGTAGGTAGTCTGCGTCTGTCAGCCATCGCAGTAGTTGAAGGTTTTCGTGGGGTTGATTGCTGTTTGTGTTGCTCTGGCTGCTGCTCGGATTCAGGTGGGGGAGGTTTCTTATAGCGAGTGAACTGAACATCTAGCTTCAGTGCTGCCTGGTACCATCCTTGCAGCTGATCAGGTACTGCTCAATAGATGCAGGCCTGAGAGAGCTGATTGTCTAATCCCTCAATGAAGTGATGGATTAGGGATTGTTCAGGCCACCCCTCTATTCGACCTGCTATCTTGCGAAATTCTTGTACATACTCCAGGGCAGGCCTGCCGGCTTGTTTTGTTTTGTGGATTTGTTTTCTTGCTTTGAGACCAGCAGATGGATCCTCAAATTTTTCTCTCAGCCCTAGGAGGAAGAGGTGGGGGTCCTCCAACTCGGGGGCTTGCTCAATATATAAATTGTTCAGCCATTCGGATTCTTCTCCCTCTAGGCTGGATGCAATCACATCGACCATGGCCCCCGTGTCCGGGTAGAGATAGGCTCAGCAATTCAAATGAGAACGGACTTGGTTGAGGAAACAAAACCAGCTTCTCTGGGTCCCCATCGAAGGTTGCTCTGAAAAATGGTGCAATTATAGGCTGTTGGGGCCTCCACTATGGCTGTTGCTGCTGGCCCCATCCTGGCTGCAGATTTATGCCCAGGGGTTGCACATTCGGGGGCTGTGACCAATCTTCTTGCTGTGGTCGTTCTCCCACCACTGCTGATCTCCTGGCTTCTGCACTGCCCAAGCTGTTGCAAGGCCTCTATTAGTTGCAGCAAGCTCAGAGATCATTGACCATCTACCTGCTGGGGAACCCAATCTCCCCATTGCTGCAGAGGCCTCAGACTGGGATTCCCTCTCTCTTCAGGGTTGAAGTCCCTGGTAGGGAAAGACAGGATCTGAAAGGCTTTCTAATCTGCAATGGAAGGGCTGTAGGTTCCTCTCTGCAGGAATTGATTTCTGCTTTTCACCTCTGGATTTTGAAATCTTTCCAGTGACTCACCCAAAACTTGAGTGGCAGACTATTTGTTAGCTCTCCATCATTCTGCTTTTGAAGTCTTTTGTCCCAGCTGGGAGATCTGCCAGACTTCTTTCTCCCCCGGCTTGCTGGCTGTCACTCCCCCCCCCCCAGGGAAACTGCTGCTACCGGGGTGCTGGCCTCAGGCAATCTTTCTTCTTCCATAATGAGATCTTCCCTGAATCTTCGTCAGCCCATCCCTTTAGTTTAGGAACGGCGACTGGGGCCCGGGACCCCTAAATGGTTTGAAAAGTTTGCAGATCTTGGCATGATGTCATAGTTCCGACTAATGAAACACTTCAAAGAACTTCCAGGCATTGTTTATCCTAAAAGCCTTTATTACAGTGTAACAGTGTCGGCACACCATGGATGGATGCCAAGATCTGAATTTCCCTTCCTTTGCACATAATATTCCAGGCTATTCTCCTCCCCTATTTTGCTGTCATGATTCACATTTTCCAATCAAGCTGGAGGGCAAAGATTCACTTCCGTTCCCTTCCCGCACACAGTCCTTTTCTTTCTCCTCCCTCCTACCATCATCTGAATTAACTCTAAAAATACCAGACAGTTCTGCATTTCTTGTCAAAGCAATAATATCCAATATTAGCAGCATTGACAGCTGGATTATAACTGGACATACATTGCTTTCTGGAACTGCCATTTGTTTTGATGAACCTGGAGCATTGCTGTATTTCATGGCAGTGAGATATTTCTCCATTGGATTTTCAAATGGCCTCCAGTGTATCTTTTAACATTATTAGTGAAGATGTGAGCGCCATTTTTATACTTTCTCGCTGGCCAGGAAATAGTACCTGCTGCTGCTACTATTGGTCCAGGCAGCAAAATTTTCATTTCCTCAGCTGTGTGGGTGGCAGAAGGGACATTCCAAAGCCAATAAATGTCTGCAGTGATTTCCAACCTGGTCAAGGAAATAAATATCCCTGGCCTGTAAACCCAGACTACAAAGTGGCTTTTACATGCACTGATTGAAGCCAGAATATTTCAGACATGTGATGCGACACTCAGAAAAATACGGCATACTTCATTTACTCCTCCAGGGAAAGACTGAAGGCAAACGAGGTCCAGGCAGAAGAAGAACATCATGGCTTCAAAAAAGGGACTGGTTTGGACAAAACTCAGCAGCACCTTTTTGTGCAGCTGCTGATGAAAACAGGATCGCCAACATGATCGCCAATGTCTGATAATAGATATGGAAGAAGAGGAAGAAGAAGAAGAAGAAGAAGAAGAAGAAGAAGAAGAAGAAGAAGAAGAAGAAGGAGAAGGAGAAGGAGAAGGAGAAGGAGAAGGAGAAGGAGAAGGAGAAGGAGAAGGAGAAGGAGAAGGAGAAGGAGAAGGAGAAGGAGAAGGAGAAGGAGAAGGAGAAGGAGAAGGAGAAGGAGAAGAAGAAGAAGAGGAAGAAGAAGAAGGGCCCACTGCTGGGTTAAAGAGTTTCTAGTTAGATTTTTCCAAGGAATCAGTCCTGCATTAGTAGAAAATAGAAAATACTGCCAAGCACTGCTTTTCAAGATTTAGGGAATTAATTCAGACATTTTTCAGGACTTCATATTTTCAAATGCAATATTTTGACATGTCACATATTTTCTGTGGATGTTAATTAGTTTAGCAATGCCAGGCTGTTTGTGTTATCATTAACATCACTTCAGAGTAGTCAGCCACTATACATCTGATGAAGAAGTGTCCAGGTCATCAAAGCTTAGGTCATATTAAATT
This sequence comes from Crotalus tigris, assembly GCF_016545835.1. Taxonomy (NCBI): domain Eukaryota; kingdom Metazoa; phylum Chordata; class Lepidosauria; order Squamata; family Viperidae; genus Crotalus; species Crotalus tigris. The sequence goes on from NW_024096718.1 coordinate 2,614,422, forward strand.
TTGTGCCAAATGATCTCTGTTGTTTTTTAAAGCAACAGTTTGACATGGGTATCCATCTAGATATGGAGAAGTATATGCACCCAAGGGAACATTTTGTTAGCCATAAAATGCAATTTTTCAATAGCCAGCTCGCTAGCTGCTCCTCTCTCCCCTTGCTTGAAATAAATATAAATAATCCACAGTAAAAAAAAAATTGGGTTGCAGTGTCTTTTTAAATTTGTTCTTAAAACTTTCAATAAAATCATGAGTAAAAATTAATACAAATTAAAATAAAGGAAGAAAAAAACAGAAGAAATAAAAGAAAAAGTTAAAGTGGAAAAAATAACGTAGAATAAAAATAGAAAAGAAAGAAAAGATATAAAGAAGTGGCTTTTGGTCATCTTTACAGATGTTGTAACTGCAGTGGTATATTTATCTCTTTCTTTAAATTACATTGGGACTTTTCTTTCTATAATCTATCTAACCATAAATGAGGAGTTCATTTTTCCCCTCTGTTTTATACAAAAAAATCCATGAGGGGTTTCTAGCCACAATATTGAGATCCATTAGGACGTCTTGATTTCCCTCAAGTTAATTTGAATATTTCTCTCCAGATATGTATAATTCTTTTCTTGTTTTACTGTTCTTACTGTTTTTAATATTATATGCCATCTGGAGTTAATAATTAAATAGTATAAATAAATAAATGAACAAACAAACAAAAACTAAATAAATAAATAAATGCAATGGAAGCTATGGAAACTTTTTTGTCATTATAACATTCTTTATAATTTAATTGAGATTCCTCTATGATGTGGAAGATCAGTGCTGAACATTTTTGCAACATTTTCCCTTGCATTTCAGAGAGTTATCTTAATGTAGTGCTTCAAAACTAGGGATTGTCTTGCAGTATTTATAGACTGTCTGAAATTTGAATTCTATCGGGTTGGTTGTGTGCTGTTCTACTCATTCACACACACATGTAACCATGGGTTTATTAATATTCCTCAGCAATTCCCTTTATCAAAAACCCAGAACTGTCCCAATTAAGTCCAGCCACAAGCCCATCAAAATAAACCCACCAGGCAAAATTAAATCCATCATACAAGAGGGTTCACAGGGCAAGAAAAGTCCAGAGTTCACAAGGCATGATCCAAGTCAAGGCATGGTGTCAATCCAAAGCGAGGCAGGAATCACAATGACCAGAAAACACAGCTAGGAAATGAACACATTGTTCCCAGCATCGCCTTCATCTGTCTGTTGTGCTAAATAGCCAGCTTCTGGTGCAGTCCATCAAAAAGTGTGAGACTTTCTCCTTGAGAGTAATTCCCTGCTCCTGCCTTTTCTCTGCCCTATGTGTTCTTGGATCAGGTGCAGAAGGCAGTTCCTCTTCCTCATCCCTGACCGGCTATAGCTGCATGCTTTCCCCATCTAATGCCTCAGGACTGTCCTGCTGCAGCTGTGCTTCAGCTACATCCCTCTCAAACGGCTGCTTGGAGCCACTGATTCCCCTCCTGACATGCCAGAAACTGGTTCATCTTCCCCCAAGCTGACATCTGAAGAGATATCTGGGGAAGCATCTGGGGGAGTCATCACAGGTTGATAGTTGGAGAATTCTAAGGATGTATCCATTTATTGGTGCTTAACAATGGTTCTGGCTCTATTCTGATTGGTCTTGTCTGTTCTGTACTGGGTGGTAGATTGTATCTAGTTCCATCAATCAATTGATAGTTCTTTTATCTGAGCACTAGACTTCCAGAATTTCTCTGATCTTCTGCTCTTTGTGGGGTCAATTATTTCCATATTTTCCCAATTAAATGTGTAGTTTATTGTGTACAGGTTGTCAGAGAGGGTGGCTATTAGATAGCTCAGGGCTTGGTTCTTTGTTACATTTAGGTACTTTTTGATTCTTGGTATAGTTGTCATTCTATCTATCTAATGTTGACTGTAACCAAGATAGTTGACTCTGCATCTGATGATGGTTCTATCTTGGGTAGGGATGTATTGTCATTTAGTTTACACAACATCTTCATATTGATATTGTGGGTTTAAAGGTCAGAATGATGCCTAGTGACTACAACAGGGGTAGGCAACCCAAAACACTCAAAGAGCCACTTGGACCCGTTTCCCACCAAAAACAAAAAACCAGGAGCCGCAAAACCCTTTTGATATCTAAAATGAAGATAACACTGCCTATATCCTTTTTTACCTTTATTATAGGTGTGTGTGATATATATATATATGTAGGTCTTTGGTTGTTCGGGTTTTCTCCTGCGTAAAATTGGAAGTGTCTTGGCGACGTTTCGACGAAGTCCCATTCGTCATCTTCAGGCTGGTGTTTTCAGCTTCGTGCTTTGAGCAGCAATGTGTGGTCTTAGCTGTTTCTTCCGTTTAACTGCCAGTGGGGGTATGAACTGATTGGGTGGGAGCTTGGCTGTGTTCTGATTGGGTGGAGGTGTGTTCTGAATGGTTAGGGGCTTGGCTGTGCTCTGATTGGCTGGGGGAGTGTTCTGTTTGGTTGTGCTCAGGTTAGTCTGAGTTGCAGAGGGGTTTAAGATTTTGGGCTGCCTTGCTATTTTCTGGCTTCGCGTTCGTGGTCGTGTCTCCTCTTCATGGAGGGTGTCAGTTTGCTTCATGTATGGATTGGAGGGGTTTAAAGTGGCTAATGATGCAGCTGTGGTCTGGCTTCTGGTTTGTGGTCGTGCCTCATCATCGGTGTGGCTTTGGGTTTGTTTTTTGCGTGGATGTGTGGTGGTGACCTCCTGTGTGGTTTTTGTGAGTGTGGGTCTGGTATCATTTTTTGTGTTAGGGAGTCGTTTGTCAATAAGGGCGGGTTTCCAAATGGCTGGTAGGCGGGAGGTATCATCTCGCTTGTTCATGCTGTGTGGGCGTTTTTCTATCTCGATGGCTTCTCTGATTATTCTGTTATTAAAATGTTCACTTTTGGCAATGGTTCTGGTATTTTTAAAGTCAATTTCATGTCCTGTGGCTTTAAGGTGTTGGACCAGGGAAGATGTTGGTTCCTCTTTTTTGACTGAGTTCTTATGTTCTTCAATGCGTGCACTTATTCTTCTGTTGGTTTGTCCGATGTATGTGGTGGGACAAGTGGTGCATGGGATTTCGTATACTCCTTGATTTTCTAATTCAATTTTATCTTTGGGGTTTCTAAGGATGGTGGATATTTTTCTGTTTGTGCAGAATGCTGTTTTGATGTTGTGTTTATGGAGGATCTTACTGATTCTGTCTGTGGTGCCTTTTATGTATGGGAGGAGGGCTTTGCCATTTTCTTGTTCTTTGTCTTGGATTTTAGTGGGGGTTTCTTTTTGGATTAGGTTTGTAATCTTATTTCTTTGGAATCCATTGGATGTTAGTACATTGGTGAGAGTGTGTAGTTCGGGTTTTAGGTGTTGTTCGTCAGCTAAGCGTTTTGTTCTGGAGATGAGTGTCTTGGCTACAGAGTTGATCTGTGCTGGGTGGTGGTGTGAGAGAGCGTGCAGATAGCGGTTTGTGTGTGTTTTCTTCTGGTAGATGGTGTGTCCTAGGGAGCCATTGGATTTCTTGTAGACTAAGACATCCAGGAAGAGAAGTTGGTTGTTAGCTTCTGTTTCCATGGTGAACTGTATTTTGGGGTGTAGGCTGTTGAGGTGTGTGAGGAAGTTGTCCAGTTTTTCTTTCCCATGTGGCCAGATTATGAAGGTGTCGTCTACGTATCTGAGCCAGAGTTTGGGTTTGTGATCCGATTTTTCTAGAGCTTGGGTTTCAAAGTGTTCCATGTAGAGGTTGGCAATGACAGGTAGAGGGGTGATCCCATGGGTGCTCCTTCTGTTTGTTTGTATTTTTGTCCATTATAGATGAAGTATGTGTTGGATAGGCAGTGGTTGATCAGATCTAAGATGTGTTTGGGGGGGTTATATTTGTTTTGAATAGCTGTCAAGGCTTCTTTGATAGGCACTTGGGTGAAGAGGGATATGACATCGAAGCTCACTAGTAGGTCGCTGGGCTGTAAGTTTGTTTCTTTATGATCTCTATAAACTGGAATGAGTTTTTTACGTGTGAGGTGATGGATTCTGCATAGGGCTGTAATTGTTTGGCGAGAAATTTGGCTAGGTTTTGTAGAGGTGAGCCTATGGAGCTGACTATAGGTCTGAGTGGGGTTCCTTCTTTGTGTATCTTGGGGAGACCATAGAGTTTGGGGCATCTGGATGATTTCTCTCTGGGAATGATTCTTTGCTGGATCTCTTCGCTAATGGGGGAGGCTTTTATTTTGGATCTGGTGGTTTTTTCCAGGTAGGTGGTGGGATCTGTATTTAGGGGTTTGTATGTGGAGTCTTGGAGTAGGTTGGTTAATTTGGTTTGGTAGTCAGATGTGTTCATAACCACCGTGGCGTTGCCCTTGTCTGCTGGTAGGATTATTATGCTGGTGTCTTCTTTCAGGTTACGTAGTGCTGTCTGTTCCTCTTTGGGTAAGTTGCTTTTGGGTGGCTTGCTGGTGCAGAGGATGTTGGTGATTTCGAGTCTGATTCTGTTAGCATCGTCGGGGTTGATTTTGGTCAGGCTGGTTTCAACTCCACATATAATGGTTTCAGTGGGGATGTGTTTGGGAGCGACTGCAAAGTTGAATCCTTTGGAAAGGACATTGGTTTCGGCTTTGGTGAGGATCCTATCTGAGATGTTATGCACTGTTTGTTTCATGTGTGGCTGTGAGGGAGGAGGGGTTTGTTTCTGGCGTTCTTGTAGTCTTCGGAGTTTGTTGGTGTGTGTATCTGTCTTGAGGGTGGTCTGTGTTTCGGCTCTCCAGACGGCGAGTTGTTTGGATTTGTCCCAAAGTGCGGGGTGGATCTTGTTGCTGAGTTTGAGGTGGAGTGTGAGGAGATCTTTGTTAATTCGGTCTAGGAGGAATCTTTTTGTGTGAAGTTCATTTCTGATTAGGGCCAATTCTGTTCTTTTCAGGATCCGTTTGGTGGCTGCAGAGTTGGAGTGGAATTTCAGTTGGAAACATGTGGGGATTAGATTTTGATCTCGGCAGTTGCGTAGGAATGCGAGGTCACATAAAATGGAAGCTCTTTGGACTTCAGGTTTTTCATAGGTCCTAGTCAGATGGTGGATTTCCTCCCCGTAGAGGTTTGATATTTGTTTTATGAGGTTTTCGCGGGTATTTGTATGTAGGTCTTTGGTTGTTCGGGTTTTCTCCTGCGTAAAATTGGAAGTGTCTTGGCGACGTTTCGACGAAGTCCCATTCATCATCTTCAGGCTGGTGTTTTCAGCTTTGTGCTTTGAGCAGCAATGTGTGGTCTTAGCTGTTTCTTCCTTTTAACTGCCAGTGGGGGTATGAACTGATTGGGTGGGAGCTTGGCTGTGTTCTTATTGGGTGGAGGTGTGTTCTGAATGGATAGGGGCTTGGCTGTGCTCTGATTGGCTGGGGGAGTGTTCTGTTTGGTTGTGCTCAGGCTAGTCTGAGTTGCAGAGGGGTTTGAGATTTTGGGCTGCCTTGTTATTTTTTGGCTTCGCGTTCGTGGTCGTGCTTCCTCTTCATGGAGGGTGTCAGTTTGCTTCATGTATGGATTGGAGGGGTTTAAAGTGGCTAATGATGCAGCTGTGGTCTGGCTTCTGGTTTGTGGTCATGCCTCGTCATCGGTGTGGCTTTGGGTTTGTTTTTTGCGTGGATGTGTGGTGGTGACATCCTGTGTGGTTTTTGTGAGTGTGGGTCTGGTATCATTTTTTGTGTTAGGGAGTCGTTTGTCAATCTTACTGATTCTGTCTGTGGTGCCTTTTATGTATGGGAGGAGGGCTTTGCCGTTTTCTTGTTCTTTGTCTTGGATTGTCTTTCTCCAGAACAAAATGCTTAGCTGACGAACAACACCTAAAACCCGAACTACACACTCTCACCAATGTACTAACATCCAATGGATTCCATAGAAATAAGATTACAAACCTAATCCAAAAAGAAACCCCCACTAAAATCCAAGACAAAGAACAAGAAAACGGCAAAGCCCTCCTCCCATACATAAAAGGCACCACAGACAGAATCAGTAAGATCCTCCATAAACACAACATCAAAACAGCATTCTGCACAAACAGAAAAATATCCACCATCCTTAGAAACCCCAAAGATAAAATTGAATTAGAAAATCAAGGAGTATACGAAATCCCATGCACCACTTGTCCCACCACATACATCGGACAAACCAACAGAAGAATAAGTGCACGCATTGAAGAACATAAGAACTCAGTCAAAAAAGAGGAACCAACATCTTCCCTGGTCCAACACCTTAAAGCCACAGGACATGAAATTGACTTTAAAAATACCAGAACCATTGCCAAAAGTGAACATTTTAATAACAGAATAATCAGAGAAGCCATCGAGATAGAAAAACGCCCACACAGCATGAACAAGCGAGATGATACCTCCCGCCTACCAGCCATTTGGAAACCCGCCCTTATTGACAAACGACTCCCTAACACAAAAAATGATACCAGACCCACACTCACAAAAACCACACAGGATGTCACCACCACACATCCACGCAAAAAACAAACCCAAAGCCACACCGATGACGAGGCACGACCACAAACCAGAAGCCAGACCACAGCTGCATCATTAGCCACTTTAAACCCCTCCAATCCATACATGAAGCAAACTGACACCCTCCATGAAGAGGAGACAAGACCACGAACGCGATGCCAGAAAATAGCAAGGCAGCCCAAAATCTTAAACCCCTCTGCAACTCAGACTAACCTGAGCACAACCAAACAGAACACTCCCCCAGCCAATCAGAGCACAGCCAAGCCCCTAACCATTCAGAACACACCTCCACCCAATCAGAACACAGCCAAGCTCCCACCCAATCAGTTCATACCCCCACTGGCAGTTAAAAGGAAGAAACAGCTAAGACCACACATTGCTGCTCAAAGCACGAAGCTGAAAGCACCAGCCTGAAGATGACGAATGGGACTTCGTCGAAACGTCGCCAAGACACTTCCAATTTTACGCGGGAGAAAACCCGAACAACCAAAGACCTACATACAAATACCCGCGAAAACCTCAGAATATAATATATATATATATTATATATATATATATATATACACACACACATACATACATACATACATACATATACATACACACACACACACACACACACACACACACACACACACACACACACATATTAAAAATAAAAGTAAAAATATCTTGGGAATATCCATACTACTAAAACAATGATCACCAAGAGAATGCTTTAAGAGAATAAAATTACATACACACACAGGTAAACAAAGGATATATGCAGTGTTATCTTCATTTTAGATGTCAAAAGGGTCTCTCTCTGTCTCTCTCTCTCCCTCCCTCTCTATCTGCCCTTGGTCTGCCACTCCTCTTTCCCCACTCTCTTTCTTTCTCTCTCTCTCTTTCCTCTCTCTCTCTCCCTCCCTCTCTCTCTCTCTCTCCCCCCCCCCTGCTATCTGCTGCTCACCTGGCAAGCTTCAAGCTGTTGTCCAACAAGCTCAGGGGTAAGCAACCTCGTCTCTTTTATGACTCATGGACTTCAACTCCCAGAAATCCTGAGTCAGCCTAGCTGGGCTAGCTAGCTCTCTCCTGCCCTTCCTGCTTCCTGCAGAGACGCAGCAAAGGGAGGAGCTCCGCCCAGTAAGCTTTTCAGCTCCTCGGAGAACACTGTGAGTGCACTCTCTTTTACACATACACACACAAAAAACACAAACACACAGACACACAGAGAGAGAGAAGCAGGGAAGCGCAATTCCTCTCTCTGTCTCTGTCTCTCTGCAAAGGCAGAGGAGGCTGGGAGCCACAGGGGGAGGCTCAAAGAGCCGCATGCGGCTCCGGAGCCACAGGTTGCCGACCTGTGGGCTAGAATAAGCTTCAGGCATCTTCTGAAATATATCTAAGTCTGGGAGTGTTTCGGTGTTGGTTTTTGGGGTGTTCTGTAATCCCACCTTGAGACAGAGGAAAATGTAAAGGCTACCTCAAATCGAGCTCAATCCACATAACTACTTGGACAGTTTCACATAGTTTTCTTGTAACAATGTGCATGTGGCTTATTATGCTTCTTCTGGGATTTTTTTTCACTTCCTAATCTAGCTTATAGGCTTTCCATGTCCTGGTAGTTTCCCGTCCAGGTCTACTTTTTGCTTTCTCTTTTTTGAAGCTAGCATGATTAGCTGACACTGCCATGTGATCTCAGTTAGTGATAACATTTGACTTTAAAAGAAAACCCATGGATCAGGAGATTTCCTTATTTTTCGTCAAGTATTTTATGTTCTCTGCATTTAGTTTCTATTTGTGCTGCCAAGTACAAATGTCAAGAGACTACTAAGGCCTTTTGTACAAAACATATTTTATCTTAATTATCCATCCTCAGGTGCTAATCCCAAAAAGCCTATGATATAAATGGAACAGATATGACATAGACATATGTCCAGCATATAATTGGAAAGATTGTGAAGGAGAAATTCAGCTTGAAGCCAAAACACAGACTATAGTGGAAATCTTTGCCTAGTTATCCTTTTGTCAAATTGGCAACATTTTTGTAAAGAGACAAATAAAAACGTCCATCAAAGTCAGATTCAGAACAAAAATATCTTGGAATCCTGGAATAATAAGGAAATGTTCTTTGCAAAGTGAGCTACTTTGTGTGCAAACTCAACCAAGAATTCTGCTCTCCTCTTCCTGCCTATTAGATAAAAAGCTATTTTAAACAGAGAGCCAGTTTGCTATCATGGCTAGGGTGCTCACTTAGAAATCAGGAGACGATAAATTCTAGGCATCCCTTAGACATAATGGACAGCTGGGTGCCTTAGGGTCAGTCAAACTCTCTCTGTCCAACCAAATGTTTCATTTGGGTAGTCAATAGTCATAATAAAATATTATGCTAAGGAGACTGTTGGATTCTAGTTTAGCCTGCTGTATGATCCCAAGCTTTGTGAGTTTTAATTGCTAATGCTTGGTTTACATCACATGTTAAACTTTAGTGTTCTTGATGAAAACTAAACCATTGTTTCCTTTTCATTTTTCTCACTTCTCCTAAGAGAGATTTATCATTAAGAGGGAGGTTGGAGGAAATAACTATAGAGTTTGTTCCTGCTTTCTTATCCATAGCCTACACTGCACATTATCCCCAACCCTATGGAATGCATCTTCTGATGGAATCAGCTTGAATTTTTACATTCTTGCCCCACCACAAAGGAACAGCAATATGTGAGATTCTGATCTTGCATTTATATATTTAGAAAAGCCACACCAGGCCAGCCCCTACAAAGAAAGAAAAAGGATAAAGGGGATCCTTGTGGTGCATTCTTGCTTTCTAATCAGCAGAAGACCCCAATCGATACATTCTCTGTCATGCTGCCTAAAATTTAAATATCTCCAGTCTCCATATCTGTTTGATTGAAAGGGGCATGTTCAACGAATATGAAATTTTGCAAATATGGAAAATGCTGAAAAATATCATTTCCCCCTCTACAATATTCAATTATCCAGGGAGATAAAGAAGTACTTAATTACATTGTATAAGGTTAAAGTGCAGCACCTCCCCCCCCCCTCTCTCTCTCATGAACTTGCTTAATTGATCTATCTGGCCACTAGATGGGCTCTAAACCAGATTACTAGGATTTTTCTTACATATACGTTTACTTCAAGAGGCAGCCTTTGTGTTCTGGATAATGTCCATGCAGTTGCAAAAGTTGAGTTGAAAACTGGTCTGTTGTATTAAGGAACTTGTGTCCTTATGCATACTATTTTGACTTCAGGGTTTTGTGAAAGGAATTCAAAAGACTTCAGAATGTTTTTCCCAATAACGATACAGCAAACCATATTAATCTCCATATAGGGATACTTACAATTTATCTTTGGAGGAAATTATCCCTATGAAGGGAAAAATAACATTATTTTAGACCGACTACTCTGAGTATGGTAACGCTGCCTCATTTTGAACATTGCTCTAAATTCTTTCCTCTCTATTAGCCATGAATGTAGCATGGTATTTGTTCTGTTTTGGTCACAAAGGCATTGAGATGAGGCAAAGAAGTAAAACAGTCTTCTCTTTATTTTCTCCAACAGAACCAAAACAAAATGGCGTGGATTGTTCTTATACTCCCTTTGAGGGACAGTCACAGCCAATCAATGCAAGGCATTTCTCCCGTCTTGTGCATGCGCACAAGGCAGGAGACAGCCTGTCTGATCCCGGGCATTCACGTGTCTGCCCAGGCCTTTCAGCAGCCTCCTGCACCTGCTGAATGACTCAGCAGGCCCAGGACATAACACCCCTCCACTCTTATTTCAAAACATAATACTTTACTATTACACACATAATACCTTATCAATCCATTATCTCTCCTACAAGGATATTTACTATTATGCATGACTATAACTAAATACTTGTTCTTTTGAGCACGTTCTGATTTCTAAGTGACCTTAAACCTGTCCACATGCTGACAAGCATCTTATGTAGTCTTGTAAGTTTTTGGGTGGTCCTCTTGCTAGCTCTGACCTTCTTAGAGCGGTTGTGATGTCCTGGCCTGCAAACTCACCTGCCAGGCTCGACAGGCCAGGACTATGATGCCTCCTAGCCTCAGGCAATGTCCCCTGCTGCTGACTGGCTGGATCCTCTGAACCCAAACCAGAGTTCCTTTGTGGGGTGGAATTCCCCAAGTCCAGTGGTGGGTGGACCCCTCTTGGGAGCACTGTCCCTTGAGCCCAGGACCAGCAGCTGGATAGGCCTGGCAGACCAGTTGTGAGCAATGTCCCATTGACCCGGTACCTGAGTTATTATTACGGCAATTAAACAATTAAAAGCAGGTAAAGCACCTGGCACTGATGGACTGACATCAATTTATTATAAGACTTTAATTGATGAGATGATAGAGCCTTTAAAGGAAATTTTTAAAAATATATTACAGGGTTTAGAGACTCCCCCGTCTTGGGGTAGGGCTTTTATATCTTTGATTCCAAAAGAGGATCAAGATCTTACTTTACCAAAAAAATTATAGACCTATATCTCTTTTGAATGTAGATTATAAATTTTTTTCAAAAATTTTAGCTAATAGACTTATGATTGTATTGAATCAAGTGATACATATGGACCAAACAGGTTTTATAACTGGGAGATACATGAAGAACAATGTTAGACAAATTATTAATGTATTAGAATATTTGGACAAAAACAATCAGATTTCTACAGGAATTATTTTTTTAGATGCTGAGAAAGCCTTTGATCAGTTAAATTGGCAATTTATGCTAAGATTGGTTGAAGAGATGAATTTTGGAGATAAAATTTTGCACGCTTTTTGAGGCATTTATCAAAGACAATCGGCACAACTTATAATTAATGGAGGCTTATCTGAGGTTTTCCAAATTGAAAAGGGTACAAGACAGGGTTGCCTACTGTCTCCTTTGTTGTTTGTTTTAATGTTGGAAATTTTGTTGATTAAAATTCGTGAATCATCTAAAATAAAGGGAATAAAGATTAATAAGAATGATTATAAATTAAGGGCTTTTGATTTGGTTGTTACTTTGTCTCAACCGACTCACTCTGTATTGGAGTTGTTACAATTGATAAATCAATTTGGACAAGTTTCTGGTTTTAAAGTCAATAATAATAAAACCAAAATATTACCTAAAAATATGACTAATCTGGATAAGGAAACTTTGGTTAAATTGACAGGTTTTGAAGTTGTAAAAAAGGTTAAATATTTGGGGGTATATTTATCTGCTTCTAATGTAAAATTGTATAAAAATAATTATGAAAGGTTATGGGTTAAAATACAGAAGGATTTGAATGATTGGAAAAAATTGCAATTATCTTTGTTAGGGAGAATTGCTGCGGTTAAAATGAATGTTTTGCCAAAATTTCTTTTTTTGTTTCAAATGATACCTATCTTAAAGAAAGAGGCAAATTTAGAAGAATGGCAGAAGGGTATTAATAGATTTATTTGGGTGGGGGAAAAACCACGAGTAAAGCTTAAAATTATACAAGATGTTCGAGAGAGAGGTGGACTTAAGGTGCTGAATTTGAAATTGTATTATGATGCGATGGTTTTAACAATGATTAGTGATTGGATTAATTTAACAAATTTAAATATACTCTTTTTGGAGGGATGAGATTTATTATATGGATGGCATGCCTATTTAATATATAATAAAAAGGTGGATAGAGCTTTTAAGTCCCACATTTTAAGAACTTTTTTACTGCGTGTTTGGAAGAAATATTATAGATCAGACTTTAGAATACCATTGTGGGGAATTCCAGGGCATGCAATAGAAGGAATAAGGATAGGAGTGAAAATGGATAGTATTTCCTATCAACAATTGCTTAATTGGAATGGGAAAAATTGGCAATTAAAATCTATGGATGAATTAGCGCAAGAAAATATTAATTATTCTTGGTTTCAGTATAGACAATTATTAGAAAGGTGGAGGATAGATTGAAAAGTGGGTTTTATTAGGGAAGATGTGAATTTGATGAAACAAATTAAAGATCAAAGTCGTACTCATATAAAAAGAGTTTATAGTGTTTTAGTGGAATTGGACTCAGAAACAGAATTAGTTAAAGATTGTATGGTTAAGTGGGCTCAAAATTTTGATGAGCCGATTTTATTAGATACATGGGAGACAATTTGGGTGAGGAATGTTAAATTTACTCAAGCCCAAAATTTACGAGAAAATTTTTATAAAATGTTTTATAGGTGGCACCTTGATCCACAAAAGATGTCTCGTATGTATGCAAATCTGCAGCCTAAATGTTGGAGATGTGGTTGTTTGGATGCAACGTACTATCATATCTGGTGGTCATGTAAAAATATAAAGGTTTTTTGGATTAAGATTTGGTGGAATATTCAGAAAATTTTTAACAGAAGGATAAAATTTACACCACAATTGTTTCTGTTAGGTATTATTGTTGATTGTAATGATAAAGAAATTATTTTAATGTTGAATTTAATTACAGCAGCAAGGTTGCTGATAGGGCAATATTGGAAGAAGGATTCTTTGCCTACTTTAGAAGAATGGTTTTTTAAAGTTTCTTATTTATCTGAAATGGCAAAAATTTCGGCTTTTCTGAAAGATCAATTTCAAGAGAAATATATTTTGGTGTGGAAAAGATGGGTGAATTTTATACAGAATAAATATGAGATTAGAAAGTATTATTTAGCTTTTGAATAATTTATGCTTAAGGGTAATGATTAGAACTTTTGTTTTGTTTTTATGTATTGGGATTAAAGTATTTAAAATTTTGTTTTTGAATGTATTTATAATTGTTTGATATTTATTTAAGATGTATGTTTTTTCTTGTTTTTTTAACCCTGTATTCAGCTCTGGGAAGGAGGGGGGAGGGTGAGGGGGGGTGGGAGGGGGGAGTATTTTATTGTAAAACTGTAAAAATTTTCAATTAAAAAAAATGCAAGGCATTTCTCCCTCCTTGTGCATGCGCACAAGGCAGGAGACAGCCTGTCTGATCCCGGGTATTCATGTGTCTGCCCAGGCCTTTCAGCAGCCTCCTGCACCTGCTGAATGACTCAGCAGGCCCAGGACATAACACCCCTCCACTCTTATTTCAAAACATAATACTTTACTATTACACACATAATACCTTATCAATCCATTATCTCTCCTACAAGGATATTTACTATTATGCATGACTATAACTGAACACTTGTTCTTTTGAGCACGTTCTGATTTCTAAGTGACCTTAAACCTGTCCACATGCTGACAAGCATCTTACGTAGTCTTGTAAGTTTTTGGGTGGTCCTCTTGCTAGCTCTGACCTTCTTAGAGCAGTTGTGATGTCCTGGCCTGCAAACTTGCCTGCCAGGCTCGACAGGCCAGGACTGTGATGCCTCCTAGCCTCAGGCAATGTCCCCTGCTGCTGACTGGCTGGATTCTCTGAACCCAAACCAGAGTTCCTTTGTGGGGTGGAATTCCCAAGTCCAGTGGTGGGTGGACCCCACTTGGGAGCACTGTCCCTCGAGCCCAGGACCAGCAGCTGGATAGGCCTGGCAGACCAGTTGTGAGCAATGTCCCATTGACCCGGTACCCGAGTCAGGAGTGCCAGAGTCAGGAGCCACCTCCATGGCAAAATCCCCTTCTGGTGCCTGGGATGTTCCGCTTTTGCAGAGAGACTGTAGTCCACGATCGTAATCATGGTCCTCCCCCCCAAGAGCAGAGCCAGGAGCGGAAGTGTGGCTGGGAAGCGTCCAGCGCAGTTGATCAATGTGTCGCCGGTCACCTGACCATCATCCAAGGCCACTTCGTATGAGAGCAGCTCAGAGACCTTGCATACCACTGCTGTCACCCAGAGATGTCCAGGGCCATAGTTCCTTGCCCAGACCGGATCGCCATCCGGTCTGGGTGCAACTTGTCCAGTTTAGTAATGAGCCTGTGACCCCAGCGGAGTTCAGCTGGGCTCTTCCCAGTGGATGTGCATGGGGTGGTGCAGTGTGAGAAGAGAAAGTCAGCCAACCTGTTATGCCAGTTCCCATGAGTTATTTTATTTAACGCATCTTTGGTGGTGCGCACCATTCGCTCAGCCTGGCCATTGGAAGTGGCAGGTGCAGATGAAATGGTGCAGACGTGGCATGATGGATCATATTGGCCTGTAGAAAAGCTTGAAACTCAAAAGAAGTAAATTGGGGTCCGTTGTCGGAGACAAGGACATCTGGAAGTCCATGAGAGGCTAAGATCCCTCTCAACACCTAGATGGTCCTAGCAGTAGTAGTGGAGGAGACTGGAATGACCTCTAGCCACTTGGAATGGCTGTCCACGAAGAGAACGAAGAATTGCCCCTGAAAGGGCCCAGCAAAGTTGATATGAACCCTCTACCAAGGGGCTTATGTCTCCTCCCTCCTATGTACAGGGGCCTGAGGCATTTCAGGCCTGGATTGTTGGCAAACTGTGCACCCGTGGATCTGGGCCTCGATCTCTTTATCGAGCTCAGGCCACCAAAGATGGCTGCGTGTGAGCACCTTCATCTGGACAATTCCGGGATGTCCCTCATGTAGAGACTGCAAGACTCTAGTCCTCAATGAGGCCGGGATGACTTCCCTGCTACTCCATAGGATACACTCCTTGAAGGTGAATAACTCGGACTTCCTCTTCCAGAAACTCTGGAATTCTGTGCCAGGACACATGTCAGGCCATCCTGACAGCACCCATGTCAGCACGCGCATAAATGATGGATTCAAGTGTGCTGGGGTGACCAGATTTTCCGCAATATCAAAAGTCTGCTGCCCACAGATACACAATAACGTAGCAGCTTTAAGGCTATCTTCCCTCACTTAGTTTACTCGGAAGTAATTCTCTACCCAAGCCACGTAGGAACTCCAGCGTTCTGGATGAGCTGTGTCGAATTCAGAGAGATGACCAATTTTGGACATTGTTGCTATCCAGTAACCTCGACAATGCCTCATGCTGCAATGGCTGAAGAAGGGGTCCCTTCGCCGAGCTCTCCTCCAGCATTCTCGTACTGGCAGGCAGAGTCGCGTCTTCGGGATGCTAGACTTCTCAGCTTTTCAAGCCTTCCGTGGCGAGTCAGCCTTTCTTTCATTGTTTCGTTTGCAGCACAATCCCACCCTCATTGCCAATGTTCTGTTTCATTCGCAAAGGCATTGAGATGAGGCAAAGAAGTAAAACAGTCTTCTCTTTATTTTCTCCAACAGAACCAAAACAAAATAGTGTGGATTGTTCTTATACCCCCTTGCAGGGACAGTCACAGCCAATCAATACAAGGCATTTCTCCTGTCATGCGCACAAGGCAGGAGACAGTCTGTCTGGTCCCGGGCATTCACATGTCTGCCCGGGCCTTTCAGCAGCCTCCTGCACCTGCTGAATGACTCAGCAGGCCCAGGACATAACAGTATTTATAAGTTCACCAGTAAGGAGAACTATTTATTTGAAATAATTGGTTCAGGCTTAAAGGAAGGAAACACATATATGGTTATGGTAACTGGTGCCTTCCATAAATTTGTAAAGCTAATTTTGTGCTCCAGTCAGCATAACCAGTGGGATTTATGAGAGAGTTTTATGTGGCCAATCATTGGGGTTTAAGGAACTATGTCAACATGTATCAATATGCAATGTGGGCAATTACACCATCATGAATCTGCAAGATGTTACTTTGGAAGTCAAAGACATTCCAAATTACTTGCTCAAGGAAAGAACAACAATCCTTTAAATGCCCTTTGTGTGGCTAAAATGGTTCAGTCATTAAAATTGTTTAGCTAGTGATTGTGTTTAATTTCAAAAATTGAGCTCAATTAATGTTATTTAGATGCATAGAAAGCAATGTGTAAACCTTGGCAGAAAAATCTGGCCACATTTTGTGCAAAGGTGTTGTAGGCAGGTCTTGGTATAGTCTGACAAGGTCAAAGTGGATATAAGAGAACAGAAAAACAGGCAGAAACATACTTTCTGGTGAAATGAGGATTTAATGAGGAGCATAAAGTGTAGTATGAAATATCACTTCCAGATGTTTGAGAGAACCACATGTTCAACAGAAGGAAGGTTAGACTCTCCAAGCTATAACTCAGAATCTGTGTGGGTTGGCAGACTAACTCGTGATTCTTACAATAAATAAACCATTTGAGTGTTTCAAAAATTGAAAATTTGAGAGGAGGGAAGTAGAAGAAATACTGTTTCTACAATTAGTAAATTGCCTACAAAGGCAAAGTCCCTCCCTCCCTCCCTCCCTCCCTTCCTTCCTTCCTTCCTTCTTCCTTCCTTCCTCATGACACATATTTAGTAATTCTGGATCATTTCATGAGCATGTTTGAAAATCTAACTCTCTTGATGAAAAGATTCTTGGCAAAATTCACTGCAGCTGTATCTAACCTTGTGTTTTCTAATTTTGATGGTATTACAACTCCCATAATTCCCAGCCAACGAATTGAGTTATAGTTCCAATGCATCTGAAGGGCATCAGCCTGGGAAAGATAGTTCTAGTGCATGAAAAGAACACTGTTGTATAGTATTATTTATGTAGAAAAAGAAAATAAATAAATAAATAGGCTACTGCATAACCAACCACTATATTTTTATGTGTATTTTTTCATGTTATGTATATAAAATATAGATAGCTACAGTTTGTTACAAGAAAAAATAATATGTCCAGGCTGATATCATGCGACTGCTAATGGCTTCCTTAAAGTGTTGTATGTCTTAGAAGGACCTGCTAGTCAATATCAAAATATCCTGCATTATTGATGAAATCAAATGGGTTCTTTCAAAGCAAAAATCTGTTTTGATTCTTTGATCCTTTCCTGTGCAACTTATCAGTGTACTGTCAAGACTTTTTAGTCCTTCAAATATTGAACATTTGTCTTGCTGGCAAACAAAGGACTGGGGTCAGAAACATATTTGCTATTACTTAGTTTTTATTTCTGCTGAGAAAATTGGGCCATTTCACCGCATTCAGATTTCTCTTTTTTTCTTTCTCTTTTTTTTTCAATAGCTGGATTGTTCAAAAAAGTAGTAAATGGCTGTTGTTACTGTTAATAATTACAAAGAGATCCTATATCAGACATCTGGCTTGTAAGCTGCAAATTATGTACAGTTAAAATCCACAACATCCCTTGACCTGGTTTTATAAGGCAGCCAGAGAATCGCTTTCTGTGATTTGCCCATGGTAAAATTGTTCAACTATCTTTGTATTTAATATAACAAATAATATAAGAAGCTAACCACTATTAATGAATCTTAAAACTGATAACCCTTGCTTTATGTAATGGTAACAGTTATAGTTTGATATGATGTCAAGGGTTGAGTTTCCTTCTTTTTCCTCCTGTGTTAAGTAATAGACTTTGAAAGGCACCAACTTTGCTGGACAAATATTAGAGAGAAGTCCACATATGGATTTCAACAACTTAGGATTTTTTTTATTAATAGAAATTTTTTAACAGAAAGCTGTTAAGTCCTTCCAGGAATTAAAGGGAACCATTAAAAAAAATCCTTTTTAAAGGGACATTATCTGGAGCCCACTATAGATGGTCTGTAAATGGGTGTAAGGCACTCAATATATGTCAAGTTTCTCTCAGATTCCCTTGAACTAGAACAGTGGTTCTCAACCTTTCTAATGCTGCGACCCCATAATACAGTTCCCCATGTTGTTGTGACCCCCAACCACTTATACATCACCGGGTGCCAGGGGCGTGGCCAAGTGGGTGTGGCTGAGTGGGTGTGGCCACCAAGTGGGCGTGGCAAGAAAAACAGCCCCGGCCACCATTAATGCTGTGCCGCTGCTGCATGTATTCTAATGCATGTTTACCCTGCCTTTAAATGTGGGACCAAAATTTACAGAAAGTTAGTAAATAATAAATAAGAACAGGCTGCTTTCATTTGAACCATAGATTATAGTGGGGACCTGGAGGGATTTTCTTTCACTGAAGATGAAAGAAAGTATATGAAAGAGAGGGAATAAAAAGCAAAGCAGAAAGGAATAAGAAGAGTGAGAAATGGCATGGAGGTTATAGATTTCGTGGATCAGAAATAAACGAAACAATTAAATCAGTTTTAAGAGAATAAATGGCAACAAATAGAAGATTCAAACTTGTTTTAAGGGAATAAAGGAAATAAATGGAAGTATTAAACCACTTTAAACAATAAATGGAAGAATCAAAGTAGTTTATAAGCAGTTTATGAAGGGGAAGGGATGGAGATGGAGATGGAAGGAAGGAAGAAAGGAAGGGGAAAGGAAGGAGATGGAGAAGGAAGGAGATTGAAGGGGGAAGGAAGGAAGGAGAGAGAGATTGAAGGGGAAGGGATGGAGATGGAAGGAAGGAAGGAAGATTGAAGGGGAAAGGAAGGAGATGGAGAAGGAAGGAGATTGAGGGGGGAAGGGGGAAGAAAGGAAGGAAGGAAGGAAGGAAGACTGAAGGGGAAAGGAAGGAGATGGAGAAGGAAGGAGATTGAAGGGGAAGGAAGGAAGGAAGGAAGGAAGGAGAGAGAGATTGAAGGGGAAGGGATGGAGATGGAAGGAAGGAAGGAAGATTGAAGGGGAAAGGAAGGAGATGGAGAAGGAAGAAGATTGAGGGGGGAAGGGGGAAAAAAGGAAGGAAGGAAGGAAGGAAGGAAGGAGATTAAAGGGGAAGGGATGGAATTGGAGATGGAAGGAAGGAAGGAAGATTGAAAGGGAAAGGAAGGAGATGGAGAAGGAAGGAGATGGAGAAGGAAGGAGATTGAAGGGGGAGATGCTGCAAAGGGACGTAGGAAGGAGATGGAGAAGGAAGGAGATTAAGGGGAAGGAAGGAAGGAAGGAAGGAAGGAAGGAAGGAAGGAAGGAAGGAAGGAAGGAAGGAAGGAAGGAGAGAGAGAGAGATTGAAGGGGAAGGGATGGAGATGGAAGGAAGAAAGGAAGGAAGATTGAAGGAGAGTCTATTCTATTGGCTTTCGAAAGCCAATAGATTCTATTGGCTTTCAAACACCAATAGAATAGAGTCTCTTGAATAGAGTCTATTCTATTGGCTTTCAAAAGCCAATAGAATAAGAGGGAGTAGCACAGCTAAAGAAAAGGGGGAAAAAATGGCAGACAGCCTTGTTTGGTGACCCCCGTGAAATGGTCGTTCGACCCCAAATGGGGTCGCGACCCATAGGTTGAGAACCGCTGAACTAGAAGGTCTCAAGCAAGGTTCAAGGACACAAAATTTGATAAGAAATCTTTTATTATAGACTCTAGAAAAATTGCTAGTGCAAAGAAAATTGACAAGTGAAGACTATAACAAGCCACTTATATAGTTGATCTGAAGTTCAAACCTTATGTCTCTTCCTTATGTCCATGTGGCCTAATGAAATGAGAATCATTTATCAGCTTTCAGGTCCTTTGCTTCTCACCTTGCCCAAATTAGTCTACACCATACCTTCCAAATTGAATTAAATTCCATATCAGATTTACTTTGGAAACATGAAATTATTTTCACATTGTAATCTTATGTCCCTAGATTGTTGATAAACTTTTGAATTAGAATTGGATGTTTGGATTTGGCATTGTTTTGCTGTGCTACTTTAATTTATATGCTTCCAGTTTTGATGTTGCAACTAAACGGGTGCAGGAAGACAGGGCTCCATATTTCGTGTTTGGTTTCACCCTGCTGGGGGACCCTGAAAAGGGTCGAAAGTCATCCCATAGAGGTGGCAAGCAAGAAGGGGACTCTTGTTGATCATGGGGGGGGGTGGCAGTCCTCCCGTTTGATCCGAGGAAGCCCTCCAAACTGGCGGGGAAAAGACTGGCTGCATTCATGTAGCCCAGGGGTGTCAAACTGCTGGCCTGCGGGCCAGATATGTCACACCAAAATCACGCCCACCTTATTGCCGGCAATAGGGAAAAAATCACGATACATCATGACACGTCACGTGACGTTGCTAGTTTGACACCCCTGATGTAGCCAGTCCAAAGCTGCTGACAATGGAAGTTAACAAGCACTACCAAGCAATTTTACAGCAACGTGGATGAAACTGGGTGAGACCTGATCCTTTCTTTATGATTTTAAGACATCTTCCTAAAAATTTGCCCAAAGCACTCCCCCCAATGAAAGAGGGAAAAGGAATTTCCGTCCCATTGCCCCAGAAAAGAAAAGCAATGAATTAATTACCTGGGGAAAATGGCAAAACCCATAAGACCTATTTGGAATTAATATATACATACAGATTAAAAATTTGGGGACTAAAAGTGTTTTTAAGACCTTTTTTTTAAAGAAAAAGACTTGAAAAGTTTACATTGTAAGTTCTGGATCTAAAAACTGAAAGTGGCGTTGATGACATCTAGTGGTAAATTATGGCACTGCATCTTATTTATGCCTAAAAGAAACCTGGTTTGAAGCCCAGGATTAGATAAGATTTAGGCTGGTCTTGGAAGCTTTTACTACTGAGAATTTCAGCTGAGAAAAAAGGAACAGGCTTGGGGGCTGCTTATCTGTGTGGCAGAGATGATAAATATTCTAAATTTGGCCTATCTGAATTTTGAACATAAATACTGACTTTTAGAACTGTATTGTGGAATTATTTTCTTGTAGAAGAAACATATGGAACACTTTGGATTATAATCTTGATTGCTGAACAACCTTAAATGTTTTTTTTTTCTCCCTGGACAGAAAGGATATATTTCTTACTGGACAGAAAAAGTTGAATTTTACCTATATCTGCTTAGGGGAGACTCAGGAACAGACATTTCATTGAATAAATCTATAAAGGCTACTTATAAAAAAATAAAAAAAAATAAAATGGATATTCCATACTCAGCATTAAATAGCAAAACATCATCTTTAACATCTGTTCCCAGTAACTTTAACTTGCCATATTACCAAGAAAATACTGATAAAACACAGAAATTCTCTCCATGATGAAATTAATACAAAAAACAATTACTTTAGCTTGTGAGCAGGTTAATAATAACACAAAAGAGATAAAAAAAAACAATTTTCTAACCTAAATCTACAAACTCAGAAAACAACTACAAAGAAGGAACCAGAAACTCAGAAAATAGAAGGAAAACTAGAGAATGCTGACACAAACATTGATGATCTAAAGAAAAAAACTAATGGCCAGACTCAGATAAATGAAAACTCAGAAGACACAATGATAATACTGGAAACGGAAAAGACATTTTATAAACCAAGGTTTCAGAACATACTGCATAACAAGGAAGGAGAGCTGATGGAATGGAAGATAAAATTGTTAACAGAACTGTGGGGAACTGGAGAAGGAGGGAGGTGGTTTAATGAATATCAATGGGCTAGCTCTTCCAAAAACACTTTAACCAAATTGTTTCTCGTCTTTCAAATAATATATACAAAAATAGAGGAAAAATTATTTGATGATCCAAATGCACTGACTTGGAAAGTTAGTTTGCAAAGAAAGAAAGCTAGCTTGGTATGAAAAGGGAAATAAGAATATGTTAAGAATTTTGAATAAGGGATGCTTTTGATTGCCCAAATACAACTTGTTTCAAAATTATAAATGATTGGGATACCTTGAACATGGATGGGAAATTAAAATTGAAAAAAGCGAAAATAGGATATGGATTAAATAAGTGGAAATTGAATGCAAATGCAATTAAGATTTGCTTTGGTTAGAAAAGATATTTTAAACTGATATTATTGATATTATTAGAAAAATGTAACAAATGTTGATATGCAATTGTATGTTTACTAACAATAATAAGAATTGTATTTGCTTGATGTGGAAAAATGGTTATTGCCAGAAGAAGAGAAGATGTACTGGTGGGTGTAATAGTGGAGTTAGTTGGAAGAAGCTTATATGTACCACAGAATTACTAATGGACTCAGTCATCACATTGTCTATTGAGCACTTGTATGTGAAAATAGAAAATTAATAAAACATTTATAAAAAAAGATATGCTTTAATTGTAAAGCATACTTTGAACCTAATTCTATTCATAACATGTTTTCTATTTCTGCTAATTGATAAGAAAGGGAAAAATGCAAATGGCTGAAAACATACATAAAACATAAGCTCAGAAAACAAATGATGATGAGACCAGTTTAGGGGCATAAAACTGAAAGTTTCCTAATTTGGGGAAATGTCTTGATTGCCTGTATTGGACACTCAAACTGACATATTCCTGAGATGCAGGTTGCAAAATGACCATTCTAGAGAAAAAAGTGTATGTTGGGGGGGGGGGGTAGGGCAGAGAGATACATTAAATTGTTAAACAAAAGCCTAAAACAGAAAAGGTGGGATTGGCAGCTTGGACAGAATTTTTTTTTTAAAAAAAATGATTCAAGAGTCTAAAGGGCATTTTATCATCAGTGCACTCTAGATATGCATGTCCTCTCCCTTCTTGCAGTCCAACGTCTTTGTCTCTTTACCAGCATCTGTAACCTCTCTGGTTAGGATCCTACTTGAGATTGGGCTCCTAACTGGGACCTGGATGTTGGTAATTTGCCTTAACTTGAATAGATGAAATTCTCTTTCTATTGATTGTTTTATTTATCTAATGCCCATAATGCTAGTTCATTTTATCAGTGTAACTTGCTTCTTTACTATATAGTAAAAATAGTTTGACTTCATTTTGATCTTTTATCTTTAGCTACCACTCTGCCATAAAAAAGGAAAGTTAGGAAACAATCCAGTGTCTGTAGATGTATCTGGTTTTGTT
Source organism: Crotalus tigris (assembly GCF_016545835.1). Lineage (NCBI taxonomy): Eukaryota > Metazoa > Chordata > Lepidosauria > Squamata > Viperidae > Crotalus > Crotalus tigris. The sequence continues at coordinate 2,637,518 of NW_024096718.1, forward strand.
TGCAGGTATGAGAATGGATGCATCTGAAGAACAGATTAAATCAGATACCAACAGTTTATTTGAAATGGCCTTAGTCAAACACATGAGTAATTGAACACTATAAACAAAGATTTTTCCTATTGGTAAATTGTGTTTGCCAAGCCCTCCATAATAAACAAACTTAACAGCTTATTAGACACTCCAGAGATCAAGAGTTGAGTGTATGAGCCCCACCGTCGATCTTAACAAGATCTTATATAAATAAATATTTCAGAATGTAAGGCACATTACATAATTTTACTATGTAACTCATTGCTATAAAAAGTGTTAGGAACATTTTCTTAAAATTCAGAATAGAATCAGAAGGATTGTTACAAAATCTTTGTCCTCTGGTTGTTGAACTGTGATTTTGGATCATTTCTGCTGTAATTCAAATCTGTACTTTCCAAGAAAGTATCTTGTGGAAGTGTCTGCTAAATTTGTTTAGACTGACCAGACAAAAATATTAGAAGCACTTCGGGCTATTTTTCAATGGCAAAATAAAAAAGTTCATTGGATCTAGTCAAAGGAATGGATGAAATGATGACTAATTTCAATATTATACTCATAGAATGACTAGAAGCATTTCTTCATATCAAGTGAAAGCACTTCCCACATTTACTGCCTGAAGGAGATGTGAGAGTGAAGTCAGCAGAAAACTATACCAGCCTAACATTTAGAATGCCTATTGACAATTCCTGTCTTGTAATAGGCAAGATGGTGACGATGTCTTTATTTATAGTATATAGGACACATCAAGGATAGATATTTGTGGATTTATTGTGCTCCCCTTTCATCAATTTCAGCAGCTGATGAGAAAACATCCATCAGTTGCTCTCTTTAACTGGGCTGGAACTTGGAAGGATGCAACTTTAGACAAAAACCCATCCTCAAGTTTTGTGCAAGTATTATCTACAGATTCTTTAAAGGAAATGCAACTATCAGCTGATATCAGCTGATGGGTTCAGCAATATTCCAGAAGAACATTAAACCAATGATCAAAAATAGAAAATTACAGCTCACTAGCAGAATATTGGCAAGATATATACAGCCCCTAGTTGTACTGATTCAACTTTTTAAAATATTTGGTTACTTATATTATGAAAAATCCCTACTTTAGTCTTTATTAATATTTGCCCATTGAAGCAATATAGAAAATATTGTGCTATGTAGGCAAGTAGGTTGGAATTCTGTAGTTCTGTGAAATAATAGTGAAATCATAACAGAGTTGTCACTGTTTCTAACATCATAATTCAAAAACATCTATTGAGTTTTAAATAGCAACTTTATACATGTTGCTTAAAAGTGCAGCTACACAGAGAGTATCCTTGCAGAGTCTACAAGAGAAATAGATCCATTTTTCTTGGATCCTATTCCGTCCAGTGACACCACCACTAGACCTTTGCCAATTTTGTAAAAAAAAACACAAAAAACACTCTAATTTTAACTCTAAGTTCAAACCTGAAGATAGTGGAAATTTCCTTATTTACAAGACTGCCATACATTCTTGATTTTAGAAAAAATATTAAACACAGTGTCACGAGACTAATTTCTTACTCCCATCTTCTATGTTATTTTTTTCCCTTTAGTTTTCTTGGGATGAATATTTTACTGCCACCAGCTGGATGCAGACTTCATTGCAATTACTTTCAAGGCTGCCTCATAATTGTTATCTTTCAGGAGTCCTGGGAATTTAGGAACAAAATATCTGTACCAAACCAATTTTTATTGCAATACTTCAAATGCTATTGCTTTTTTATTCCCTTTTTCTAATGGTAGTCAACTGACTGTTTTTGGATGCATAAAAGATTGTGAATCCTCAGTTTGCCCCAGTGAATCATATAAGGAAAATGACATAATATGGTGGTTATCTTGTTATTTCCTACTGCATTCCTGACTTGAGAGCAAAAAGATTCAAAATAATAAAATGACAATACTATCATGATTTTGGAACAGAAATGTAGCAGCATGAGATAGAGTGCTCAAAAGTAACAAGGTGAATTTACCACATTTTGAAACATTTAATGTTTCTATGTACACTGCAATTTAGACAGCACCTGGGTAGTATTTATGTACCCAGGAAGTTCCTCACAGAAACCCTGCTAGAGTGTGTGACTCTCAGACAACAGCTTACAAATGTATTGCTTAACCCAAAGATTCTTTTTCACAAGGCAACTGGACTTTCTTGTTTTTCTTTGAAGATGTTTCATTTCTCATCCAAGAAGCTTCTTCAGCTCTGATTGGATGGTGGGGAATGGAAGGATTTATACTGGTTGCAGACAGCTGAATGTCTATGGAGATTCTCAGTCATCCAGGTCATAGTTATCCCAAAGATGCTTTTTCATGAGGCAACTGGACTTTCTTGTTTTTCTTTGAAGATATTTCGCTTCTCATTCAAGAAACTTCTTCAGCTCAGAACCTCATGAAAAAGCATCTTTTGGATGTAGACAGCTGTTCATTTGCATTCTTTTAGAGAGTTGTTAATGCCACAAGGAGGTTTATCTGCATTGTCAGAGTCACCTGAGTAGTGCAAATGGGTGTGGAGCCTTCTTGGAACTGTTGAAAGGACTGTGTTATAGACTGGAGATAGATGATGTCATATACCTCCCCCTCTGTTGAGAGAGGGCTGTTCAATTTTGACATAGATGGCCTCTTTGACCATCTAATATTGTATTCTTGGGTTTGAAGTGTGTACTTATGTTGTGTTGGCTGAAGATCCTCCTGAGCTTTTCTGATATTCCTGCAATGTATGGAATGACTGCATTACTTCATTTCTTGCTTTCTTCTTTGTTTGTTATGCAGGAGCTCCTGCTGGGTCTTTTCTGGAATTTGATGAAGGCCCACTTGGGATAGCCACAAGTTCTAAGGGATTTCTTGATATGTTTTAGTTCTTTTTCTTTCCCATCTTTGCTGGTAGGCAGGCCTTCAGCTCAGTGGTGTAGGGTTCTGATAACTCCCATTTTGTGCTCCAGTGGGTGGTGAGAATCAAAATGTAAATATTGATCTCTGTGTAGGGGTTTTCTATAAACTTCAGTGTTAAGACTTCTGTCTTTCTTAATGTATACTGCATAGTCCAGGAAAGCTAGACTGTGGCCATCTATGTCAAAATTGGCCATCTATGTCAAAATTGAATAGCTCTCAACAGAGGAGGAGGGATACGACATCGTCTATTATAATATGAGTGATTGGATAGCAGCATTGCTATATTAATTAGCTAGTTTGGGCTGCAAACGTGTCATATGAATTACAAATCCTTTATTCAAATCCTAAAGAACCTCCACTCTGCTCCCTTACTTTGCTGAAACTGCATGATTTGTTGTGAATGACATGATCAGATTATTTACTTAACCAAGGAAAATAAGAATCATTTAAGCTGTGTTTTCCTCTTATATTAGACTTGGGTACCCTTCTATGTAATTTATTCTGACTTCTGCTCCATCTTTTTAGCATCGCCTGCATGCTTTAATATATAAGAAGACAGGGATAGATTAATCCATCTGTTTTACTTCCTGAAGGTTTTGATTCTTTATGAATGGGGAGCTGATTCTGGTCTGCGTCAATCTGCAAGTGCATTGTTTAAATATTTGCGAGAAAATCTACATGCATTTCACCTAATATATGCATTTTAATGGATTGTTTCTGATCATTCTTTTCAAACAAATGTTCTCAATATATCAGGTTTTGTACTGGTTTTTCCCTAAGATATAATTTTAATACAAATGTTCCCAAATGTATAACTTTTTATCTTTCCTTTCCTTAATATACACATTACATTTGTGTTAAAAAGAAGCAAGGAATGCAGAGAAGCACAATCTAGATTGCATATTAGTTCAGAAAGAACGAATTACAATGGGCACATTAAAATGTGAATCAAATTATGTTTTCCTCCATGTCCACAGGAGATTGTATATATTTATATCTGTAATAAAGGGATTAAACCAAATGTTTTGCAATAGGAAAAACAAAAACAACTTATCTGAATAATCATCTGAAACTGTGATCTATCAATTTCTTCCCAAATCCCAACAAGGTGAGGACACATGTAAGAGGTATTTATTATAAATCAGGGATGACCAACCTGCAACTTTAAAATTTGTGGACTGCAACTCCCAGAATTCCCCTGCCAGCCATTACAGATATAAATATAAACATAATTTTGGGAGCTGAAATCCAGAAGTCTTAAAGTTGCCAAGATTGGACACCCCTGAATCAAACAATACAAAATGGTGGTCAGCATCTCTTTCAAGCAGCGTTCATTTATTCTTGAATATGAAAGGAAGAGACTGATTGTATCAAGGATCTTCTCTTTTCAAAGTCCTTCAAAGTGTATTGGAATTCAACTTTATATCAATTGTTTATCTGCCTCTAAAAGCTTCTTAACCAATAGGGACAAGAGATAGTTAGAAGAAGGACTCTGCAGTTTTATATCCTTTCCTTGGGTAAATGATTTTCTTTGCATGTCATTAGATAACATATTTTCTTTTGATTCCACTGGTCCTGTCAGAATGTCATCACTTTCACTTCCTGCTCCGTCTCAGATCTATTTTATGTTTCTATCCTGTTCAGTTCAGCTTCACTCCCGATTCATCTTCTCTCCAGTAATGAAAACAAAATGGAACAATAATCTTTAAATAGCTTTAGATACACTAAATGATTCAAGTTTTTGTGTATTTCTCAAATAAAGCTAACATTTTAATTTAATTCATCCAAGTTCTACAGGTCTCTTAGCTAGCCATGATGATAAAATAAGATGAAGAGTGATGTCACATTGCAAAGTCATAGGCTTTGCAACACAGTGTCTGGATAAACATTCAATCATTTGCCCCAACTCAATTGTCTATAATAGACAATTTTATAGCAATCTTCTCAGGCTACTTGGGAGGGGGCCATCCAAGTCATGTAACTGCATATATACAAGGATATTAAATGTTTTTATTAAATAATATAAAATATATATTTTATATAAAAATAAATAAGATAAATATAAATATGAATAAGATGCACATAAAAGACAAATTACTTGTGTGTCCAATCCACTTGGTCAATAAAAAAATATTTCTATTCTGCCCTATTCCTATTCTATTCTATTCTATTCTATTCATGAATTTATTGAATATCTTTGGCATGTGATGAAGAAATTCTGGGATGTCATTAATATAATAACTGAACAACATTGCAGCCAGGATAAACTCTACCTTTAAAAGTAGATATATTTCTTATGAGAGAACCACTGACTCTGGTATGGACCTTCAGATGGGTATTTGTATAAAAAGCTTTAACTAAATAATGTATTTAACCCAGATAGCTTTTTCTACAATGCATCTCTATTTATAGAGTCAAGTGCTACATTTGCTACACTAAAATACTACCGTAAAATGTAAACAGTTGTTTATCTTCGGCTATATATTTCACTATGAGATGATCATGATGGAGAGTCCAAATCTAAATCCAGTCTGTTCTTCCAAGTTGTCATTCTTGCCAGTGCTCAATTCTAATGAAAAGATGTTTAGTATACATCTTGGCCAGTATTATCTACAAAGCTTGCAAGCCCATGGTTTTGAGATTCTCTTATTACCTTTTTTATAAACAGGTCTATGACAAAAAGTTTCCATCCTACTAGTATGCATGGAACCCTGATTGCAATTTGCAAATAAATAGCTTAAAGACCTTCCCACACAAAGACTGGAATAACGACATCAAAGAATACTTTACATTTCATCATTATACCATATGCAAAATTCTAGAATATTGCCAAATTAGACCTTTTAATTGACATTTCAGACCATATAATTTGCTTTGTTAGCAATTATGAATTTCTTATATTTGGGTCTGAGCTTAAACATGTTGACAGATTTCTCATAATGTGTATCTCTCTTCTCTGAATGCTTAAGGAAAAATTTACTATATACATCATTTGAGAATCTCTATGGTTACAGCACAGTTCATATTTAGCCCAAAGAAACATTATATACTTTATTACATGTAGAATGAAAAATTAATTTGCTAATATTATAATCCTTACTATTATACAAAAAGTTTGCTTTTTTCCAGAATAGTTATTTCTTATTATTTCAGTTAGCCACTGGTTTGATTGTACTCTCTGATCAGTATCAGTAGTATATCCATAAGTGATCTGTTACAAAATAGTTTAGCTTAAGAAACCAATAAATAAAAATTTAAAACAAAACTAAAGTACACCTATGAAACAACCTGAGTCGGACACAAGACTGGAATTTAAAAAAGCAATCTAAGTCTAGGCTATAAATGAGTTAATATCTAAAGTTACATACAATATGTTCATACCTAAAGTTAGATACAATGTAGCAGGAACTTGAGCTGTGAAGGTTTGGTAGATTTTTTTTCAATTATTTTTATTTTTCCAACTCTCCCCCATACCTTAATATTTTATCAAGTATTAACATACATTCTTTTTACATTCTTATCTATCAGATACTCTTAATAAAATAAAATAAATACACGCACATAAATTTTGGTGTTGCTTGCCCATTTCCCCTTTCACTGTATCCACACTCCTTCTCTCTCTTCCCTCTTCTCTACCTTCTTTCTCTCTTTCTTCTCTTTCTTCCCTACTTCCCTCTTCTTCCTCTCCTCTCCTCTTTCCTTCACCACTTCCCTCCCATTTCTTCCCACTTCTTCTCCTCTTCTCCTCCAACCTTCTTACTTCCTTCCCTCCTCCTTTACTCTCTTCTCTCTCTCCTCTTTCTTCCCTCTCATCCCTCTTCAGATACAATTCAGGGGTAATGTCTGAGCAACTCCTCTCTCTAAATTTTCATATCTATATTAAATATTATCAGATTAATTTTTTATTACATTAATACTTTTATTTATCTGTCTTCTTGGTATGTACTTCTATAAATATTTATATTTATGAGCCGAGGTGGCGCAGCACTTAGAGTGCAGTACTGCAGGCCACTTTAGCTGACTGTGTTCAGTAGGTCAGCGGTTCAAATCTCACCGGCTCAAGGTTGACTCAGCCTTCCATCCTTCCGAGGTAGGTAAAATGAGGACCCAGATGGTTGGGGGCAATGTAAATATATATATATATATATATATATATATATATATATATATATATATATATATATATACATACACACACATTGCTTACTGGTGTACACCACTTAGAGAGTGCTTGCACTTAAAGCGGTATATAAGTCTCATAAATAAATAAATATATATATATATATATATGACCTACAGTTATTCAATACTGTGTCGCCTGGGTCTCCCTCCTTATCTCCTCCTTTTTCTTCCATCTAAATTGGTGTTAACTATCTTTTAACCATATTCTCTTTTCACCCAATCATAAAAAATTGCCCAAATTTCATAATACTCTGATTCTGTCTTATCTTTAATTATTATTGTTAATCTATTCATTTCCGCACATTCCAATATGTTCCCAATCACCTCTCCCTCTGGGGGGGGGGGGCTTTCACTGCTTTCCAATTTTGTGCAAACACAATCCTAGCTGCAGTAATTATATGAATAATCAAATATGTTTTCTCTTTATTATATTTCTCTGGTAAAATACCCAGCAGGAATATTTCTGGTCTTAGTTCTATACATTGTTGTATCATCTTTTCTATCCATGTTCTAATTATATTCCAATAAGTTTTAGCTTCTACACACGTCCACCACATATGATAAAAAGAACCTGGTATTTGATGACATTTCCAACATTTCATAGATCTGTCCTTAAACATTTTAGCTAATCTTTCTGGAGACATATGCCATCTATAAAACATTTTGTACATATTTTCTTTATACACTGTCGCCATTGTCAGTTTATAGTTTCTTTCCCATAGTTGCTGCCATCTATCTAATTCAATCGTATATCCAAAATTCTTTGTCCATTTTATCACTGTTTCTTTCACTTGTTCCTCCTCTAACTCCATATATAAAGCAAATTATGTCCATTTTTAGTTTCCCCAGTTTATTTAGTGTTCTTTTCCTTTTTATGGTCGAGTTTAATCCATTTATATTTATCAAAATTGCTTTTATCTCTTCTTCCATGATTATTTGTATAAAGTTTTGACTGATCTCGTCATTCTCATCTCTCTTTGCTCTTTTGCCCCTTTTGCTCTTGCTCCTTCTCCCAACGCCCTTTCCTCCTTTTCTTTGCTATACTCACCCCGTTGCCTCTCTGTCTCATCTCCTTGGTGTCTAATTTCCCTTTCCCCTCTCAGCCTTTCTTCTTCTTGCTGTCCAAAGTAGTGATCATAAAAAAGTTCTGCTTTCTCTAATGTGTCTAGTCTATGTCTCTGTTCTTGCCAGTTTACCATTACTCCTTCTGGTATTAACCATCTAAAATTTATCCCTTTTTAAATTATTTCATCAAAAATTGATACTCCTTTTTCATGTCTCTCACTCTTCTTGGAATCTGCTTTAATATCACTATCTCTCTTCCTTTATATTTTATTGTGGCATTTCTCAGCTTCTGTAGTATATCTGCCCTTAATACTTTTTAAATAAATCTTATATGGACCTCTCTAGGGAGATTATTTCTCGTTGCGTATCTAGTGTGTATTCTAAATATTTGATCTATATTGTTAATTATCTTTTCCTTGCTTTCCTTCAATGCTTCTGCTAATATTTCGGCCATCACGTCTGCTAAGTTCTCTCCCTTTTCTTCTTCAGCATTTTGGAATCTTAAATAATACTCAGCTCTATCCATCTCTAGAGAGATAATAATTTTTTCCTGATTCCTATCTGTTAATGTAAGTCAATTATCCATCTCCTCTACTCTCTTATCTGCTTAAAGTGGTACCTGGAAAAATACTGATGGTCCGACAAAGGATGTGTATAAAAGGCAGATGGCCCAACAAAAATGTGGGTAAAAGGGAGGTTTGTTTTGCTTACAAGACAACTCTTAAATTTAGGATGGCCAGACATCCTGTTCCCAGCTCTGCACATGATATATTACTAACTGCCTGTCACATGGTATATCTAAATTGCTTAACACTTGATATATTGCTGATTGCTAAAAACATTCCAATGTAAACGAGGAGCTATCGATTATAGATCTGTCTAGTAGTTTTTCTATGTTAGAATAAGGACCTATAGAATGTAATGTGACCTGAAAATAACCCCCGCCAGAAAGGGTTATAAAAATGGTCATCAATGTACAATCTGGGTTCAGATTTCTTCAGCCAGGATGGCTCTCTGAACCTGCGCGCAATAAACTTCCCTTTCCTGAAAGAGCTGATTCAAGCCTTTGAATTCTACAACATGCTGACTCAATTTTCCCTTCTGCTTGTTGCAGTCTTTGTTCATTTTTCCCCATCAGTTCTTTAACCTCTTTTAGTTCCTCTTTTAGTTTGCCTATCCTTCCTTGAAGTCTGTGTATAGTGACTGTATCATATTTTTCAATTCCATGTTAAATTTATCTTGCTGTATTGTAGAGTCCGGTGTTTTCTGTGACACAGGACTCTGTAATGTTGAGGCGGCTGTTGTTAAATGTGTTGTAATCTTCTTCATCTTCTCCAATGATTTATAATCCAAATATCAATGAAATATTATAATCCAAATATATTCCAAGAAGAAGAGAAAAGAAATGAAAATGAGAAAGCTATCCCACATCAAAAATCCAAAGGCAGGAAAAAAGGGGAAAGAAGGGAGGATAAAAAAAAAACACTAATCCACACAGGTTACACTTCTTTGTTTCAGGCTCTTCATGCCTTGATCCCCCAAAAAAAGAGGAGATCGAAAATAAAGCCTCCGTGAAACAACCCACCATTCACCAAAACGAGAAACAGTCTCTGTAATAAATGCAATGAATGTCTAACTTCTTATCAGTAAGTCCAGCAGGTGTTATTCAAGGTCACTTAGTTTTCTCCTTTAGTTATTAAAACTACCAAATCTACTAACACCCAGGTGCCTCTAGGTGGCACTGCAGCTTCCAAAGTACTCCCAGCCAAATACAAGAAGAAAAAATGCAAAGAAAAAGAGGCAACTCACTTAAAAAAGAACAATCTACACCTCCAGCAGTCGTTTACTCTCAAATCAGTTCCATCAGTCCAAATTCCACACTGTTTTTACATTGATTTATTGCCTTCTTTTGCCTTGCTTTTTTCCACCACTACAATTCCAGAAGACGAGCAGCTTGAAAGCCCACTCCCCCCCTTTCTCCATAGCTTCAAATTCTTCTTATTTCCTCCCACAATTTCCAGCATTTAAGAGAGAAAGTTTTTTTCCCTTTTACAATCTCTTAATCATCTCACCCAGGTGATCCTCCAGTTTTGCTTTCTGATTGTTCCAAGTGGCCGCCTGGCTTGTGACAGCTCACAATGGCCGTCTGACAGCTGCTGGTCTGGGAAGCTCCTGTCGGCTCTCCAGGAGGTTGCGATCCCTCCTGTGTTGCCAAACTATGCTTCCCTTCTTCACCGTACCTACAGGATGGCTCCGGTCTATCTGGAACCCAGGCAGACCCCCCCCCAAACAGCCCCCAAAGGATATGTCATACTGCCGTGATGTTCACTCTCTTCCCCCTGCAAGTCCCTGCAATTTTCTTGGAATTTTTTTTCAGAAGTGGTTTTGCCATTGCCTCCTTCCCAGAGCTGAGACAAAGTGACTGGCCCAAGGTCACCCAGCTGACTTAGAATTAGAATTCATTTCTGGCTTGATGCCTTAACCAGTATACCAAATAGGCTCTCAAAACTTACATACTACCACACAAAACCTATCAAGTGTGCTGTCATAAATGGTAGTTTATTTGTAAAAAGCATTTGGATATAGACAAAGTCTGAACTAGCAAGATATCTGCCGAACATGGAGGATAAATTTGGCTTGAACATCTCTATAAAAGGAGCAAAGAAGAAAAATGTTTACTCTGGTTTTTGTCTCTCCAGAATCATAAGGCAGCTCTGACAGGAAGGCTGGGACTTTCCCTAGGTTGCTTGACACTCAGTCTCCTTTATGGCATTTGTTTCAGCTGATTATAGTCTATCTTGAAAATAGAGAAAAATCCAGATTTGGGGGTTAGATCTAACAGCTTTAATTCAGGTAGATCGATAGTCATCCTGGAGAAATAATGACACTAGGTCTCAATGAGAAAAGTTAAGCTTTAGCAAAAGACTTTGCCTATCTGGATTGTACCCAGTCCAAGACAGTAAACAAGAAACCCCATAAAGGAGATGGGCTAGTGTCTTAACCAGAAAAAGCTGAAGTGTGCCTGACATATAATATCCTCTTGGAACAAAGAAATATAACTGATTAGTTTATCCTGATATCCAAACTTGCTTCTACAATTTGCTTTCAAAGAGCATCATTGTATTAATCCCAAAGTGAACTAGTTACCTTTAATTTTCAGAACTTGAGTTATGAAAATAAATTGTGGATTTAAAATGAACTTTGTGGTTGACCAAGTTAAAGCGGCAATTTGTGTAAAGTAATGGGCAGTGCCAGGTGATGCCTGCCTCTGAGCATTCCTTTTCTGATGTGTTCAAGGCAGTAGTACAGCTGTAATGTGAATTGTTTCAAACTGTTTCAGTGCCTTAAATTATATATAAAAATCTGTTAACCTGTAAGATCTGTAATAGCTAATTAGTTTGTCCAGATAGCAGAGTGGAAAGAGAACAAAAAAGGCAATGGGTCAGTTGTAGTAGTTTAATTAGTATATCTCCAGGCTAGTCTTCTCTGTCTGATTGCCTGGAGAATTGGATTTCAGCTCCCATAATCCCCAATGATATTGCTGGTTGATGGGATCATGGGAGTTGAAGTCCAACCCACTTGAAAGACACCTTCCCCCCTCTCAGTTTGAGGAAAGTTGCTCTCTGCTAACTTCCTTTCTTCTACCAATTTCCTTTCAAGATCTCCTGGATTTGTCCCCATCTTCTTGACCCCAGTTCAGCGGCTCTGCGCTTTTAGTTCACCCGCCCAGCAATTCCTTCGGAATGATCTCTGGCTGCCTTCCCGGGGTCTGCATCGCAAATTCCTGAGCCAGGAGAGGGCAGCAGCCTCGCGGTCCTTACTGCATCTGCGTGGACTTCTCAAGCATGCTCATTCACCCGGAAGGAGGAAAGCCTTGATGAGAAGCCAAGCCTGGCATCGCTGACGGCCAGCGGGAGCTGGGGCGATGCTCTCCCAGCTGCACGGAGGCACCATGTGGAGGACGGCAGCCTCCCTTGTCTTCCTCTGGCTTCATCTCCAGGCAGCAGGTAAGAAAAAAAAAAAAAAAATCAGCTGGGCTGGCGACGGCAGAGAGCAACGGGTGGGGATAGCTCTCCTCAAGCCCTGGCGAGAATGGAAGGAAAGAGGATCGCCCTGCTCGCTTGCCAGAGAAGCCAACTTCACACGACCCTGTTCAAGCACTTGTTGTTACTGATGGGCAATCTGGGGTGGGGTCTCTGCAGGCAGGATGGTCGTCATGGTGGTAGATGAACATGTTGCGGAGAGTTGGGGAGGGCGGTACGCAAATAGGTGCTGATTCCGCTCGAAACGCGCGAGTCCCCTTTTATCTGCTCCTTTGCCGCCTTCAAGGGTGGCTCAGAAGAGGCAAATCTGACTCCTCCGGCGTTGTTGGTGGGCTACGGGGTCACTGCTGCTCTACTGTCTCGATCCCGTCGCGCTTCCTTAATCAAATCAATGCTCCTTTTCTGCAAGAATGGATTTCTGCCTGGCGAAAGCTCGAATTCCCGCTTTGTTCGGAGTGCGCGGCGGAGTCCCGGTAGTCCCTCCGTCTGTTTCTAGGTTTCAGCACCAGGGTCAGAAGCAGCCGGAACCGGTTGAAATGCCGAGCAGCTGGCCCGGGCGGCGCCGAAAGAGCGCGGTTCGCATGAAATCAGGCCATTCCTCAAAACATCGCTTGCAAGTTCAGGTCACGCAGCTTTCCAACGAGAGAAGATGCGTTCGAGGGCTGGTCCAAGGAATCGCGCGGATCAGACCGGTTCCCTAGCATGAGGGTGTTCCTGTGCCTGTGCTGTTTCCTGTGAAAATAGCAGTTTAAGAAGACCACGGAATAACCTGTCAGTGGTCACCTCGTCATCCCACCTGATATGTTGCTTCTCTTGCTATTAGGTTCAGCAAAGCCATAACTTGTTGTACAGGTAGTCTTTGACTTATAATTGGGACCAGAATTTCTATTGCTAAGCAAGGCAGTTGTTAAATGAATCACCCCCGATTGTATGGCCTTTTTTTGCCATGATTCTTTAGTGAATCGTGGCTGTTAAGTGTATCATGTGGTCAGTAAGCAAATCCAGCTTCCATCATTGACTTTGCTTGTTGGAAGTCAGCTGCCAAGGTTGCAAATGGCAACTGCACAACCTTGGATGCTTGCGACCATCATAAACACAGGTCAGTTACCAAGTCAGCCCAAATTTTGATCACATTGCCATGGGATCAATGGTGCAATGGCTGCAAGAATGAGAACTGGTTGTAAATCCCTTTTTTAGGGCTGTTGTAGCTTCAAACCGTCCCTAAATGAATGGTTGTAAGTCAAGGACTACCCATACTGTATTGCTTCCCCAAACAGAATCCTAGGCCTCTGCTAATTCTTTTAGCAACTCCAGTGAAAGGGCAACAGACAACTTCGCTAAGGCTGTCTTGAATTCTAGCCAATTCTAGAATGGTGAGAATTCTTACTTGATATTGCCTTTTGGAAACCACATTGTGAAGTTCTTCCTCCACTGCAACTTGAATGTTACCATTTTAAATTTATCTTCTTCAGATATTGAATCTGAAAGGCTATCTGTGGGTTTAGCCAGAAGCAGTGAAGCCAAAGTTGCAAAATTGAAGGCAGAAAAATCTTAAGGGATTACAAGGACATCTGACACAAGGGTGGAACAATTCCATTTACCAATAATTATATTGAGGTTTTGTTTCATAAGACTAAGATGCTAAAATGGTCTTTGTTCTGTAATGTTATTTAAATTCTTTCCAAATATTTGCTTGTTTGATTTATGTACAGTATAATTGCTCCAGCATTTGAATGATATGTCTATCAGTGCCATTTACCAATGGTTTGCTTATTCTTACTTGCCGGTTTTAAAACTGTGCTTATCTGAGAATAAATTCTACCAAAAATCAATGAAATATATAGGTTAGTATTTTATAGTAGAAATGTAATGTGTTGGATTCTGGAAAGTACTGAATAGAAAAAGACAGTATCAGATGGGGAATTCAGAATAATAATAGATAATTGCTGCAAACCCAAAGAATCCCCATATTCAGATGATTTTGCATTTTAAATCTTTAAAATATTATATATATGTATGCGTGTATGTATGTATGTATGTATGTATGTATGTATGTATATATGTAGGTCTTTGCTTAGAAGCACGAAGCCGAAAGCACCAGCCTGAAGATGACGAATGAGACTTCGTCGAAACGTCGCCAAGACACTTCCAATTTTACGCGGGAGAAAACCCAAACAACCAAAGACCTATATATATATATATATATATATATATATATATATATATATATATATATATATTTGGTTGTTCGGGTTTTCTCCCGCGTAAAATTGGAAGTGTCTTGGCGACGTTTCGACGAAGTCCCATTCGTCATCTTCAGGCTGGTGTTTTCAGCTTCGTGCTTCGAGCAGCAATGTGTGGTCTTAGCTGTTTCTTCCTTTTAACTGCCAGTGGGGGTATGAACTGATTGGGTGGGAGCTTGGCTGTGTTCTGATTGGGTGGAGGTGTGTTCTGAATGGTTAGGGGCTTGGCTGTGCTCTGATTGGCTGGGGGAGTGTTCTGTTTGGTTGTGCTCAGGTTAGTCTGAGTTGCAGAGGGGTTTAAGATTTTGGGCTGCCTTGCTATTTTTTGGCTTCACGTTTGTGGTCGTGCCTCCTCTTCATGGAGGGTGTCAGTTTGCTTCATGTATGGATTGGAGGGGTTTAAAGTGGCTAATGATGCAGCTGTGGTCTGGCTTCTGGTTTGTGGTCGTGCCTCATCATCGGTGTGGCTTTGGGTTTGTTTTTTGCATGGATGTGTGGTGGTGACATCCTGTGTGGTTTTTGTGAGTGTGGGTCTGGTATCATTTTTTGTGTTAGGGAGTCGTTTGTCAATAAGGGCGGGTTTCCAAATGGCTGGTAGGCGGGAGGTATCATCTCGCTTGTTCATGCTGTGTGGGCGTTTTTCTATCTCGATGGCTTCTCTGATTATTCTGTTATTAAAATGTTCACTTTTGGCAATGGTTCTGGTATTTTTAAAGTCAATTTCATGTCCTGTGGCTTTAAGGTGTTGGACCAGGGAAGATGTTGGTTCCTTTTTTTTGACTGAGTTCTTATGTTCTTATGTTCTGAGTTCTTAGCACAGCCAACCCCCCAGCCAATCAGAGCACAGCCAAGCCCCTAGCCAATCAGAACACACCTCCACCCAATCAGAACACAGCCAAGCTCCCATCCAATCAGTTCATACCCCCACTGGCAGTTAAAAGGAAGAAACAGCTAAGACCACATATTGCTGCTCGAAGCACGAAGCTGAAAACACCAGCCTGAAGATGAGGAATGGGACTTCGTCGAAACATCATCAAGATACTTCCAATTTTACGCAGGAGAAAACCCGAACAACCAAAGACCTACATACAAACACCCGCAAAAACCTCAGAAAACACACACACACACACACACACAGAGAGAGAGAGAGAGAGAGAGAGAAATTGTGTATAAATACACTAAAATGGTTGTGTTATTTTACTGCATGCACTAATAATCCAGTAAAAGCAAAATACTTGGTTACTATGGGTAAAATTAATTTTTCATGGGGAGATCTGGCTTGCCTGCCCCCAAGGGCCCAGTGACCTATTAACCCAAATTCAGTGCCATTCCATAATTCTGTAAGCTCCTTTCAGCCCATCTCCCCTTTACATTGCATTCATTCAGGTTATTCTTTAATCCTCTCCCTTCAAAGCAACTTACCTCTAATTGTTTTTCTGTCAAAAAGATTTATATTCATCTGCAACTGTGGTTTTGTATTGCTGATAAAGGTAAATGCTGCTCTTCCTCAAGTCAAGCTCAATTCCTAGACATTTCATGTACATTTCCATACAGTTTTTGGCAACAGTATGGAAGGGAGTTGCCATGTTGTTATTTAAGTCAGGCTTTTGGATGACAATCTACATGTATTTTTTGTCATGTTTTGTTTTTGTGGAAGAAAGTTTGTAAAATGACAATAAAGGTTATCTTATCCTATCCTATCCTATCCTATCCTATCCTATCTTATCTTATCTTATCTTATCTTATCTTATGGAAGTTGAAAGTGACGGTTAATGCATGAATAATTTCTTCCTATGATTTAAACACAGTGTTTTCTGCAATTAATAAAGTATGTAAGTATCAAAAAAAGATCCTAGTCTTGCAATTTCCATAACTAATTTATTTTCCAAATGAGCAGATTTCTCTCTCTTTCTCTCTGAGTAATATTCAGTCATGAGAGTCACAGTATGCTACATAGCCTAGATGAATATTTTTCTTCTCAGTGAGCGTTAGAGTTCTAGCTTGTACAAAATATGCACACACTTTTTTATAGGTCAGATAATGTTGCTATTGAGAAAACACTATCAGTATGATTCCTGGATCATGTAGCAAAGGGGAACCAGTCTGTTGGCAAACAGAACAGGGAAATTCGTCTCATGATATTCTATGGTTATGAATTATAAATTATGGTTTAATGTTATGTGTGTGGTCATATCTATCTATCTATCTATCTATCTATCTATCTATCTATCTATATATATATATATATATATATATATATATATATATATTTGGGTTTTCTCCTGCATCAAATTGGAAGTGTCTTGGCGACACTTTTTAAGGTGTTGGACCAGGGAAGAAGTTGGTTCCTCTTTTTTGACTGAGTTCTTATGTTCTTCAGTGTGTGCACTTATTCTTCTGTTGGTTTGTCCGATGTATGTGGTGGGGCAAGCGGTGCATGGGATTTCATATACTCCTTGAAATTGACTTTAAAAAGACCAGAAATATTGCCAAAACTGAACACTTTAATAACAGAATAATCAGAGAAGCCATCGAGATAGAAAAACGCCCACACAGTATGAACAAACGAGATGATACCTACCGCCATTTGGAAACCCACCCTTATTGACAAACGAGTCCCTACACAAAGAATGACACCAGACCCACACTCACGAAAGCCACACAGGATGTCACCACCACACGTCCACGCAAAAAGCAAGCCCAAACCCACACCGATGATGAGGCACGACCACAAACCAGAAGCCAGACCACAGCAGCATCATTAGCCACTTTAAACCCCTCCAATCCATACATGAAGCAAACTGACACCCACCATGAAGATGAGGAACGACCATGAATGTGAAGCCAAACAATAGCAATGCTCACTATCTGCTACTCAGATTAACCTGAGTACAACAAAGCCCCCACCCAAACAGAACACTCCCCCAACCAATCAGAGCACAGCCAACCCCCCATCCAATCAGAGCACAGCCAAGCTCCTAACCAATCAGAACACACATCCATCCAATCA